>NW_024063480.1:0-348734 GCF_006381635.1 Hibiscus syriacus | reverse complement strand
TATGATTCCATAATATCACAGTGTCCCGACCACAGGGAACGGTAGCATCACCCCAAATTGACAATAGGCAAGGGGCAAGAGATCCAAGGATAGAGGCTCAATTTGATCCGATTCCCATGACTTATAAGGATTATCCACGAATTATATGATCGACATGTAGTCTCACCTTATCTGTGGACCCTATACAACCCCCGTATCCCAAGTGTATGATGCTAGTGCTAAGTGCGAATACCATGCAGGGGTTTCCGGACATTCTATTGAAAATTGTCCCGCTTTCAAAAAGGTCGTCCAAGCTCTGAGAAGAAGAAACGTCATCAATTTTGGTGACAGTGAACAGCCAAACATAGCCCAGAATCCATTGCCAAACCATGCAGGAGCCGGGATTAATGCAGTCGCTGAAGAGAAAGGAAAACGACTGTAAAAAATGTTAGGGAGGTGATGTCACCCATGTCTTGGGTGTGGTGCCAAATGGTCAAGGTAGGACTATTAAAGACTATCTGCCACGTGAACATTTCAATAATGAAGAGATGTGCCACTACCATAACTGCACAAAACAGTATACAACATTGTTCTGATTTCTTAGGGCTGGTACAAGAGATGATGGATAGTAAGGAAATCGAGTTCTTCAAAGAAGGGGCTGAGAAAGAAGAAGCGGAAGTTTACGCCTCTGAGGATCATCCAAGAGGTCTATAGTGCTAGTTGTCCCCTCGTCATTACTCCCAAGAATCGAGTGGCTGAGAAGTAGCTCCAAGGTGATTATTACACTCCTCTCCGTTCCTGTACAAAGACAATAACAGGTACCCTGGAGATCTACTTGTCAAATAGGAAGGTTGACAAAGCAACAGGAAGAGGTAATGAAGTGGGACACATGACCAGGAGTGGTAGATGTTATCACAAAAAACCTGAGAAAAGATTGCTGTCGAGAAGGGAAAAAGTATCGATGTGCAGATAAGAGAAGATGAACCCATCGTCAATGAGCCAGTAACGGAGAATGAGCGATGGAATTTTAAAATTTCTGAAACATAGTGAATACAGTATTGTTGAGCAATTGCACAAGCTGCCTGCCCGTATTTCTGTCCTATCACTTCTTCTGATTCAGAGGCTCATCGCAACGCCCCTGTTAAAAGTTTTAACCAAACATTTGTCCCGAAGGAGATACCCACAGAAAGCTGGACCGACTAGTTGCCAACATCCAAGCCGATAATTTTTTATCTTTTTCTGAGGACGAGATCCCTTCTGGATGATTGGCAATCATAAGGCCCTACACATCACAGTAGGTGCAAAGGGCATGTTCTATCCAGAGTACTGATAGATAACGGTTCGCGTTAAATGTGATGCCCTTCGTGACCCTGAAAAATTGCCAGTGGCACACCCTGATGAGAAGCTGTCAAAGTGTGGTTCGAGCTTTGATGGAACGAAGAGAGAAGTTCTAGGCAAGATTGATCCCTTTGACTATTGTCCCGCGATAAACGAAGTGAGTTTCTTGTGATGGACATCATGCCTACATACAACTGTTTATGGGAAGGCCCTGATTCATCAGGCCGGTGCGGTTCCGTCAACGTTGCACCAAAGGATAAAATTTGCAATGGATGGGAGGCTTAGCCTTCATGCTGAGAAGACATTATTGCTTCGTTTCTACTACTGCTCCATACGTTGAAGTGGAAGAGAAAGCTGTTGAATGTTCTTTCAGATCGTTGGAATACGTCAATGCCATGTTTGGCAGAAGGAAAGAAGATCCGAAGCCTAGATTGTCAAACTGCACCAAAATGGGCTTAAGCTGACTCTTGGAAGAGGACAAAACTGGCAAAGGGTTTGGACGTCGGTTGCAAGGACTGGTGGGCCCAATCTACCCTGTAACTAAAGAGACAGGTTCGGTTTAGGGTATCAGCCAACTTTAAAAGAAAATGAGCATCAAGAGATTCAGAATTGAGAAGGCAAGATTGACTGGTGAGGACCCAAGCTGGGAGCTTATGACATTCCCGCCATTGAGCAGCATTTTCGTATCAGGAGGATATGTTTCAAGGGACTTTAGAAAGCAGTAAAGGGATAGTTGAGAATGCCTTAGAGGACTTGGGCATTAATGTCATAACCGATGAGGAGTTCAAAGAAATGAGAGCTATGGCACTACCCTGCGCCACTGGGCTTTGTGTTGAACAACTGGACTGCAGGAATTGCCTGTAGTTTACAATCTTTTGCAGAGTAATACACTAGAACTCTTCCCTATTGTTCATACCCTGGGACAGTAGGTGATTTGATGTAAGGGTTAAGTTGTGTGTCTTTACTTGCTTTCAATAAAAGTGTTTTGTTAATTCCCAAATGGCAACTTCCTCATGCATTTTTGTTTGAATATACACATATATTATTTCTTTCTATTTGTTTATATGGAAAGATTCTCCCATATGTATAATGTATATATCTTCTTTTCGTTATCCTTTCAGGAACTCAGATATCAATAATACGAATGCTAATGACTCTGACCCGGAGAGTTCGAGATGCCCATATGTCAAGAGGAAATCGAAGGTTGTGATGATGATGAGGGCTGTGAACCACCCTCAGAATTACTAAAGATGGTGGAACAGGAAGAGAGCAGATCCTGCCTCACGAAAGAGCTTACAGAGATCTTGAACCTGGGTACAGATGAAGATAGAAAGGAAATAAAGATTGGTACCCCCTGTCTACTGAAGGAGGCAAAGCTTGATAGAATTACTTCAAGAGTTCAAGGATGTATTTGCTTGGTCATACGAGGACATGCCAGGGCTGGATACAGAATTGGTTGTCCATAATTACCAATAAAGCCTGATTGCAAGCCCGTACAACAGAAACTGAGAAGAATGAGACCCGAGATGCTGCTCAAGATTAAAGAAGAAGTGAAGAAACAATTTGATGCTGGGTTTCTCACAGTGGCCAAATATCCTGAGTGGGTAGCAAATATTGTCCCAGTACCAAAGAAGGATGGGAAGGTACGAATGTGTGTCGACTATAGAGATCTGAATAGAGCTAGTCTAAATGATAATTTTCCTTTGCCACATATAGATACGTTAGTGGACAATACTGCTGGAAATTCCTTATTCTCATTTATGGATGGTTTCTCCGGCTATAATCAAATTAAATGTATCCTGAAGATATGGAGAAAACACGTTTATCACTATGTGGGGGACGTTTTGCTATAAAGTCATGCCGTTTGGATTAAAGAATGCAGGGGCAACCTATCAGAGGGCCATGGTGACGTTGTTTCATGACATGATGCATAAAGAAATCGAAGTCTATGTCGATGATATGATTGTCAAAGCCAAGACGGAGGAGGAACATGTCGAGAATTTGAGGAAGCTCTTTCAAAGATTAAAGAAGTGCCAACTAAAACTTAACCCAAATAAGTGTACTTTTGGGGTGACATCGGGAAACTGTTGGGATTCGTAGTGAGCCGAAAGGGAATCGAAATAGATCCCGATAAGTAAAAGCCATTCAAGATTGCCAGCCCCAAGAACACAGAAAGAGGTTCGAGGATTTTTGGGGAGATTAAATTACATCGCTCGGTTTATCTCGCAGCTGACCGAAAGATGTGATCCCATATTCCGCCTTCTTCGTAAGAATGATTCAGGAGACTGGAGTGAAGATTGCCGAGAGGCTTTTGAGGCAGTAAAGAGATATATTTTGAATACTCCGATCCTAGCGCCACCTATCCCAGGAAAGCCTTTAATTCTTTACTTGTCCGTTTATGACAATTCAATGGGATGTGTGTTGGGGCAACATGATCAAACTGAGAAGAGGGAGAGGGCTATCTACTATCTCAGTAAGAAGTTCACTGAGTGTGAGGCCAGATACTCACCAATTGAAAAATTGTGTTGCGCTTTAGTGTGGGCTACCAGAAGACTTAGACAGTATATGTTGTATCATACTACCTGGCTCATATCTAAGCTGGACCCTTTAAAGTATCTAATGGGGGTACCTGCATTGTCTGGAAGGTTAGCCCGTTGGCAAATCCTGTTGTCCGAATTTGATATCCAGTATGTAAGCGAGTAGGGCTTCAGAAGAATATGAACAGTTGAACTTCGATTTCCCGGATGAGGATTTAATGGCTATCTCGGAGGAAGAAACAATTGCTCTTGCCGGTAAATACTGGAAGATGAACTTTGATGGTGCTTCAACGCCTTGGGGCATGGATTGGGGCAATCTTGGTCTCACCAAGTGAAGAGCATTATCCTTTTACCAGTCGGCTCAATTTTGATTGTACAAACAATATGGCTGAATATGAGGCTTGTGTTATGGGTCTTAGAGCAGCTATTGAACTCAAAGCAAAAATGCTGAGGGTATATGGGGATTCAGCTTTGGTAATTTACCAACTCAGAGGTGAATGGGAAACCAAAGATCCCAAACTTGTGGAATATCGTAAATTAGTTCTGGGACTTATTGAAGAATTTGAAGAAGTGACTTTCAATTACCTCCCCAGAGAAGAAATCAAATGGCGGACGCCTTGGCTACTTTGGCGGCGGCCTTTAAGATGAACGAGCATTCAAATATGATGCCTATTGAGATGAAGGCTTATGAGTATCCAGCCCACTGCTTTAACATTGAAGAAGAAGATGATGAAGGACCTTGGTACTATGATATCCTCCAGTATATAAGATATCAAAGTTACCCCGAACAGGCAACTGAGAATGACAAAAGGACCATTAGAAGAATGGCAGCAGGGTATGTGCTTAATGGTGAGATCTTATATAAGAAAAGCATGGATCAGGTCTTATTAAGGTGTGTGGACACTAAAGAAGCGAAAATGATTCTTGAAGAAGTACATGAAGGAATATGTGGCACCCATGCTAATGGGCATGTAATGGCCAGACAAATTATGAGATTTGGGTATTATTGGTCAACTATGGAAACTGATTGCATCAATTATGCCCGAAAGTGTCACAAGTGTCAGATTTATGGGGATAGAATGCACACCCCTCCTCATCTGTTGCATGTGATGACAGCTCCGTGGCCGTTTTCTATGTGGGGCATGGATGTTATTGGGCAAATTTTTCCAAAAGCGTCAAATGGTCATCGCTTCATTCTGGTAGCAATAGATTACTTCACCAAGTGGGTAGAAGCAGCTTCCTATGCAAGTGTTACCCAGTCAACGATATGTAGGTTCTTGAAGAAAGAAATCATCTGCCGATATGGCTTACCAGAGAGATTATCTCTGACAATGCGTTGAACTTAACAACAAGATGATGAAATCTGTATGTGAGCAATTCAAAATAAAGCATCATAATTCCACGGTTTATCGCCCAAGATGAATGGGGCAGTGGAGGCGGCTAATAAGAACATTAAGAGGCTTATAGAGAAGATGACTGAAACTTATAAAGATTGGCATGAGAAGTTGCCATTTGCTCTGTTTGCCTATCGGACTTCTGTACGGACGTCTACTGGGGCAACTCCGTTTTCTCTAGTTTATGGGATAGAAGATGTCCTCCTTATTGAAGTGGAAATTCCCTCGCTCCGGGTTTTATCAGAGGTGAAGCTAAATGAGGCAGAATGGGTACAAGCCAGATATGACCAATTGAATCTGATTGAAGAAAAGAGATTGAAGGCTATTTGTCACGGTCAGATATACCAGAAGCGGATGATACGAGCACTGATAAGAAAGTTCGCCCTCGAGAAATCCACGAAGGAGATTTGGCTTTCAGGAGGATATGCCCATTCAAAAGATTTCCGAGGGAAATGGATGCCCAAGTGGGAAGGACCCTATGTCGTCAAGAAAGTTTTCTCTGGGGGAGCTCTGGTCTTAACTGAGATGGATGGGTCTGAATTACCTCATCCAGTGAATTCTGACGCAGTTAAGAAATATTTTGCTTGAAGAAAAAAGAAGAAGAAAAAATGAGTGAAAATGAAAAAAAAAAAAAATAAAAAATGAAAAATGGAAAAAAAAGAAGGGTTCAAGATGAAAACTCGAAAAGGGCGTCTTGAAACCAAAGGAGGTCTCGAGTCGAAAACCCGCAAAGGGCGACTTGAGTTTTAAATTCAGAGTTCGTGCATGGTGGATAATCTGAATTGTTTTTGGAAGTAGGAAGAGCTCCTGACATGGGTACGACAATGGCATTGGGATTGAGACCAAAGATTAATGGGAGATTTTGGGGTTCAGAAAGAGCTTCGTACTCTTAGGTGTCATCACAATTTTGGAGATCCTTTTCACAGAAGCTACACTCGAGTCATTCTGACGGCCAGTTCAAAAGCATTTGTGTTATTGATATTTGAAGACACCTATCCTTTGGTTCTTTTCCGATTAAAAGTTTGTCATGTAGTTGCCTAAAAATTCTTCGCATTTATATAATAAAGAGATATTTTCCCTTCTTAATTTCCCTTTTACAAGCATCTAATTTTGAAAAAGTTAAAATGTATAGCTTAACTTGTGGTACATGAGATCATTTGTATTATTATGCAAAAGGTTTTGGAAATGCAGGTATTCTGAAGCTAGTAATGGTTTTACCCATAAGCTTGTAGGGTTGCGAAAAGCTAAAACTTTGGAATTCATAGACAATCTTAGCCATTAATGGATGACCCAAGGATGTTGTCATTTATCAAGAAGATTGGTCAGGGGTACTGGCAGGCCTCAAGAAAGAAAGAAGTCAAAGTCTTGTCAAGCCAAAAGTTATAGTATTGAGAGTATCAACTGGGGTGAACGGTGAAATGCTCTATGCCCAAGCGAAACCGAGTTTCATTGAAATCAAAGGGGATAGTATTCTTTCGAAGAAGAAAGTGCATTAAATTTCATAATTACATACATCGTAGGCATGAATAGGATCATGACATTGCATGATTATTTTAAATGTTTGCAGATTTCCCACAATTATGAAGATTGTTCGAGTCTCATACTCTCTGAAGAAATAGGGAGCAGACGCAATTGATGAAGATTGTGGGTCTTATACTCTCTGAAGAAATAGGGGGCAGACGCAATTGATGAAGATTGTGGGTCTTATACTCTCTGAAGATATAGGGGGCCGACACAATCGTTGAAGATCATTCGAGTCTCATACTCTCTGAAGAAATAGGGAGCAGACACGATTGTTGAAGATATTCGAGTTCTATTCTCCTTAAAGAAAGAAGGAGCGAACCCGTTTGAAGAGATGTCTAAGTTCCATACTCCCTAGAGAAAGAGGGAGCGAACCCGTGTGAAGATATCCGAGTTCCATACTCCTTAATGAAAGAAGGAGCGAACCCGTTTGAAGATGTTCGAGTTCTATACTCTTTAAAGAGAGAAGGAGCGAACCCGTAAGAAGAAGATTTTTGAGTTCTATACTCCATGAAGTAAAAGGGAGCGAACCCAGTCGAAGATGTTCGAGTTCTATACTCCTTAAAGAAAGAAGGGAGCGAACCCAGTTGAAGATGTTCGAGTTCTATACTCCTTAAAGAAAGAAGGAGCGAACCCTTTGAAGATGTTCGAGTTCTATACTCCTTAAAGAAGAAGGAGCGAACCCGTTTGAAGAGATGTTCGAGTTCTATACTCTCTGAAGGAATAGGGAGCAGACACGTTTTTTAAAAGATTTTCGAGTTCTATACTCCCTGAAGAAAGAGGGAGAGAACCGTTGCAGAAGATTTTCAAGTTCTATACTCCCTGAAGGAAGAGGGAGCGAACCGTAGCAAAAGATTGTACGAGTTTCTACTCATGAAGGGAGCGAACCTGTTGTCTGAAGATTTTTCAAGTCTCACTTACCCTGGAGGAGTGGAACAGATCCCTATCAAGTTTCAAAGCGAAGATGAAATTGAACAAAAACACGTTGTCTTTTATCTTTGCCCTATTCTTGTTAACACAAGAATGAGCAAGAGGGGCAGCTGTAAACACCTGTTTTTGTCTGGGGTTCTCGTTCGAGCTTTACTCCAGTTTATATATTATTAATTAGTTATTATTACCATGTGTTGCATGTGTTTATCTATTTAGGTTATTTTTAGTTTATTATCATGTGTGTTTAATTATGTAGGGTGTTTAATATATATTATGTTTAATGCACTAAATAAATGTTTTTATTACAGGCCCAAATTGAAACAAGTTACAACAGGCTGGACTAAACAGCCCAAACAACAGTCCATGTACAAAAGAACCCTAAACCCGTTAGGGTTTTCCTATCCCAGCTTCCAGCGCCGCAACATGAAGGCCGTTGGATCTGTCATCAGGATCCAACGGCTCACGACGTCCCAAGCATCCCCAGCCATCGTGCGCAGATGCTCTCAGAACTCCAAGACAGTGCGCGAACCAGCCAGCTGCAGTCTCACGTGAAGCCAAACCCTGTTGCCATGCCCAGCGCGCCTTCCACGTCCAGATCGAGCCTCTGTCGACCGTTCGTCTCCACCAGTCAGCTTCCACCGACTGCGCAGACTCACAAAGTCCTCCCTGAAGCCCGTGACCAGCTCGCACCCGTGACCTGCAAGCACACCAAACAAGAGACAGAGCACAAAGACAAAAACAAAACAAAATGCAAGAAAAGAGGGTCTTTTATGAACATTTTATCATAAAAAGAAAGGGGGTCATCGGCAACGGAAAAAAAAAGGGAATCACCAATCTCTCAGTCATAAGAAAACAACAGAGAATACAACCCAAAAAACAAAAAAAAAACGAAATACCCAGCAACCAACAACCATAGAACACAACCCAACGCAAGACACTTACCCTTTCGATCCAGTAACTTTCGTCACTAGAAATCCACACCCGTCTGCGATAAGGTAAAACCTTTTGCTTCCGTTCATTTGGAGTCGTTGCATGTCAGTTTTAGGTCTCGAGCTTTAGGGATTTGAAGGGTTCGGTGTAGATTTGGTCATATGTTGGCCGGGTAGTTGGATGGTGGCTCTCATCGGAGTCTTTTGGGGAAGGAAAAAGGTCGCGATGGCCGTGGTTTTTGTAGGTCTACTGGAGAGTGAAACAGAGTGGGATTCGAGGGTTTGGTTGAGTCATGGGTTAGGATCGCGTTTATTTAGGAAGAGGTCTGCTTCGAGTTATCGTCGGGGCTTGTGTGGCTCCCCATCGGAGCCGTTGAACGACGGAGGCCGCGGTGGCCTTCTGTCTCGTTTAGGTTGAGAGACGGGAGAGCAGAGAGGATATGGGAGAGGCAGAAAACGGCTGAGGTGAGAATGAGAGGCTTAGAGGAAATGGTTTAGGTTAGGAATGTTACCCTAAAATCCCATATATCAGAATACCCAAACGGCGTCGTTTAGATACCCCCAAAACGGCAACGTTCTGATAGCCTGAGGGAATCCGTGTTTGGGATGGGTGGTGTAATCACGTGTGGGCCCAGTATGTTCAGTCTGTTTCATTTAGTCCCTTAACGAGCTTTACCGTTTTCTGATTTTGCATTGTAATTTTCTGCGTGATTTATTTTAGTCCAATTTCAGTTTTGAGCTATTTTCGTGTTGTTTTCAATTAGATGTGTGATTTAGGAAACTTCCATTTTAATCCTATGAAGTATTTTGGTTGTATTATGCTTGCAGTACCCAGAAATGAAAATGTTATGAAAAAGCTTATTGTTATCTTTTTTTCATGTTTTAGTCCTTTTAATATTTATGCATGTTTGTTAAGATAATTTAGATTATTTTAAATATATGCATGTGTATATTATTTCGAGCATTGTCCATACGCACTTAGGTGTATTTCTTTTTAAAGCATGCTAGCCTCGTTTACTTTAATCCCATGTTCAATTAATCTTTGCATTAACATCACTTTGTATGATTTGCATGATATCCTCATATGCATAACTTGACATTATTGCATAATCGGAATTAAGGGTAATGCCCCTTTTAATCTAAAATTATCAAAATGGCTTTCCTTAACTTACAGGAAAGTTTTTTGACGATTTTAATTAAAATGGTATCCGTCAGTAACGCCTAATTAAATTTGGATATTCATTGTAAAATTTGGGAGCGAAAGAAAAGGAAATATTCGACTATTTAAACTTTTCGAGAAAAGGTCGTTAGAACTGAACTAAAGATCTGGTCTCGATATTTTTAAATAATCGAATATTCTTTATCTTTCTAATGACTTGGTAATTTTAAATTAAATCTATTTTGTTGCTTTGAATGTTGCAAATTTGCATATTTGTCGTTTAAAGGGATCATTAATCAAATCAAATTTGAACTTGTGAAATTCGTTGCAAAGAAATTAATTAATCGACTAGGTACCGATTTAGGGCGTTGTGGGGGTGCTAATCCTTCCCCACGCGTAACCGACTCCCGAACTTGGATTTTGGTAACGTAGACCGTAAATTTGTCGTTTTGATTAATTTTTATTTAAAATGACAATGTTTTTTGGGTGCCCAATCACACCCTAATCAAAGATTGGTGGCGACTCCTCGAACCTTATATTTTTATCGTAAAGGAATTTCCAATTTTTTCGAAACGAGAGGTTTTCTAAAATCGCACTATTTTTAATTAAAAATTCAATTGAAAAGAGAATAATTAAAAATGACGCGGTTTCCAAAATCACCCCGCGGTTTAAAAATCGTTTCGACAGGTAAGTCCATCATATTTAAGAAAATATTGAAAAAATGTAGTGACGGATCTAAAAATATTTATGAAGATGTGTACATATGCTTTAATATCACAAAATTTTCGTATGTGGTATACATAAATAAAATCCAAGGAAAAGCATAAATGATAAAATAAATAACTAATCGAAGAAAATGTAAATTTCATACGTGTCCACCTTAAACTAAGGGTGGATCTGTCACTAAAGGGAAGGTTAGAGGTTTGAATGTATTTGCAAGTACTTTTACCAACAGTTTATTTTGATTTTTTTCTCGGTAAAATATTTATTAATAAACTATATTTTAAAACTGTGTGTTTCGTTAAAAACATTCTTAATTCTAGATAGAGGGAAAAAATACAACAAAACTAGATTACGCACATTACAACCATATGTGATTCTGCACCCAATGAAACGCAATCCTCGACCATAATATTCTCGATGCAACACAACCTAAACACAAAACAAAACAAATCTACCGCGTAAGATTAAAACAATTTACCACTATACTTTAAAAATCTCCGATCTTGGCATACTAATCTTCACTAGATGATCGATCATTCCATTTTGAGCTCTTGGCACATACATAAATTGTGCTAATGAGATTACACCAGCCAAACAATTCAATAATTCATTTATAAACATTCTAACAATTGAATGATTCATAACTATAATTTATTTTAAAAAATATTAATATAATATAATTTTAATAATTATTAAAATAATAACACTTTTATCTTGTCTTTTTTATCCTCTTTTTTTTGGTTATGTTATGTTTGGCTGCTCCAACAATGGGATTTAGCTTGATTAATTTGTGAATAGATACTCCAACAATGGAGCTCAATTTGGTGGATGCAATGTGCCATATCAAAAGAATAATTGCTTGATTCTAAGTATGGTATGTCGTTCAATGTCCTTGAAGCATGAATCATGCTCAACAGACCAAGCAATTTTGTTTTGAGAGGAAATCTCCAAATATGGCGTTAAAGGTTGTAGGATTCTTTGATTCTTTAAAGTTTAGAATATTATAGCCTGTAAGAGTAGGGAAGTTAAATGTCGATAAGCGCTGTAGGCTTCTTTAATTTCTTTTTAAAGTTTAGATATGATGCAAGGATTGTAGGCTTTTTTGGTTTCTTTAAAGTTACAGTATGATATAAGGATTCCAGTATTTGTTCGGCATTTTTAATCTTAAAACAGTCTTTCCTCTATTTTTCTGACATTGCGGTGTTGGAATTAGGGCCGTAAATGAGACGAGACAGATCGTGAGCTATTCGGGATCGACTCGATCAAGGCTCGATAAATACTCGGATCGAATCGACTCGACTCGACTCGACTCGAGCTCGACTCGAATTCTTAACGAGCCGAAACGAGCTACTTGATACTCGACTCGAAAAGGTCGTGAGCAGCTCGAAAATATAATATATAAGATTATATATTTTTTTAAAAAAATTATTAAAAAAATTAATATTTACGTATTGATTTTTTTTAAAGAGAATACATTAAGATTTTTATGCATTTAAAGTTCAGGTTCGAGTTTGAGACTTCAATCGAGTTAAGTTTAAGAAACTTTTTCTTCATTTCGAGCCTTTTCGAGCAGCTGACGAGCTTCAGTTCAGGATTTCGAGTTCGAGTCGAGCTTGAACATTTTAAGCTCGCGAGTTTTCGAGTCGAGTCGAACTCAATTTCAGAGTTTTCGAATCGAGTCGAGCTCAGCAATACTCGAACTCGACTCGGCTCGTTTACACCCCTAGTTGAAATGACAGTTGAATAATTTGCTATTCACAGCAATGTCGTTGCTTTCTATACAATAATTTGTATGGTCAGATCAGGATATCACCTTTCAGGTACTGCCTCTATTTAACTCGATTCTCAATTTCTCATATGAGTGGCATGCAGCCATACAGATATTCATGCAAATGGTTGGAAAAATAGGAGATCTTGAGGGAACAATGCCTACATGTACAAATTGTAAAGCATCGAAGAAACTAATTCTTTTATGCTTAACTATAATTTATTTTAAAAAATTATTAATATAATGTAATTTTAATAATTATTAAAATAATAACACTTTTACCTTGACTGGTCTCCTCTTAATATTTTATTGGTAATATATTTCAAATCTCGAGAGAGAAATGTCTCCTCTGCATGCAAACCCCACACTTTCACTGCACAATCACATGGCTGACATTATGAAACTTAACATTATTGGGGGTAACATTATGAAACCCCACACTTAATAAATTATTATGAAACCCCACACTTAATAAATTTGACCGTTGAATTATTTATAAGTTAAGCCAATTACAAGTCAAGTTCATAACAGGTCAGGCAGGTTGGGATCATATCATTTATTTATCAGGTTAATCTCGGTTTCATGTTAATATAAGTCGAATGCAAGTTGGGTTTGATTATTAAATTATCAGTTTAATTCGAGTTTATGTCATTCTCAGATTGAGTGTAAATTCATAATTTTCAAGTTTAACTCAGGTTCATATAAACCTCAGTTCGAATACGAATTGATTTTAGATCACCACCACCTAAATCACACACAATTTTAATTTAAATCATTTCCGGTCAATTTTATAAACCGGATCAAACTTTTTACATTCCTAGATGAAACGAGAGATCAATATCCTTAACTTTTCACTTTAAATAAAATTCAAAGATGGTTCTTCTTAAAGGAAGAGAGTTATAATGCCTCCGAAAATCCCAATCTATAGTCCCGGCATGCAATCCCACACCGTCTATCATTTACAATCACATCTCTGATCCCGACATGCAATCCTATATAGGGATGGCAATGGGTCGGGTCGGGTCGGGTTTTTGGGCCACCCGACCCGACCCGAGAAGAAAGGGTTTTTCACCCGTGACCTGACCCGACCCGACGAAATTAAGGTTTCACCCGACCCGACCCGACCCGAATATATGACTTAGAAACCCGACCCGACCTGAAATAATAATAAAAAAAATTTTATTCAATGAAAACAGTGACTTAATTGAAAAAAATTATATATGGAGGGACATTATTGTAATTATCCCTAAATATATAGGATAAAATTATATATATTTTTCGGGTCGGGTCGGGTCGGATTTTTTTCACCCTAAACCCGACCCGAACCCGAATTTTTTTAAAAAAATCCGACCCGATCGGGTCGAGTCGGGTCGAAACCCGTCGGATTCGGGTTGAGTTGTCATCCCTAATCCTATACTGTCTCTCAGCCACAATCACATCTGTAATACCCTAATTTTGTCCGGGCAATTTAATTCATTTAAAGATGCTTGAGAATTAATTTGGAGGTAATCGTGCTCAAATGAGAATTTAATTCAAATGATGAATGGAAGCTTGCATTTTGGGGACAACATGAAAATCAAGAAACTTTTGTGCTTAATTGGATTGATATCGTATATGTTTCATTTTGGAGATCGAGATACAAATTGAAATTCAACCCCAAATTAAATGTTTAAAGTCCACTTATAAGTCCAAAATAGATTACAAATATTTATGGACCAATTACAACCCAAATTAATTACAAGCTCAAGACAAACCCAAGACCCGAGCACCCCACGTGAAGGCCTTGTTCTGCTCCATAACACCCGGTCACTAGCTGTGCAAATCTCTCCCACGTGATGCACCGCAATTGATCAGCATCCATGGCTCCCACGTGGATCATTCCAACAACAACCCCCAGAAGCCCATGCTGTTCACGCGTGGAGACAAGGTTCGACTCCCGAACTGCTGCCCATGCTCCGCTACGGCATCATCCAACCTCGATATGGAACACCACGCCTTACTCCATTCACCAGAACTGAGCAGCTCGATTCCCCAATGCCACTAGCACCATAGTCGAGCAACCCGTGCCCATACTGCCTGTCACCCACAACCAAGCACTTAACGTGAAACTCTATAACAGTCACCGGCCCTGCAAACAAACATTTTTTTAGCAAAATCCAAGGTTTGGGGCAGTGGGAGGAATCAATAAAGTTATCAGTCATAAAAGATACAAAACAGGGGGTCACGGGCAGCGGGGATGAGTAGAGAAAGCAACACACAAAAACCAGAGGGGAGGAGGTCACGAACAGCGGAAAAAGAAAGGGGAAATCAACCACGAGACGGAACGAAATACACAGCAACCAGTGGCGATCATTAACAAAAGGAGGGGGGAGATCATATGAAAGAAAAACAGTTTGTAAAAAGAAAGGCTTCGACTTCCCTATTTGAAAAAAGCAAGGTGTAAACGAGGTCCCTTTTTGACCTCCTATTCGAAGAGTAATATAACGCAAGGTTTTTTTCTTCATTATCATCTACAATCATGCTTTCCTTTATTTGTTTTAAATAGCTTTCCACGTAAATACAAAACTGAAAATAGTAGGGAGTAGAATATTTACCTTAAGGGGTTTAGCCCCTTGTCGGGTTTAGCGGGTTCTCTTGTCGGCATCGGGATGCAAGCATTCGTGGCTTAGTTTCGAGAGGAGTGAGGTCTCGATTTGCTGCTAGAGTTAGAGAAGTGGTTTGGTCTGGTGTGATCTCGGCCTTGGTGGCCGTTGGGTGTGGTGGCCGTAGTTTCTAGGGCCGTCGGGGTCTCGTCCTTAGGCCAACCAAGTGTGTGCATGTGGGTTTAGAAGTGTTTAAGAGCAGTAGAAAGAATAGAAGAGCCTTACCTGTCCGGGTCCTGCGGCGATGGAGTGGCGGCCGAGTTCCTTCTCTGGTGTCTGTTGTGTGTGATTGTGGAACAGAGGATGGGGAGAGAAATGAGAGATGGGTAGAGTTGAGAGAAACGGCGCAGATAGGGGGGAAGAAATTAGGCTTAGCAGAGTTTTGATCTTTTAGGTTAGATATTATTTAGGTTTTAGTCAAAACGTCGTCGTTTCAGCTGATGCTTTCCTAGTTTCTAATTCTGACTCTGTTTTCTGCGCGCATTCCATTTCGGTCCCCAAGTCAGGCATAATCAAGTTTTATTGTGTTTTTAATATTGTCTCCTAATTTTCGGATGTTGCATCTTGGTCCATAAATCATTGTTTGCATGTTTGTAATTTTGTTTCCATATTTTACCCGTATTTAATTTCAGTCCCAAATGTTGTGTCATTTAGCTTTTGTTACTTTAGACATTTAACTTCTGAATTGTTGCATGTTCGTTTTAGTCCATAAATCAACATTTGCATGTTTATAATTTTGTCTCTTTATTTTACCCGCATTTAATTTTAGTCCTAAGTATGTTGTAGTTGAATCTTTACTGTTTTAAAACATTTGACCCTCGTGTTCTGCATGTTGCATTTTAGTCCTGAGTGGTAATACTTAGTTTCTGTTTTCTTAGACTTTTGACTTTGAATGTTTTGCATGATTCTTTTTAGTCCTATGTATGTTTAGGGTTTATTATAATTTTAGTCCATTATGGTGATGATTTGTTTTATTCTGGTTTCATTGTTTACTATGTGTACTACTCGTATGTTCATTTCAATGATTATTTTGTTTATATTTTGGATATTAAATTCGGTTTAATGTGATTTGGTTTTTAGTGTAACATGTATAGTTTGGTATGTTATGTTTTTATTTTTTTGTATTTAAGTTCATTAGTATGTTACATATTAATATGTTAAGTAATGTTAGTGCATGTTAGTTTTTCATATATTATTAGATAATTTTTAATATCGTGTGTTAACCTCGTGTGCATAACTCGATGTATTTACATAATTTAATTAAGGGTAATATCTTTTTAATTTAAAATTGTTTTAAGTGGTTGTCTTAACTGATTAGATATCCGCTTTGACGATTTTAAATTAAAAGTATATCCCACCAGTAACGCCTAATTAAATTTGGATTAATCACTTTAAAATTTGGGAATGAAAGAAAAAGAAATATTCGGCTATTTAAATTATTTGAGAAAATATCGTTAGAACTCACCTAAAGATCTGGTCTCAATATTGTAAATAATCGAATATTCTTTATCTTTCTAATGGCTTGGTAATTTTAATTTAACCTATTTGTTGCTTTTTGAATGTTATAAAATTTGCATTTATTATGGTTTTAAGGGATCATTAATCAAATTAAGCTCGAACTTGTGAAATTCGTTGCAAAGACAATAATTAATCGACTAGGTACCGATTTAGGGCGTTGTGGGGGTGCTAATCCTTCCCCACACGTAATCGACTCCCGAACTCAGATTTTGATAACGCAGACCTCTACTTGTCGTTTTAATTAAAATTAATTTTTATTTAAAATGACAAAATGTTTTTGGGTGCCCAATCACACCCTAATCAAAGATTGGTGGCGACTCCTCGAACCTTATATTTTTACCGTAACGAAATTTCCAATTTTTCGAAACGAGAGGTTTTCTAAAATTGCATCGTTTTTAATTAAAAATTCAATTGAAAAGATAATAACTAAAGATGATGCGGTTTTCAAAAATCTCGCCCCCGCCCCGTTTAAAAATCGTTTCGACAGCTTGGCGACTCCGCTGGGGACTTTTTTTAGAGAGTCAGGCCGATAGTCGATTAATTAATTGTCTTTGCAAACGAAAGTTATAAGTTCGTTTTAATTTGGTTTTTGAGCCCTTGTTTGTTTGGAATTTCTTGTTTTCATTTTTTGTGATTTGGGTTTATAAATAAATAGTTGTACTAACGTGTGATCTACATGTTTCAGTTTTCTGACCTTCACTTTGTTGTGTTTCTTTGATCGAGGCAAAGGATTATGAGTTTCCCCATTGTTGCCATAACTTTTTCTAGAGCCTTCTAACTGTGCTCTGTCCTATTAAGTAAGGGTGAAAGCTACGCTTACGTGAGAAAAATTATTTTTCTCCGCACGGGCTTTAGCTAGTAACCTCTGGGGTACATGCTTTATGTCTACGAGAAACATTGAGTTTTCTCGCATGGATATAGGGAAATGTATCCTCTCGGATTGAACTTGATTCGTTTTAAGCCTATAATGGGTGAGAATCGAGGGTCTGGCAAGCCCAAGGGGCACCAGCAAAGGACAATTCGAGGACCCTTTTAGTGATACCCAAACTCTGCCTGTCTTATGCTGAATCTCTGTCCGCGGACATGAAGGGGAAACTCATTCTAACATTTTCCTCGAATTTATTTTTGCCATAAGTACGAGAACTAGAAAAGCATGCGGTTAGGTTTTATATTTTCGCACAAAACATGTGAATTAGATACCATGCGGTTAGGATCTTTTATGAATGACAAAACATGTGGGTAGATATCATGTCGGGTAGGATTTACTAAAGCATGATGGGGTAGCCAGCATGTGAGGGTAGGTTTTATGTGATGTTTACGGTATCCACTATCCTGTTGTTTATCTTATGTGTACTAACCCGTTTTCGTTCTATGTCTATTTTATTGTGATTTTATTGCATTTGCATCCTCATGTCATCGAGGGGTGTTAATTCAAAAGTGATTGACTAACAAGAAGGCTGACCATATTGAGGCAAGAAATTCTCCACTATGTAGTCAAAACCAGGAGATTCAGAGATGTTCAAACGATCCATGGAGGACACCCGATGAATGAAGAGATCTGAAGCTGATTGAAGAAAATGTGCAAAGACCAAGATGTTGACTCAAGGGATAGATATAGTCGTACCAAAGACGAGAAGACCGTTCATAAAGACGAGAAGACCGTTCAAAAAGATGAGAAGTCCATTCATAGAGACAGGAAGACCCTTCATAAAGACATGAAGACTACATCACATGTGAGGTAAGAATGAAGATTTTAAGATTCAAGACATTCGACGTCATCAACGGTGATGGAATACGCCGACGATTTTGGAGGTGCAATACCAGATCCCATGAAGAGTACGACCCAAGGAAATGAAGAGATGAAGACTCACATGTGTATTTCGACTACATGGTGTACTTATTGAATTCTTGTTGTCTAAGTGAACGGTTGTTCTATAAGTGGTCACTTTCGGGATTAGCACCTCGTGCATTTGCATTTGCATTTTGCATTTTCGCATTGCATGTATTAATTTAAGCATTTTTACATGCATCAATCATGAAAATATGAGAGTAACTCGTGAATGATGATGTGGCAGAAGCTCTGAAAGCAAATTGAAGTTACCCCGAGACGTGTTTCTGGAAAGATAGAGAGCAATGAATGAGATATTAGCACGAGTTAGTAGGATCGAGAGAATTCAAGAACGGCTCGTAAAGACCCAACAAGAAATGATTGATGAAGTAAAGAAGTTCCAAGTTGAATCTAGGGAACAAATGTCCAAGTTGATGAGCATGATGATTACAGTGATATATGGGGAGAAATCATCAGATGACCCTGTTACACAAGAAAGATGAAGACTTCGGGTGAGAATCTGAAGGTTAGCGCTGCAGCCAATGTGATGATAGCAAATGATCAAGAACCTGTTAGGGTGTGTAATTCAAGTCAACTCCAAAAATCAAGTAAGATTCCAGAAGATGCTACGGAGATCATACTGGGAAAAGCAGAAGTTAAGGGTGAAACTTCTAATACGAAAATGGAGCTGGACTCAAAGAAGAGGCATAGAGGATGTTCAAATGCCAGTGAAGAAGGCCAAAAAGAATAGAAAGAAGAAGAAGGGGATGTCTGATTTCGATTCCGATCTCATATTCAGACTTGTTACCATTTCTTTTGAAAGTGGGCTCCTAAAGCCTTTTCCTCCGAGGTATGATACTTATTTGTGTCCAGACTGGCAAGGTGTCAAAAGATCATGCGGTTATCATTCTCAAGAGTTTAGTCACTCTACAGAAGATTGTACGATCCTGAGATATAAAGTTCAAAACTTCATCACGGAAGGGTTGTTATGCTTTGAAAATGGAAAACCTAAGCTCCCCGGAAGCTCAAAACTTGTCGATGAAGGGAGATATGCAAATCAATGTCTCTCCCAAGATGTTGGTCAAACGTTAAACCTTCAAAGTGACCGTTCCAGTGGTCAGTCACAGGGTCTTCAATATGATCATAATAACGGCAAGGAGAAAGTAGGGTCAAAAGAGCTTTCATATAGCCAGATATATCCCAAGTTGCTCCAAGCCCAGCTGATTGCTCCACGTCTGGCCAAGCCTTTGTTGCCCCCTTATCCGAGTTGGTATAATGAGAAAGTTTCCTGTGTATATCATGGGAGCCCGAGGACACTCCATCGATAATTGTAGCAACTTCAAACGACAAGTCCGAGATCTTTTGGCTCAAGGAGTTATAGAGGTGGATGCTAAACAGCTGAAAGTCAATCCCCAGAATAGAGTTGACGGGGTCAAAACAAGTGAAGTACATACGGAAGAGAGTGTTGAAAAAGAGAAGAGCAAAGTCAAGGAAATCGAGGTATGTGAAGCAGAGATAAATTACCCAACTCTTGAGACCTCTCTGACACTAAAAAAGAAGATAGAAGTGGGAAGTGACAAGATAAAAGTCAAAGGAGAGGTAGTCCGAGACTGGCCGCAGAAGATGTCTTGGGAAAATACGACCCTCAAGGTTTTTCAAGTGCCCATTTCTGACTTGCTATCCCCTTTAATCAAGAATCAATACCTAACTCCAAGGCCATTAAGAATGAAGACTAGCCCATCCGCTTATGGCTATGACCCGAATAGTGCTTGCGATTTTCATCTAGGGGCATTGGGCCATCACACTGATAAGTGTATACCATTGATGGAAGAGATAGAAAGGCTCGTTGACAAAGGAGTCCTGACAAGAGAAGTGATCGAGAAATGGGGAGTAAGTGAGGGTAAAAACCCTAATCCAACGGGGCACCCGCTATTCTAGGGAAAGTAGGGCCTTTTGGTTGAACAAGTGAAGGTTGTGCTCCACCACAATCGCATTTTTCATTTGCGGCATCTTGTTTGAACATGTTTTTTTTGTACTTTCTCATCTTTCTGTTTGTAAGGATATTTTAAATGAATTCATGTTACTTTAAGGATGGTGAGCATTGAATCGAATTTTCAACTTGAAATTCTTTGAATATCAATTGAATTAAAGCTCTTTAATGATTAGAGTTATAAATCTTTGACAAATGACAAGATTGAAACCGGATAAAACAAGGACCTTGACCTTACCCCCAGAAGCTACAATCGAACACCATACCCTTTTCTTGCAGGAACCGATATAGCCTTCTCCTATCATAAGGGAATGAACCATAGGCTTGGTATTCAGGTATGCATAGGAGCGGACAACATGGGGCATCTTTTGCGTATGACATTACAAAATTGACTAGACCATTTTTGTTGACGACGTTCGATGATGATTATGATCTTTACGGATGAAATAGTCGAGTAGGTGAATCTAGTTTAGGTCAGTTGCTTGGAAATTGAACTCTAACGATGAGATTTTCTGACATTCAACAACACCTAGACTATGACAGGTTCTTCTTGACAAGCTTAAGAAATTGAATCCACATACTCATCAAAATATATATACATGTATACAATAAAGCTGAGCTATTCCACTAAGGCAATTGGTTATAGAGGAAACTCGAAAACCCTGGCTTTATGAATAGATTATACTCAAACCATGACCTTGATCGGGTACCTGGCAATTCGGTGTATGCTCCACTGTGATTGTCAAGTCAAAGACTTTGTGATGAGATGAACCCTTCAGCTAGCCTGATAAAGGCAAATTACAATAAGGCTGATTTTAGCTAGCCCGATAATGGCAAATTAAATCAAGTTTATCTAAATAAGGAGTTGCGATAAAAATGGACTAAGGGAGTTAAGGAACACCTGTCATAGTCAATTTCACACGAGCACTCAGAAATTTCATTTTTAGATCGATATTTCTGCACTACCTTGGTTAGAGGAGTCTACGAAGCTTGAACAAATGGAAGATTTCAGAGAACTGAAATGGAAGTGTTCTGGAAAGTCTAGTAATGGAGTATACTATTTGCGTCATTTTGTCCGCATCCGATTAAATACCAAGCCAAGAAAGAAGGGCATGTTGTGATGGTCACAACGATCAAGAAAGAGATGGTATTTTGGTGGTCGAAGCCTTAGAAAATAGGAAGCCAACCTAAAACCAACCCCTCAATTTTGACACTTGTCAAAGATTTATAACCCTGAAAACATTAAAGAGCTATTGATTCTTTTGATATTCTGTGAATTCATGTTTATGATTTGATTTGATTGTGAGTCTGAATTAAGGGACAATGTTTTATAAGATTCTTTCATTCTTTACTCCCTAAAATAAGAGAAAGAGAAAAGCATTTTCAAACAGGACAATTCAAATGTAAAAGGTCCTTGAAGCGGGTGAGGCTCATTGTGCCTCTATTGGAGAAAAAGAATAAGCGGCGCCATAACATGAAGCATTTCGCGACCTTGAAGTAGAAGGTCCAAGAGATCAGAATAGATGAAAGACAGAACTGGCAACATTTCTTTGTGACATTGTCAGTAACCCAGTAAGAAGAAGATTATCTCATCATTCAGAAGGGGCACATATCTCAGCCCGAATGAAAATGAAAGACATTGTGTTAGAAGGGTTGATCACTTCTTAAGTAGCATGAAGAAAATCCCTCAAACTATTTGACAACACTACTGTGTAGTGACACCAGAATGAGAACATTCGTATATGTTAGGGCACGACTGAACCCACATCATGTTGAGATGATAAGATTTAAACCAAGGAGGCATTAAGAATGATCCTTACAATTTGAGGTAATAGGGGCATTTTGAAAGGCCCGTACCAGTATAAGATAATGTTGGGGCACGACTGAACCCACATCATGATGAGAAAATAAGATTCAGACCAAGAAGTTATTGAGAATGAGTCGCGCAACTCGAAGTGTCAGGGGCAGACCGTGAATTTGAGCTGAGTTTACCTTGTAAAGCAAGTCAATTGAGCATCGACCAATGGCAGGGTCCTGGAAGAACAACTCTAAAAGCATAATTGAGCCGAGGATGGAAATCAGGCAACACAGTCGTATTGCTGACTATAGCAAGATATTGAGAGAGAAAACACTTTCTCCGAAGTGAAGAAAGGAAACAAAGATGACAAGAAGATAGAAGAATATCAAAGGGCTCGTAAAGATGCAAGTTGGAAACTATGAGTTGCTACACGAGTATAGAAAACAGACCCTGGAAAGAATGATCAAGTAGAAGAAAACTGAGTTCGCCAATTTGAAGGCAAACAAAGATTGATTCAACATTTATGCATTCATGAGAACATCATCTGCATAAAAGAAAATGCATGACACAAATACATTTAATTGCATTAATGATTTATGCATAAACACATGATTTTGACAGGTCTTCCATTGAAGAGAGAAGATGCAGAATGTTGAAATCCCGATGATTGAAAGGGAGATTTCAAACCTCAAATGCAAAGAGTTGCATTTAAAAAGGCATACCCTGAAGAACAGAGAGGTCTAGTCCACAGAAGAAGCATTGCTTTGAAGTGAAGACCATCAGATGTAGAAGAAAAACGAAGATTTTCGTGTATGAAGAAAGACTTGCACACATGAGATTGGAGAAAAGTCAATCCTAAGCCTTCACCGGAGAATAGTGAAGCAAACCATCTGAAGCCTTCACTGGAGAATAGTGAAGCAATCAATCTGAAGCCTTCACCGGAGAATAGTGAAGCAAACCATCATAAGTCTTCACCAGAGAGTAGTGAAGCAAACCATCTTAAGTCTTCACCAAAAAGTAGTGAAGCATATCCATTTTAAGCCTTCTCAGAAGAGTGTTGGAACAAACCATCCGACCATCAGATGTAGGAGAAAAAGAAAAAGTTTTCGAGTACAAAGAAGCTGATCGAGTGATTAAAAGGAAACGCGCGCGAGGAGTCATTAACCGATTCAAGGTCTCAGAAAGGGAGAGGTTCAAATGGCAGTCAAGTCAAGGAAGACTCTCGTATTCAATTGCGGCGAGACAAGCTCTCACAAGAGAAATGATTTCGAAAAGATTCTCTTAAATTCTAAATTTTTGAGTATAATGTTTTTCGAATCTTCAAGCATACATTAATGATTGATAATGTTTGATTTTCAGGTTCGACCTTTGAAGCAAATCAAACTCAAGCCTTCACAGTAAAGTGGTGAAGCAAATGAAGATTATTTGAGTTCCATACTCCCTAGAGAAAGAGGGAGCGAACCTGTTTGAAGATGTCCGAGTTCCATACTCCCTAGAGAAGGAAGAAGCGAACCCGTGTGAAGATATGCGAGTTCTATACTCCTTAAAGAAAGAATGAGCGAACCCGTTTAAAGATGTCTGAGTTCCATACTCCCTAGAGAAGGAAGGAGCGAACCCGTATGAAGATATGCGAGTTCTATAATCCTTAAAGAAAGAAGGAGCGAAACCGTTTAAAGATGTTCGAGTTCCATACTCCTTAAAGAAAGAAGGAGCGAGCCCGTTTGAATAGATGTCTGAGTTCCATACTCCCTAGAGAAAGAGGGAGCGAACCCGTGTGAAGATATGCGAGTTCTATAATCCTTAAAGAAAGAAGGAGCGAACCCGTTTAAAGATGTTCGAGTTCCATACTCCTTAAAGAAAGAAGGAGCGAACCCAATTGAAGATGTTCGAGTTCCATACTCCCTAGAGAAAGAGGGAGCGAACCCGTGAAGAGATGTTCGAGTTCCATACTCCCTAAAGAAAGAGGGAGCAAACCCATTTGAAGATGTTCGAGTTCTATACTCCTTAAAGAAAGAAGGAGCGAACCCGTTTGAAGATGTTCGAGTTCTATACTCCTTAAAGAAGGAATGAGCGAACCCGTTTGAAGAGATGTTCGAGTTCTATACTCCCTAGAGAAAGGGGGAGCGAACCCGTTTGAAGAATATGTCTGAGTTCCATACTCCCTAGAGAAATAGGGAGTGAACCCATTTGTTGAAGATTGTGGGTCTTATACTCTCTGAAGAAATAGGGAGCAGACACGATCGTTGAAGATTGTGGGTCTTATACTCTCTGAAGATATAGGGGGAAGACACGATAGTTGAAGATTGTTCGAGTCTTATACTCTCTGGAGAAATAGGGAGCGAACCTGTTTTTAGAAGATTCTTTTCAAGACTCACCCTGAAATAGCAGTGAAGCAAACTATCCATAAGACCTTTGGTCTTTTTCAGAATAGTGTTGGAGCAAACCATCAGACCATCAGATGTAGGAAGAAATCGAAGATTCTCGGATACGAAGAAGCAGAACAATCCATTAAAAGGGTTTGTGCAAGTGAGATGGAAGCAAAGGTAAAAAAAGAAGACTGAAGAAAGGAAAAATGATGTTGCAATTGGACAAAATTAGGTCATTATTTGTCTTTGCTACGTTCTTCTGGTCACAACAACGAGCAAAGAGGGGCAGCTGTAATACCCTAATTTTGTTCGGGCAATTTAATTCATTTAAAGATGCTTGAGAATTAATTTGGAGGTAATCGTGCTCAAATGAGAATTTAATTCAAATGATGAATGGAAGCTTGCATTTTGGGGACAACATGAAAATCAAGAAACTTTTGTGCTTAATTGGATTGATATCGTATATGTTTCATTTTGGAGATCGAGATACAAATTGAAATTCAACCCCAAATTAAATGTTTAAAGTCCACTTATAAGTCCAAAATAGATTACAAATATTTATGGACCAATTACAACCCAAATTAATTACAAGCTCAAGACAAACCCAAGACCCGAGCACCCCACGTGAAGGCCTTGTTCTGCTCCATAACACCCGGTCACTAGCTGTGCAAATCTCTCCCACGTGATGCACCGCAATTGATCAGCATCCATGGCTCCCACGTGGATCATTCAAACAACAACCCCCAGAAGCCCATGCTGTTCACGCGTGGAGACAAGGTTCGACTCCCGAACTGCTGCCCATGCTCCGCTACGGCATCATCCAACCTCGATATGGAACACCACGCCTTACTCCATTCACCAGAACTGAGCAGCTCGATTCCCCAATGCCACTAGCACCATAGTCGAGCAACCCGTGCCCATACTGCCTGTCACCCACAACCAAGCACTTAACGTGAAACTCTATAACAGTCACCGGCCCTGCAAACAAACATTTTTTTTAGCAAAATCCAAGGTTTGGGGCAGTGGGAGGAATCAATAAAGTTATCAGTCATAAAAGATACAAAACAGGGGGTCACGGGCAGCGGGGATGAGTAGAGAAAGCAACACACAAAAACCAGAGGGGAGGAGGTCACGAACAGCAGAAAAAGAAAGGGGAAATCAACCACGAGACGGAACGAAATACACAGCAACCAGTGGCGATCATTAACAAAAGGAGGGGGGAGATCATATGAAAGAAAAACAGTTTGTAAAAAGAAAGGCTTCGACTTCCCTATTTGAAAAAAGCAAGGTGTAAACGAGGTCCCTTTTTGACCTCCTATTCGAAGAGTAATATAACGCAAGGTTTTTTTCTTCATTATCATCTACAATCATGCTTTCCTTTATTTGTTTTAAATAGCTTTCCACGTAAATACAAAACTGAAAATAGTAGGGAGTAGAATGTTTACCTTAAGGGGTTTAGCCCCTTGTCGGGTTTAGCGGGTTCTCTCGTCGGCATCGGGATGCAAGCATTCGTGGCTTAGTTTCGAGAGGAGTGAGGTCTCGATTTGCTGCTAGAGTTAGAGAAGTGGTTTGGTCTGGTGTGATCTCGGCCTTGGTGGCCGTTGGGTGTGGTGGCCGTAGTTTCTAGGGCCGTCGGGGGTCTCGTCCTTAGGCCAACCAAGTGTGTGCATGTGGGTTTAGAAGTGTTTAAGAGCAGTAGAAAGAATAGAAGAGCCTTACCTGTCCGGGTCCTGCGGCGATGGAGTGGCGGCCGAGTTCCTTCTCTGGTGTCTGTTGTGTGTGATTGTGGAACAGAGGATGGGGGAGAGAAATGAGAGATGGGTAGAGTTGAGAGAAACGGCGCAGATAGGGGGGAAGAAATTAGGCTTAGCAGAGTTTTGATCTGTTTTAGGTTAGATATTATTTAGGTTTTAGTCAAAACGTCGTCGTTTCAGCTGATGCTTTCCTAGTTTCTAATTCTGACTCTGTTTTCTGCGCGCATTCCATTTCGGTCCCCAAGTCAGGCATAATCAAGTTTTATTGTGTTTTTTAATATTGTCTCCTAATTTTCGGATGTTGCATCTTGGTCCATAAATCATTGTTTGCATGTTTGTAATTTTGTTTCCATATTTTACCCGTATTTAATTTCAGTCCCAAAGTTGTGTCATTTAGCTTTTGTTACTTTAGACATTTAACTTCTGAATTGTTGCATGTTCGTTTTAGTCCATAAATCAACATTTGCATGTTTATAATTTTGTCTCTTTATTTTACCCGCATTTAATTTTAGTCCTAAGTAGTGTTGTAGTTGAATCTTTACTGTTTTAAACATTTGACCCTCGTGTTCTGCATGTTGCATTTTAGTCCTGAGTGGTAATATACTTAGTTTCTGTTTTCTTAGACTTTTGACTTTGAATGTTTTGCATGTTCTTTTTAGTCCTATGTATGTTTAGGGTTTATTATAATTTTAGTCCATTATGGTGATGATTTGTTTTATTCTGGTTTCATTGTTTACTATGTGTACTACTCGTATGTTCATTTCAATGATTATTTTGTTTATATTTTGGATATTAAAATTCGGTTTAATGTGATTTGGTTTTTAGTGTAACATGTATAGTTTGGTATGTTATGTTTTTATTTTTTCGTATTTAAGTTCATTAGTATGTTACATATTAATATGTTAAGTAATGTTAGTGCATGTTAGTTTTTCATATATTATTAGATAATTTTTAATATCGTGTGTTAACCTCGTGTGCATAACTCGATGTATTTACATAATTTAATTAAGGGTAATATCTTTTTAATTTAAAATTGTTTTAAGTGGTTGTCTTAACTGATTAGATATCCGCTTTGACGATTTTAAATTAAAAGTATATCCCACCAGTAACGCCTAATTAAATTTGGATTAATCACTTTAAAATTTGGGAATGAAAGAAAAAGAAATATTCGGCTATTTAAATTATTTGAGAAAAGATCGTTAGAACTCACCTAAAGATCTGGTCTCAATATTTGTAAATAATCGAATATTCTTTATCTTTCTAATGGCTTGGTAATTTTAATTTAACCTATTTTGTTGCTTTTTGAATGTTATAAAATTTGCATTTATTATGGTTTTAAGGGATCATTAATCAAATTAAGCTCGAACTTGTGAAATTCGTTGCAAAGACAATAATTAATCGACTAGGTACCGATTTAGGGCGTTGTGGGGGTGCTAATCCTTCCCCACACGTAATCGACTCCCGAACTCAGATTTTGATAACGCAGACCTCTACTTGTCGTTTTAATTAAAATTAATTTTTATTTAAAATGACAAAATGTTTTTGGGTGCCCAATCACACCCTAATCAAAGATTGGTGGCGACTCCTCGAACCTTATATTTTTACCGTAACGGAATTTCCAATTTTTCGAAACGAGAGGTTTTCTAAAATTACATCGTTTTTAATTAAAAATTCAATTGAAAAGATAATAACTAAAGATGATGCGGTTTTCAAAAATCTCGCCCCCGCCCCGTTTAAAAATCGTTTCGACAACATCTCTAGTCCGGCATGCAATCGCATACTGTCTCTCAGTCACAATCACTTACTGTCACTGTTTACCCTAAAATTTATCTTCCCCAAATCCCCATCTCTTAGATCACATGCAATTCCCATACTCATTATTGCAGAAAAAATAATAAGGGTAAATCGTTTAAAAGTTATCTTTTATTTTTATTTTATCTTATTTTGATTCCCGAAATTTTGAAAAGTTATATTTCAATTATTCATATCATTAATTTATTTTACGTATTCGTTATCGAAACTAAATTACTAAAATAATATCTTTTAATATTTTATTTTCTCTAAAATAGCACTTAAAAATTTATAATTCTTAAAATAATATCTATTTATAATTTATAATTCTTAAAAGTTATATTTCTATGTGACATCACCTTTTGAAATGTTCTTTCTTAAAGAAGCGTTTTTCTTACATGATAGACTCATAATGACATTAACATTTGGAGAAACAACTCATGTGACCTACCATATAAGCAAATGCTCTTCTTTGAGGAAAAACCTTTTGGAAGACGTTACGCCTTCATCCTATGCAATAGAAATGAGTGTTATTTTTAAAATAACTTTTAATATTATTTTAATAAAATAAAATAAAAAGATGGTATTTTAATAAATTTGCCCGTTGTCTATCGTTTCAATTATTTATGGTTCAGATATGCATTAAAAAAAATCAATTTCTAATGATTATTTATGGTTCAGATATGTATTTTAATAACTTTTAATATTATTTATGGTATTTTAATAAAGAGATGTATATATATCAGTTTCTAATGATTATAATATATCATTCACTTGCCATTTTGGTAAGTCCATCATATTTAAGAAATTATTGAAAAACGTAGTGACAAATCTAAAAATATTTATGAAAATGTGTATATATGTATTAATAATACAAAATTTTCGTATGTGGTGGACATGAATAAAATCCAAGGAAAAACATAAATGATAAAATAAATAACTAATCGAAGAAAATGTAAATTTCACTAAAGGGAAAGTTAGAAGTTTGAATGTTTTTGCAAGTACTTTTACCAATTGTTTATTTTGATTTCTTTTCTCGGTAAAATATTTATTAATAAATTATAGTCTAAAGTTGTGTGTTTCTTTAAAAAACTTCTTAATTCTAGATAAAGAAAAAAAAATACAACACAACTAGACTAAGCATATTACAACCATATGTGATTCTGCCCCCAATGAAACTTAATCCTCTACCATAATATTCTCGATGCAAATTTTTCACAACTAGACTACGCATATTACAACCATATGTGATTCAACACAACTTTGGATCATCAGATTAGATTTGTATACGTGATTTGCGTACGTGGATAGTTTTCTCACGTTGCTTGATTCTGATTAGTGATTTGTCGATGGTCTATTAATAGCTTGATCTCCTTTTGTGGTTTGCTTACTGATACGATCAGATATATTCGTAAATATTTTTCGTTCGTGTTTATTTGATTAGGTTTTTTAATATTTTTCTTGTATGATCATTATGTAACCTTAAGTGACTAGCTTCTTGTGTTAATGATTATAATAAAATATCTTATTACGTGTTTAGTTTATAATTATAATGGTAAACTTTTATTATAATTTTGAATATATATTATTTTTATAAAAAAACTAATTAATCATTGAGTAATATTGATATGCAATTTCGATTTATCTTCCCACGTATCTGAGTCCTGCATGCAATCCCCGTACTCCCACTGCACAATCACATGTCTGACATTATGAAACTTAGCATTATTGGTGTTAAAGTAATAAAAAAAGAAGCAACAAAGTTGCCTTGATTTCCTTTATTAGTTAATACTTTCGAAAAATTATTATCAAATTAATTATTTATTAGATAGTATTGGATCTGATCCGCATTAAAAAAATTATTAAATTAAGATAGTATTGTAGCTTGATTTTATATTATATACATCATAATATTGTTATAATCGATTAATTGAAGAACTTGAAAACAAAACCACGACAGAGAGGTGAGGGGTGTTTGATCCCCTAGCTCATGTCCACAGCCCATATATATCATTTAAAATTGGTCCTCATAAAAAAGATGTATATAAATTAGTTTCTAATATATCATTCACTTGCCATTTTGGTAAGTCCACCATATTTAAGAAAATATTGAAAAAATGTAGTGACGAATCTAAAAATATTTATGAAGATGTGTACATATGCATTAATAACACAAAATTTTCGTATGTGGTGGACATAAATAAAATCCAAGGAAAAACATAAATGATAAAATAAATAACTAATCGAAGAAAATATAAATTTCATACGTGTCCACCTTAAACTAAGGGTGGATCTGTCACTAAAGGGAAGGTTAGAGGTTTGAATGTCTTTGCAAGTACTTTTACCAACAGTTTATTTTGATTTTTTTCTCGGTAAAATATTTATTAATAAACTATATTTTAAAACTGTGTGTTTCGTTAAAAACCTTCTTAATTCTAGATAGAGGGAAAAAATACAACAAAACTAGATTACGCACATTACAACCATATGTGATTCTGCACCCAATGAAACGCAATCCTCGACCATAATATTCTCGATGCAACACAACCTAAACACAAAACAAAACAAATCTACCGCGTAAGATTAAAACAATTTACTACTATACTTTAAAAATCTCCGATATTGGCATACTAATCTTCACTAGATGATCGATCATTCCATTTTTAGCTCTTGGCACATACATAAATTGTGCTAATTGTCGAAACGATTTTTATCGGTGCGGGGCGAGATTTTGGAAACCACATCATTTTTAATTATTTTCTTTTCGATTGATTTTTAATTAAAACAATGTGATTTTAGAAAACCTCTCGTTTCAAAAATTTGGGAATTCCTTTACAATAAAAACATACGGTTCGAGGAGTCGCCACCAATATTTGATTTGGGTGTGATTGGGCACCCAAAAACGTTGTCATTTTAAATAAAAATTAATATTAATTAAAACGACAAATTTACGGTCTACGCCACCAAAATCCAAGTTCGGGAGTCGATTACGTGTGGGGAAGGATTAGCACCCCTGTCGAAACGATTTTTAAAACCGGGAGCGGGGGCGAGATTTTGAAAACCGCGTCATTTTTAATTATTTTCTTTACGATTGAATTTTAATTAAAAACAGTGCGATTTTAGAAAACCTCTCGTTTCGAAAAATTGGAAATTCCTTTACGATAAAAATATAAGGTTCGAGGAGTCGCCACCAATCTTTGATTAGGGTGTGATTGGGCACCCAAAAATGATTTTGTCATTTTAAATAAAAATTAATTTTAATTAAAACGACAAGTAGAGGTCTGCTTTATCAAAATCTGAGTTCGGGAGTCGATTACGTGTGGGGAAGGATTAGCACCCCCACAACGCCCTAAATCGGTACCTAGTCGATTAATTATTGTCTTTGCAACGAATTTCACAAGTTCGAGTTTAATTTGATTAATGATCCCTTAAAACCATAATAAATGCAAATTTTATAACATTCAAAAAGCAACAAAATAGGTTAAATTAAAATTACCAAGCCATTAGAAAGATAAAGAATATTCGATTATTTACAAATATTGAGACCAGATCTTTAGGTGAGTTCTAACGATCTTTTCTCAAATAATTTAAATAGCCGAATATTTCTTTTTCTTTCATTCCCAAATTTTAAAGTGATTAATCCAAATTTAATTAGGCGTTACTGGTGGGATATACTTTTAATTTAAAATCATCAAAGCGGATATCTAATCAGTTAAGACAACCACTTAAAATAATTTTAAATTAAAAAGATATTACCCTTAATTAAATTATGTAAATACATCGAGTTATGCACACGAGGTTAACACACGATATTAAAAATTATCTAATTAATAATAATATATGAAAAACTAACGTGCACTAACATTACTTAACATATTAATATGTAACATACTAATGGGACTTAAATACGAAAAAAAATAAAAACATAACATACCAAACTATACATGTTACACTAAAAACCAAATCACATTAAACCGAATTTTAATATCCAAAATATAAACAAAATAATCATTGAAATGAACATACGAGTAGTACACATAGTAAACAATGAAACCAGAATAAAACAAATCATCACCATAATGGACTAAAATTATAATAAACCCTAAACATACATAGGACTAAAAAGAAACATGCAAAACATTCAAAGTCAAAAGTCTAAGAAAACAGAAACTAAGTATATTACCACTCAGGACTAAAATGCAACATGCAGAACACGAGGGTCAAATGTTTAAAACAGTAAAGATTCAACTACAACACTACTTAGGACTAAAATTAAATGCGGGTAAAATAAAGAGACAAAATTATAAACATGCAAATGTTGATTTATGGACTAAAATGAACATGCAACAATTCAGAAGTTAAATGTCTAAAGTAACAAAAGCTAAATGACACAACATTTGGGACTGAAATTAAATACGGGTAAAATATGGAAACAAAATTACAAACTCGAAAACCATGATTTAAGGATCAAAACGTAAAACTCCGAGAATAAGAAGGCCAAATTACTAACAAAAAGATTGCATTCGGGGACCAAAACGAAACAGGTTAAATATACAGGACCTCGCGCAAATAGCCCCTAAAACACGATAACATATAGATGATTAACCCTAAATTTCTAATATATATTCTAAATATAAACTAAACCTAACCTAAACTCACACCCCCAGCCGTTCCTCTCATCTTCTCCCTCACCACTTTCATTCTTCTTCTCTAATGGCCGACAAAGAAACTCAGAACAACCAAAGCCGGCCACCGCCGATCGGTGGCCGTTATGCCTCCGACTACCTCCCAAACTAACGACAAAAGAAGCCCCTAACCTAAAACCCAACACCTACGTTCTATGACCTTCCAAGCAAGACCTCGACCGAAGCCAAGCGGCCACCGCTGCCCTCTATCGCCCGAGTTTCCCCCTAACGACGAAAAGAACTTCCACAACGAAGAAGAAAAGGTAAATTTTTATATGCTTTCTTATTCATATGGACAAGGTTTCAATTCTAAAAAACTCCTAAATAACTTACATGGATTCTATTTACCTCTCTGACCACCGCCGTGGTGGTTACCGGCGACGAAGGACTCGAATCAACAAGGTAAACGCTTCACTCTCTTCTATTCTCTAAAATTTGCTTTAGTTCGAAAGGCACTGATTTCTTTGGGTTCACTCTCTGGAATTTTCTGTTGCTTGTTAACAGATTGCTTTTGCTTTCTTTGAATGATGAGAAGATCTTTTTGTATTAATTTCCCGAAATGGGTAGAATTACAATGTTTTTCCTCCCTTTTGTTTCCCAGGGAAGCCCCCTATTACAAACTCTCAAAATCCCCCCACCCTTTGAATCCTTTTCCGTTCGTGAACCCAGAGCCTTCTTACGCCCATTCCTCTCGAAAATTCCTTTCGTTCCTGCCTCCCCTCGTTCATGAAATCTCTCTGCTCCTCCCCCTTCTTGTTTCATGTTCTGTTTTTCTAGTCGATCTCCTCGTTTTTTGCTTCCTCGTGTTCTGTTGTTTTGTGTACAGGGCCCCCCGGTTGGGCATGGTGATCACGGGCGACAATAATGGTGGCCTTGGTATCGGATGGGTGGCCGACCAACACGGGTTTCCTGTCAGTGGAGCTGCGCATGCTGGCTTGGTGATCATGCTCTGCCTGGGAACCGAGCTTCTCGGTCAGTGTGCTGTCGGGTGTGGGCATCACGTGAACCGTTGAATCGTGATGCCAGATCCAACGGCCAAATGTGGTGCAGCGCTGAGAGCTGGTAGCAGGAAACCCTAACAGGCTTAGGGTTCTTTTGTACATGGACTGTTGTTTGGGCTGTTTAGTCCAGCCTGTTGTAACTTGTTTCAATTTGGGCCTCAGACAAAAACAGGTGTTTACAGCTGCCCCTCTTTGCTCATTCTTGTGTTAACAAGAATAGGGCAAAGATAAAAAGACAACGTGTTTTTGTCCAATTTCATCTTCGCTTTGAAACTTGATAAGGGATCTGTTCCACTCCTCCAGGGTAAGTGAGACTTGAAAAATCTTCAGACAACAGGTTCGCTCCCTATTCCTTCATGGAGTAGAAACTCGTACAATCTTTTGCCTACGGGTTCGCTCCCTCTTTCTTCAGGGAGTATAGAACTTGAAAATCTTCTGAAAACGTGTCTGCTCCTTATTCCTTCAGAGAGTATGAGACTCGAACAATCTTCAACAATTGGGTTCGTTCCCTCTTTCTCCAGGGAGTATAGAACTCGAAAATCTTTTGAAAACGTGTATGCTCCCTATTCCTTCAGAGAGTATGAGACTCGAACAATCTTCAACAATCGTGTCTACTCCCTATTCTTTCAGAGAGTATGAGACTCGAATAATCTTCAACAATCGTGTCTACTCCCTATTCTTTCAGAGAGTATGAGACTCGAATAATCTTCAACAATCGTGTCTGCTCCCTATTCTTTCAGAGAGTATAAGACTCGAACAAACTTCAACAATCGGGTCTACTCCCTATTTCTCTAGGGATTATGGAACTCGAACATCTTCTTCTTACAGGTTCGCTCCCTCTTTCTCTAGGGAGTATAGAACTCGAATAATCTTCTGTAAACGAATTCCCTTTTTCTTTAAGGAGTATAGAACTCGAATAATCTTTTGGAAACGGGTTTGCTCCCTCTTTCTTTCAGGAAGTATAGAACTCGAATGATCTTCTGAAAATGGGCTCGCTCCCTCTTTCTTCAGGGAGTATAGAACTCGAAAATCTTCTAAAAATGGGTTCGCTTCCTCTTTCTTTAGGGAGTATAGAACTCGAATAATCTTTTACAAATGGGCTCACTCCCTCTTTCTTTCAGGAAGTAAAGAACTTGAATGATCTTCTGAAAACGTGCTCGATCTCTCTTTCTTCAGGAAGTATAGAACTCGAAGATCTTCTTCTTACGGGTTCGCTTCGCTCTTTCTCCAGGAAGTATAGAACTCGAACAATCTTCTGAAAATGGGTTCGCTCCTTCTTTCTTTAAGGAGTATAGAACTCGAACATCTTTAAATGGGTTCGCTCCCTCTTTCTTTAGGGAGTATAGAACTCGAACATCTCTTCACGGGTTCGCTCCCTCTTTCTCTAGGGAGTATAGAACTCGAACATCTTCAACTGGGTTCGCTCATTCTTTCTTTAAGGAGTATGGAACTCGAACATCTTTAAACGGGTTCGCTCCTTCTTTCTTTAAGGAGTATAGAACTCGCATATCTTCACACGGGTTCGCTCCCTCTTTCTCTAGGGAGTATGGAACTCAGACATCTCTTCAAACGGGTTCGCTCCTTCTTTCTTTAAGGAGTATGGAACTCGAACATCTTTAAACGGGTTCGCTCCTTCTTTCTTTAAGGAGTATAGAACTCGCATATCTTCACACGGGTTCGCTCCCTCTTTCTCTAGGGAGTATGGAACTCAGACATCTCTTCAAACGAGTTCGCTCCTTCTTTCTTTAAGGAGTATGGAACTCGAACATCTTTAAACGGGTTCGCTCCTTCTTTCTTTAAGGAGTATAGAACTCGCATATCTTCACACGGGTTCGCTCATTCTTTCTCTAGGGAGTATGGAACTCGGACATCTTCAAACGGGTTCGCTCCCTCTTTCTCTAGGGGGTATGGAACTCAAATAATCTTCATTTGCTTCACCACTTTATTGTGAAGGCTTGAGTTTGATTTGCTTCAAAGGTCGAACCTGAAAATCAAACATTATCAATCATTAATGTATGCTTGAAGATTCGAAAAAACATTATACTCAAAAATTTAGAATTTAAGAAAATCTTTTCGAAATCATTTCTCTTGTGAGAGCTTGTCTCGCCGCAATTGAATACGAGAGTCTTCCTTGACTTGACTGCCATTTGAACCTCTCCCTTTCTGGGACCTTGAATCGGTTAATGACTCATCGCGCGTGTTTCTTTTTAATCACTTGATCAGCTTCTTTGTACTCGAAAACTTTTTCTTTTTCTCCTACATCTGATGGTCGGATGGTTTGTTCCAACACTCTTCTGAGAAGGCTTAAAATGGATCTGCTTCACTACTTTTTGGTGAAGACTTAAGATGCTTTGCTTCACTACTCTCTGGTGAAGACTTATGATGGTTTGCTTCACTATTCTCCGGTGAAGGCTTCAGATTGATTGCTTCACTATTCTCCGGTGAAGGCTTCAGATGGTTTGCTTCACTATTCTCCGGTGAAGGCTTAGGATGGTTTTTCTCCAATCTCATGTCTGCAAGTCTTTCTTCATACACGAAAATCTTCGTTTTTCTTCTACATCTGATGGTCTTCACTTTAAAGCAATGCTTCTTCTGTGGATTAGACCTCTCTGTTCTTCAGGGTATGCCTTTTTAAATGCAACTCTTTGCATTTGAGGTTTGAAATCTCCCTTTCAATCATCAGGATTTCAACATTCTGTATCTTCTCTCTTCAATGGAAGACCTGTCAAAATCATGTGTTTATGCATAAATCATTAATGCAATTAAATGTATCTGTGTCATGCATTTTATTTTATACTTGATCATTCTTTCGAGGGTCTGTTTTCTATACTCGTGTAGCAACTCATAGTTTCCAACTTGCATTTTTTACGAGCCCTTTGATATTCTTCTATCTTCTTGTCATCTTTGTTTTCTTTCTTCACTTCGGAGAAAGTGTTTTCTCTCTCAATATCTTGCTATAGTCAGAAATACGACTGTGTTGCCCCATTTCCGTCCTCAGCTCAACTATGCTTTCAGAGTTGTTCTTTCAGGACTCTGCCATTGATCGATGCAGTTGATTTGCTTTACAAGGTAAGCTCAACTCAAATTCCCGGTCTGCCCCTGACACTTTAAGTTGTGAGACTCATTCTCAATAATTTCTTGGTCTGAATCTTGCCATCCCAACATGATGTGGGTTCAGTCTTTCCCCAACATTATCTTATACTGGTACGGGCCTTCAAAATGCCCCAACACCTCAAATTGTAAGGCTCATTCTTAATGCCTCCTTGGTTTAAATCTTATCATCTCAACATGATGTGGGTTCAGTCGTGCCCTAACATATACGAATGTTCTCATTCTGGTGTCACTACACAGTAGTGTTGTCAAATAGTTTGAGGGCTTTTCTTCATGCTACTTAAGAAGTGATCAACCCTTCTAACGCAATGTCTTTCATTTTCATTCGGGCTGAGATATGTGCCCATTCTGAATGATGGGATAATCTTCTTCTTACTGGGTTACTGACAATGTCACAAAGAAATGTTGCCAGTTCTGTCTTTCATCTATCCTGATCTCTTGGACCTTCTACTTCAAGGTCGCGAAATGCTTCATATTATGGCGCCGCTTATTCTCTTTCTTCCAATGGAGGCATAATGAGCCTCTCTAGCTGCAAGGACTTTTCACATTTGAAACTTGTCCTGTTTGAAAATGTTTTTATCCCTTCTCTTATTTTTAGGGAATGTGAAAAAAATTATGAATAAATTTCAAAAATGTTGTCATTTTCTTCAGACTCACAATCAAAACAAATTATAAATAAGAGTTCAATGAATATCAAATAAGTCAAATTCTCTTTCAATCCTTCAAAAGTTATATACATTTGAAAAGAGTAAAGATTAATGCCGACAAAAGGCTTAGGCTGACTTGGGCAGGTAATGTGTTTCAGGTTAGCTTCCTGCATCCTTGATTATGGTGTTTTGATAAGGCAAACATTTTGCTTCTCCTTTGGGAATGTTCACTGGTTTTCAATCTTCTTGAGCGCCTTTGGACTGTGGGGTACTTTATCAAGAGATGTATTGGATCACCCTTCTGTACAATGGTTGACGATCTTTATGTTCGAGCAGCCTTTTCAGGTTTTCAACTCGAATTCTCCTTTGGTTTCAAGACGTCACCTAAAATTTTACGTCTTGAACCCTCCTTTTATTGCTTTTCCTATCATGCATTAAAGATTTTAAAAGAATTATTTACAAATAAAATTAACCCTGAGGGGCGGAATGAAATCTGAAGATAGTCTCTCCACTTAGAAATCCATGTATGATTAGAAGGGACTTTTCAGGCACGAAACGTAGGCTATAGCTCACGGTTATGAAAGAAAAGGATAAATTGGCCCAAACAAGTGTTTTAGGGTAATCAAACCAAGGATCAATTCGTTCTACTGTCTTCAACCTTGTTCTACCTGATTTGAATCTGCTCGTGTGTCTTCTATTCTTCTTTTTATTTTTCTTTGGCATTTCATGATTTTCGGGTGAATAAATTTGAAATGCTTGAATCGCTCGTCTTGAGGCGTTTGATCGATTTTCTTTAATTCTTTTTTCATTTTTTTTCATTTTCAATTTTTTCTTTTCTTTTCTTTCTTCTTTTCTTTTCTTTTTCTCTTTCTACACTTCTCTTCTTTCTCTTCATGATATCAATTCAATTTGAGCTTAGAGCACATTGTATTTGGTCTGCCTCATGGTGTCATGACTTGCTTCTGTAGCGAAATCCGGACTGACAATCTTCACTCGTGTGAGCAGATGTTATTCACCTTTGCCCTCCAGTGTGGAGGGTGATCCTTGGTTTGGGTTGAATCCGAAGAAAATTACTATAGGCTCAAAAGGGGACAACAAGGGGTATATACATATTTGAAGGGATAAATGAAACAAAGCCGTTCATCATCTCATACATGGAAGTCTTCATAAAGGAGGTATCCCCAGGGGGATGAATTTTCAGGATTAACCTTATCTACATGAAAACAATATAATTAATGCATGATAGAATTATTTCAATGATTCCCTTTATTTCTTCTTCTTCTACGTAGTCCTTGCATGCCCTTGATTTGTTACACTCCATCTTGTCTTTCTTGCAGGAAATGTCCTCGTCATGCCCTAGGGATTTATTGAGGTTGGGGAATTGATGTCAATGATTAGTCTCTGTGTTATTTCGGGTAAAGAGTCCACCAATGGTTCCTCCGGCTTTGGATGGGACATGAAAGGTCTAATCTTACCTCTTTTCAAAAGCATATAATTAATGAAGTAGTAAAATAACCTTTAACTCAAAAACAATTACAAGATCAAAACTTGATTCATTGCTCATGACCTTTGGAAAATGACGTAAGTTCATTTAAAAATCCTTTTCAAAAAATTGAGAAAAATGACAAAAACATGTTCAAACAAGATGTTGCAAATGACAAAATGTTTCATGATGAACAAAAGGATTTATGCGCAGTCAGGATGCCCCTATTATTCTTTTGATGCAGTGATGTTTGATTCGATCGGGTGCTATGCATTGTGCTCTGGTGCCCCACTCGAGCTCGTCATCCATTGTTTCACCAATTCTTGTGTTAATGTCCCATTTTCCACAAGCATCTCTATCTCCTTGAACAACATCCTACAATTCTCCGTAGCATGCCCTAATGCCCCTAAGTGGAAATCACGAACACTATCCTGATCATAGCTATGAGCAGAAGGGTCTGGTTGCACTTTCACTGGCCTTGGTGTGAGGTATTCACCTTTAACCGAATGGGGATACAGATCCGAGATAGACATTTGAAATACTTTCAAAGTATTTTTCGATTTTGGGACTTTCTTTGGATGACTCGAGTACCCTGCTGCCCCTCTTCTTTTACGGTTATGGGAGCTCTGGATGCGCCATTCATTCACCTCATTAGCTTTTTCCTTCTGATCAGTTGGTCGTTTAGAAGTGACTTTCAAGTTTCCTTTACTGATTGCATCTTCAATTGCTTCTCCAGCCACCATAAGATCCTTCAAGCCATTCATCAAATTTCCCAGCATTAACTCAAAGTAGGGAGCTGGGAGAGAATCATGAAATATATATGATATTTCTTCTTCTAGAAAAGGAGGTTGAACTTGTGCCGCCACTCCTCTCCATCTCAGGGCATATTCTTTAAATCTCTCAGTAGCTTTCATTCTTATCTTTTGAAGGTGATGACGCTTTGGGGCTAAGCTTTTAACATATAGATATTGCCCCAGAAAAGCATCAGCTAGATTGACCCACGTCTTGATCTGCTCTTTGTTCAACCGGTTATACCACACCACAGCTGGCCCAGCAAGACTATCATGAAAGTAATAGATCAACAGATTATCATCATCTAAGTACCCTTCCATTTTTCTACAAAACATTTTCAGATGAAGTAGGGGGCAACTGGTGCCGTCATATTTCTCAAAATTAGGTACTCTAAATTCATGGGGGATGACTAAATCAGGGACCAAACTGAGTTCCCGGGCTTCTAACTCCTTGTGAGTGGCATTAACAACCCTCATATTTTTAACGGCTTCATTCAACCACTTTAATTCGTTCTCATACTGCCCATAATTGACGAGGCTCTTCCCTTGGTTTAAGTTAGATGCTCCGGGGCAAATTATCACTCTTGATGCATTAGTATGATGCCATTGATCTCCTTTATCATCCATCGTTTCTTTGCCAACAGTTCGTGGTGCCAACACCTGGACCATTTGATTCGATGCGCCTTGCAGAGAAACCGATGCTTGATTCATAGTACATTGTTGTAACTCGAACGACTGTTCTTGCAACTGATCTTGCGATTCCCGATTAGATTGCTCCATTGCTTCCATTTGTTTGCTCACGATGATGAGGAACAATATGAATGAATGATCTTGTTATTACTGAACAAAAATCTTTCATAAGTTATTTCCGTGTTTTCATAATTAATGCATGTAAAATACTTAAACAAATACATGCAATGCAAATGCAAATGCACGAGGTGCTAATCCCGAAAGTGACCACTTATAGAACAACCGTTCACTTAGACAACAAGAATTCAATAAGTACACCATGTAGTCGAAATGCAACTGTGAGTCTTCATCTCTTCATTTCCTTGAGTCGTACTCTTCATGGGATCTGGTATTGCACCTTCAAAATTGTCGGCGTATTCCATCACATTTGATGACGTCGGATGTCTTGAATCTTGAAATCTTCATTCTTATCTTCCATGTGATGTGGTCTTCTCATCTTTACGAAGGTCTTCTCGTCGTTATGAAAGGTCTTCTCGTCTTGATGAATAGTATTCTCGTCTTGATGAATGACATTCTCGTCTTGATGAATGCTCTTCTTGTCCTTGGTACGATTGTATTTATCCCTTGACTCAATCATCTTGGCCTTTACAGTTTCTTCAATCAGCTTCAGATCTCTTCATTCATCGGGTGTCCTTCATGGATCGTTTGAACATCTCTGGATCTCCTGGTTTTGACTACATAGTGGAGAATTTCTTGCCTCAATATGGTCAGCCTTCTTGTTAGTCAATCACTTGTGAATTAACACCCCTCGATGACATGAGGATGCAAATGCAATAAAATCACAATAAAATAGACATAGAACGAAAACGGGTTAGTACACATAAGATAAACAACAAGATAGTGGATACCGTAAACATCACATAAAACCTACCCTCACATGCTGGCTACCCAATCATGCTTTAGTAGATCCTACCCGACATGATATCTACCCACATGTTTTGTCATTCATAAAAGATCCTAACCGCATGGTATCTAATTCACATGTTTTGTGCGAAAATATAAAACCTAACCGCATGCTTTTCTAGTTCTCATACTTATTGCAAAAATAAATTCGAGGAAAAGGTTAGAATGAGTTTCCCCTTCGTGTCTGCAGACAGAAATTCAACATAAGATGGGCAGAGTTTCAGTATTTCTAAAAGGGTCCTCGAATTGTCCTTTGCTGGTGCCCCCTTAGGCTTGCCAGCCCCTCGATCCTCGTCCATTATAGGCTTAAAACGGATCAAGTTCAATTCGAGAGGATACATTCCCTATGTCCATGCAAGGAAACTCAATGTTTCACTCGTAAACATAAGGCATGTACCCCAGAGGTTACTTGCTAAAGCCCATGCAGAGAAAAGTAATTTTTCTCACGTAAGCGTAGCTTTCACCCCTACTTAATGGGACAGAGCACAGTTAGAAGGCTCTAAGTATCGAAGGTTTACAACAACAGTGGGGAAACTCATAATCCTTTGCCTCGATCCCAGAGAAACAATAGACTAAAGTGAAAGTCAGAAAACTGAAAACATGTAGATCACACATTAGTACAACTATTTACTCATTAACCCAAATTACAAATTAAGATGCGCCCAAAACAATTCAAACAAATAAGGGATCAAAAACCAAATCAAAGCGAACTTATAACTTTCGTTTACAAAGACAATTAATTAATCGACTATAGGCCTGACTCTCTAAAAGTGTCCCCAGCAGAGTCGCCAAGCTGTCGAAACGATTTTTAAAACCGGGAGCGGGGGCGAGATTTTGAAAACCGCATCATTTTTAATTATTTTCTTTACGATTGAATTTTAATTAAAAACAGTGCGATTTTAGAAAACCTCTCATTTCGAAAAATTGGAAATTCCTTTACGATAAAAATATAAGGTTCGAGGAGTCGCCACCAATCTTTGATTAGGGTGTGATTGGGCACCCAAAAACGATTTTGTCATTTTAAATAAAAATTAATTTTAATTAAAACGACAAGTAGAGGTCTGCGTTATCAAAATCTGAGTTCGGGAGTCGATTACGTGTAGGGAAGGATTAGCACCCCCACAACGCCCTAAATCGGTACCTAGTCGATTAACTATTGTCTTTGCAACGAATTTCACAAGTTCGAGTTTAATTTGATTAATGATCCCTTAAAACCATAATAAATGCAAATTTTATAACATTCAAAAAGCAACAAAATAGGTTAAATTAAAATTACCAAGCCATTAGAAAGATAAAGAATATTCGATTATTTACAAATATTGAGACCAGATCTTTAGGTGAGTTCTAACGATCTTTTCTCAAATAATTTAAATAGCCGAATATTTCTTTTTCTTTCATTCCCAAATTTTAAAGTGATTAATCCAAATTTAATTAGGCGTTACTGGTGGGATATACTTTTAATTTAAAATCATCAAAGCGGATATCTAATCAGTTAAGACAACCACTTAAAATAATTTTAAATTAAAAAGATATTACCCTTAATTAAATTATGTAAATACATCGAGTTATGCACACAAGGTTAACACACGATATTAAAAATTATCTAATTAATAAATAATATATGAAAAACTAACGTGCACTAACATTACTTAACATATTAATATGTAACATACTAATGGGACTTAAATACGAAAAAAAATAAAAACATAACATACCAAACTATACATGTTACACTAAAAACCAAATCACATTAAACCGAATTTTAATATCCAAAATATAAACAAAATAATCATTGAAATGAACATACGAGTAGTACACATAGTAAACAATGAAACCAGAATAAAACAAATCATCACTATAATGGACTAAAATTATAATAAACCCTAAACATACATAGGACTAAAAAGAAACATGCAAAACATTCAAAGTCAAAAGTCTAAGAAAACAAAAACTAAGTATATTACCACTCAGGACTAAAATGCAACATGCAGAACACGAGGGTCAAATGTTTAAAACAGTAAAGATTCAACTACAACACTACTTAGGACTAAAATTAAATGCGGGTAAAATAAAGAGACAAAATTATAAACATGCAAATGTTGATTTATGGACTAAAACGAACATGCAACAATTCAGAAGTTAAATGTCTAAAGTAACAAAAGCTAAATGACACAACATTTGGGACTGAAATTAAATACGGGTAAAATATGGAAACAAAATTACAAACTCGAAAACCATGATTTAAGGATCAAAACGTAAAACTCCGAGAATAAGAAGGCCAAATTACTAACAAAAAGATTGCATTCGGGGACCAAAACGAAACAGGTTAAATATACAGGATCTCACGCAAATAGCCCCTAAAACACGATAACATATAGATGATTAACCCTAAATTTCTAATATATATTCTAAATATAAACTAAACCTAACCTAAACTCACACCCCCAGCCGTTCCTCTCATCTTCTCCCTCACCACTTTCATTCTTCTTCTCTAATGGCCGACAGAGAAACTCAGAACAACCAAAGCCGGCCACCGCCGATCGGTGGCCGTTATGCCTCCGACTACCTCCCAAACTAACGACAAAAGAAGCCCCTAACCTAAAACCCAACACCTACGTTCTATGACCTTCCAAGCAAGACCTCGACCGAAGCCAAGCGGCCACCGCTGCCCTCTATCGCCCGAGTTTCCCCCTAACGACGAAAAGAACTTCCACAACGAAGAAGAAAAGGTAAATTTTTATATGCTTTCTTATTCATATGGACAAGGTTTCAATTCTAAAAAACTCCTAAATAACTTACATGGATTCTATTTACCTCTCTGACCACCGCCGTGGTGGTTACCGGCGACGAAGGACTCGAATCAACAAGGTAAACGCTTCACTCTCTTCTATTCTCTAAAATTTGCTTTAGTTCGAAAGGCACTGATTTCTTTGGGTTCACTCTCTGGAATTTTCTGTTGCTTGTTAACAGATTGCTTTTGCTTTCTTTGAATGATGAGAAGATCTTTTTGTATTAATTTCCCGAAATGGGTAGAATTACAATGTTTTTCCTCCCTTTTGTTTCCCAGGGAAGCCCCCTATTACAAACTCTCAAAATCCCCCCCACCCTTTGAATCCTTTTCCGTTCGTGAACCCATAGCCTTCTTACGCCCATTCCTCTCGAAAATTCCTTTCGTTCCTACCTCCCCTCGTTCATGAAATCTCTCTGCTCCTCCCCCTTCTTGTTTCATGTTCTGTTTTTCTAGTCGATCTCCTCGTTTTTTACTTCCTCGTGTTCTGTTGTTTTGTGTGCAGGGCCCCCCGGTTGGGTATGGTGATCACGGGCGACAATAATGGTGGCCTTGGTATCGGATGGGTGGCCGACCAACACGGGTTTCCTGTCAGTGGAGCTGCGCATGCTGGCTTGGTGATCGTGCTCTGCCTGGGAACCGAGCTTCTCGGTCAGTGTGCTGTCGGGTGTGGGCATCACGTGAACCGTTGAATCGTGATGCCAGATCCAACGGCCAAATGTGGTGCAGCGCTGAGAGCTGGTAGCAGGAAACCCTAACAGGTTTAGGGTTCTTTTGTACATGGACTGTTGTTTGGGCTGTTTAGTCCAGCCTGTTGTAACTTGTTTCAATTTGGGCCTCAGACAAAAACAGGTGTTTACAACCCCCACAACGCCCTAAATCGGTACCTAGTAGATTAATTAATGTCTTTGCAACGAATTTCATAAGTTCGAGTTTAAATTGATTTATGATCCCTTAAAATAACAAAAATGCTAATTTTGTAACATTCAAAAGCAACAAAAAATAAGTTAAATTAAAATTACCAAGCCATTAGAAAGATAAAGAATGTTCGATTATTGAAATATATTGAGACCAGATCTTTAGGTCAGTTCTAACGACATTTTCTCAACAAATTTAAATAACCGAGCATTTCCTTTTCTTTCACTCCCAAATTTTAATGTGAAGAATCAATTTTTTTGGTAGTGACAATGACATGATACACTTGTAATTTAAAATCGCCAAGAACAACTTTCCTGTAAGTTAAGAAAAGCCATTCCGACAATTTTAAATTAAAAGAGTATTACCCTTAATCCAATTATGTGATTAGGTCGAGTTATGCACGTGAAGTTATCATGCATCTCATATAAAATGATGTCATGTGATTTGCTACTAAATTAATTGCATACTCATACATGTGTAAACATATCATCATGCAAAGTAAATATAAACACTTAATTTAAGAAAACAACTCTAATAATGGACTAAGTTAAAATAGATTTAAATTTAAAGAATTAATCTAAAAATCTAAATTATGACTAAAACATAAAAGCAACACAATTACATACCAAATATAAAAATACGGAAATCTTACTTGAATAAAGAAAGGGGGTCAAAATAAATTTTTTTAAAGTAATGAGCCAGAAGTACAATCAATGAAAAATTCGATTAAACACACAGAATGGACTAAAATAGAACATGCAAAACATGAAGCTCAAATGTCTAAAAAGCAGCAAAAATTAAATATACTAACATTTGGGACCAATATTAAATAAGTGCAAAACAAGGTTACAAAATCAGAAACGCGGAAGCATGATTCATGGACCAAAATTAGACGCGCGTAAAATATAAAGACTAAATTAAAAATATAAAAGGCTCGATTCTAGGACTAAAAGGAATTATAAGCAAAACACAAATGGCTCGTACAATAAATAAACCAAACGCCAACGGATGCCCTAAACTGCTTAAACTACGTCGTTCTAGTTGAACTTTAAATAATATCTAACCTAAAGACGAAACCCTAACAACTAAACCAAACAAATTCCCCCTTTCTCTGGCCGTTTCTCAATTCTCCAAACTCTTCCCATCTTTTCTCCTTCACCGAGAAAACCCACAAAACCAGCGCTGCTCCCTCTCCCCGACGAACACCATCGAGAGCTTCAAAGCTCTACAACGTCTCTCGCACCACTGGTCACCGGCGAGTCAAACGGGGAACGAAACCTAAACCAAACCCCGAACCTAAAAACAACTTTACCCTAAAACCCACGACCACACCAGGCCACCGTGGCCTCTGCCCTATAGCCATAAATTGGCGACGTTCAGACCCCGATCTCCCTCTAAAGCGACCTAAGATCGACAACAACACAAACGAAGGAAGGTAAGAACTCACCTCACTCTTTACCTTTACTTGCTTTGAAGAGCCCCTTAATACGTTTGTTGTATTGCTTCTGCTTGGGTTCCCCTGTCAACTGAGGTTCCAGCTATTCAAAGAGAAGGGCACTCCAAAGGACCCGATATGAGGTCGAAGAGAACCGAGCCACCCAGGTAAATCCACTTCTTCCTTTTGGTTTCGTTTTGATTTAGAAATGTTCTTTTGAAAATATGTTGTTCTTGTATGTTTCTTCGAATAATTAGAAATGAAAGTAATGCTTGATGATTTAATGTGTTGCTGTTTTTAAAAAAAATGGATGCAAGAAAAATCGTTTTTATTTCTTTTGGAACTCCATGCTTACAAGAACGAAGGGGAGCCCCCTGTTTTTACAATGTTTTCCCAACAGAAAATTCAAGATGGCAAGCAGAAACCCCTTTTGTTACCATTTTTGTTCTCTTCTCCGTTCTCTCTTTTTTTCTTTCTGACCCCCTCGCTCATGGAACCCCTGTGATGTTAATCTTTTGTGTGTTCCTTTTTTTTTCGTCCCCCCCACTCTTGTTGTGCTTTAAATTTGCTTTGTATGTCATTCCTTGAATTCTCGTGATCCCCCTCTTCCTTGTGCTTTGTGTTTTGTTGTCTTCTCCTCGTGGTTGCAACTTTTTAATTATTGTTTGATGTTTTTCAGGGTGCCAGCGTATGGGCACGGTGAAGCGTGGACTGCTCGGTTGGGAACAGTGAAGCATTGGTAACAAAAGAGGTGTCTTCATGTGGGCTGTTGGTGGTGTGTGGGAAACTGCAGCGCTGCTCGGTCAGTGTGCTTGCATGCACGAGCTGGGTGTTGTCGGGTGTTGTGGAGCCTAGGCACGAGCTTCTGTTCGTTTGCACCACTGGTGACCGAGCGACGTGGAGCAGAACAAAGCCTTCTCGTGGAGTGTACTGCCAAAACCGGTCCTGGTCTTTGAAATATGGGTTTGAATGTAATTGTTGTTGGGTTTTGCTGTTGGACTCTAGATGTAAATGGACTTTACACTTAATTTGGATTATGAATTGACTTTAAATTTTGTGTCTTGATATCCATATACGATTACAATTCCAATTGAGCACCTAAAGCTTCCCAATTTTCATATTAACCCCGAATACATGCTTTCATTTATCATTCATCAATCCTCCCATTTCATTCGAACTAATTCTTTATCGAGCACGAATTATCTTTAAACTAATTCTCGATTATCTTCAAGTAAATTTAAAATTGTTCGGACAAAATTAGGGTATTACAGCTGCCCCTCTTTGCTCGTTGTTGTGAACACAAAAACATGGCAAAGATAAAAAATAACCTAATTTTGTCTGACCACAGTGTCTTCTTCCATTCTTCTGTATTCTTCTTGACTTTTACTTCCATCTCACGTGCACAAGCCCTTTTAATCGATTGCTCTGCTGCTTTGTACCCGAGAATCTTCGGTTTCTTTTCACATCTGATGATTTGATGGTTTGCTCCAACACTATTTTGAAAAAGACTAAAAATGGCTCGGATGCCTTATTATCCTAGTGAAAAACATCCTGCCCGAAGGTCTTATGGATGACCCGAAGGATTTAAGCATCATGCTCGAAATATTTACTGATGACCCGAAGGATTTAAACATCATGCTCGAAAGACTTACTGATGGCCCGAAGGGCTTATAAATTATGGGATTTTGAAAATCGCATTCTTCGTTTACAAAATTTCCATCTTCTTAAAACATCATTTTTCATTTTCAAATTCATTTGAAAACATCCTACCCGAAGGTCTTATGGATGTCCCAAAGGACTTATCATCTTGCTCTAAAGGCTTACAGATGACCCGAAGGATTTAAACATCATGCTCGAAAGACTTATTGATGGCTCGAAGGACTTATAAATTGTGGGATTTTGAAAATCGCATTCTTCGTTTTCAAAAATTCCATCTTCTTAAAACATCATTTTTCATTTTCAAATTAATTTGAAAACATCCTACCTGAAGGTCTTATGGATGGCCCGAAGGACTTATCATCTTGCTCTAAAGACTTACAGATAACCCGAAGGATTTAAGCATCATGCTCGAAAGACTTACAGATGGCCCGAAGGACTTATAAATTGTGAAATTTTGAAAATCGCATTCTTCGTTTTCAAAAATTCCATCTTCTTAAAACATCATTTTTTTCATTGTCAAATTCATTTGAGAACATCCTACCCGAAGGTCTTATGGATGGCCCGAATGACTTATCATCTTGCTCTAAAGGATTACAGATGACCCGAATGATTTAAACATCATGCTCAAAAGACTTACATATGGCCCGAAGGACTTATGAATTGGGAAATTTTGAAAATCGCATTCTTCGTTTTCAAAAATTTCATCTTCTTAAAACATCATTTTTTTATTTTCAAATTCATTTGAAAACATCCTACCCGAAGGTCTTATGGATGGCCCGAAGGACTTATCATCTTGCTCTAAAGACTTACAGATGACCCGAAGGATTTAAGCATCATGCTCGAAAGACTTACAGATGGCCCGAAGGACTTATAAATTGTGAAATTTTGAAAATCGCATTCTTCGTTTTTAAAAATTCCATCATCATTTTTTCATTTTCAATTTCATGTGAAAACATCCTACCCGAAGGTTTCATGGATGGCCCGAAGGACTTATCATCTTGCTCTAAAGGCTTACAGATGACCCGAAGGATTTAAACATCATGCTCGAAAGACTTACTGATGGCCCCAAAGGACTTATAAATTGTGAAATTTTGAAAATCACATTCTTCGTTTTCAAAAGTTTCATCTTCTTAAAACATAATTTTTCATTTTCAAATTCATGTGAAAATATCCTACCCGAAGGTCTTATGGATGGATTTGCTTCACTACTCTTCAGTGAAGGCTTAAGATGGTGCTTCACTACTCCTCTTTGAAGGCTTAAGATGGTTTGCTTCACTACTCCTCTATGAAGGCTTAAGATGGTGCTTCACTACTCTTCTGTGAAGACTTAAGATGATTGCTTCACTACTCTCCGGTGAAGGCTTAAGATGGTTTACTTCACTACTCCTCTGTGAAGGCTTAAGATGGTGCTTCACTACTCTTCTGTGAAGGCTTAAGATGATTGCTTCACTACTCTCCGGTGAAGGCTTAAGATGGTTTGCTTCACTGCTCCTCTGTGAAGGCTTAAGATGGTGCTTCACTACACTTATGTGAAGGCTTAAGATGATTGCTTCACTACTCTCCGGTGAAGGCTTAAGATTGACTTTGCTCCAATCTCATGTATGCAAGTCTCTCTTTATACACGAAAATTTTTGTTTTTCTTCTACATCTGATGGTCTTCACTTCAAAGCAATGCTTCTTCTGTAGATTAGACCTCTCTGTTCTTCAGGGTATGCCTCTTTAAATGTAACTCTTTGCATTTGAGGTTTGAAAACTTCCTTTCAATCATCAAGATTTTAACATTCTGCATATTCTCTTTTTGCCGAAAGATTTGTTAAAATCATGTATTTATGCAAGAAACACGAATGCAATTCAATGTATCAGTGTAATATGTTTTCTTTTATGCAAATGATGTTATCGTGAATGCATAAATGTTGAATCAATCTTCACTTGGCTCCAGGGTGGTGAGCTCGATCTTCTTCTATTTGATCATTCTTTTCCTAGGTTTGCTTCATATACCCGTGTAACAACTCATAATTTCCAATTTGCATTTTGTAAGAGCTCTCTGTTATTCTTCTATCTTCTTGTCATCTTTATTTTCTGTCTTCATTTCGGAGAGAGTGTTTTCTCTCTCAACTTCTTGTTATGGTTAGAAATACGATTGTGTTGCCCCATTTCCGTCATTGGCTCAATTACGCTTCCAGAGTTGTTCTTCCAGGACTATGTCATTGGTCGATGCTCAGTTAACTTGCTTTACAAGGTAAGCTCTACTCAAATTCACGGTTTTCCCATGACACTTCGAGTTGCGAGACTCATTCTTAATGTCCTCTTGGTCTGAATCTTGTCATCTCAGCATGATGTGGGTTCAGTCGTGCCCCAACATTATCTTATACTGGTATGGGCCTTCAAAATGCCCCATCATCTCGAATTGTAAGGCTCATTCTTCATGCCTTCTTAGTCTGAATCTTGTCATCTCAACATGATGTGGGTTCAGTCGTACCCCAACATATCCTAACTTGAATGTACTCATTCTGGTGTCACTACACAGTAGTGTTGTCAAATATTTTGAGGGCTTTTCTTCATGCTACTTAAGAAGTGATCAACCCTTCTAACAAAATGTCTTGTATTTTATACAAGTTGTAATATGTGTCTCTTCTAAATGATGAGATCATCTTCTTCTTGACGGGTTACTGACAATGTCACAAGGAAATGTTGCCAGTTTTATCCTTCATCTCTTCTGATCTTCTTGGACCATCTACTTCAAGATTGTGGAATGCTTCATGTTCTGGAATTGTTTATTCTTCTTCTCCAATGGAGGCACAATGAGCCTCACCAACTTAAAAAGACCTTTCACATTTGAACTATCCTGTTTGAAAATGTTTTTATACATTCTCTCTTTTTTAAGGAATGTGAAAAATTTATCAATAAATTTAAAAAATACTGTCATTTTCTTCAGACTCACAATCAAAACAAATTGTAAAACAAGAGTTCAATGAATATCAAATAAGTCAAATTCTCTTTTAATCCTTAAAAAATTATATACATTTGAAAAGAGTAAAGATTAATGTTGACAAAAGGCTTAGGCTAACTTGGGAAGGAAATGTGTTTCAGGTTAGCTTTTTGCACCCTTGATTCTGGCATTTTGATAAGGCAAACATTTTGCTTCTCTTTTGGGAATGTTCACTGGTTTTCAATCTTCGTGAGCGCCTTTGGACTGTGGGGTACTTTATCAAGAGATGTATAGGATCACCCTTCTGTACAGTGGTTGACAATCTTTATGTTCGAGCAGCCTTTTCAGGTTTTCAACTCGAATTCTCCTTTGGTTTCAAGACGTCATTTAAAATTTTACGTCTTGAACCCTCCTTTTATTGTTTTTTTTATCATGCATTAAAGATTTTATAAAAAAAATATTTACAAATAAAATTAACCCTGAGGGGCGGAATGAAATCTGAAAATAGCCTCTCCACTTAGAAATTCATGTGTGATTAGAAGGGACTTTTCAGGCACGTAATGTAGGCTAGGCCTCACGGCTATGAAAAAAAGGATAAATAGGCCCAAAAAAGTGTTTAAGGGTCATCGAACCAAGGATCAATTCATTTTGTTGTCTTCAACCTTGCTTTGCCCGATTTTAATCTGCTCGTGCATCTTCTCTTCTTCTTTTTTTCCTTCAATTTTTCACGATCTTCGGGTGAATAAAATTGAAATGTTTGAACCACTCGTCTTGAGGTGTTTGATCGATTTTCTTTCATTCTTTTTTTTTATTTTTCTCATTTTCAATTTTTTCTTTCTTTCTTTCTTCTTTTCTTTTCTTCTTCTCTTTCTACATTTCTCTTCTTTCTCCTCATGATGTTAACTCAATTTGATCTTAGAGCGCTTTGTATTTGGTCTGCCTCATGGTGTTATGACTTGCTTTTGTAGCGAAATCCGGACTGATAATCTTCACTCGTGCGAGCATATATTATTCACCTTTGCCCCCCAATATGGAGGGTGAACCTTGGTTTGGGTTGAATTCAAAGAAAAATACTGTAGACTCAAAAGAGGACAACAAGAGGTATATATACATATATTTGAAGGGATAAATGAAATAAAGCCGTTCATCATCTCATACATGGAAGTCTTTGTAAAAGAGGTATCCCCAAGGGGACGAATTTTCAGGAATAACCTTATTTACGTGAAAACAATATAATTAATGCATGATAGAATTATTTCAATGATTTTCTTTATTTATTCTTCTTCTTTGTGGTCCTAGTATACCCTTGATCTCTTACGCTCCATCTTGTTTTTCTTGCAGGAAAGGTCCTCGTCACGCCCCCAAGATTTATTGAGGTTAGGGAATTGATGTCAATGATTAGTCTCTGTGTTATTTCGGGTAAGGAGTCCATCAATGGTTATTTCGGCTTTGGATGGGACATGAAAGGTCTAATCTTGCCACTTTTCAACAGTATATAATTAATGAAGTAGTAAAACAACATTTAACTCAAAAAAAAGATCAAAACTTGATTCATTGTTCCTGATGTAAGTTCATTTAAAAATCCTTTTAAAAGGTTGAGAAAAATGACAAAAACATGTTCAAACAAGATGTTGCAAATGACAAAAAGTTTCATGATGAACAAAATGATTTATGCGCAGTCAGGATGCCCCATTATTCTTCTGATACCATGGCGTTTGACTCGATCGAGTGTTTCACATTGTGCTCTGGTGCCCCACTCGAGCTCGTCATCCATTGTTTCACCAATTCTTGTGTCAACATCCCATTTTCCATAAATATCTCTATCTCCTTTAACAGCGGCCTACAATTTCCCGTAGAATGCCCCAATGCCCCCAAGTGAAAATCACAGACACCATCTGGATCATAGCTGTAAGCAGAAGGGTTTGGTTACACTTTCACTGGCCTTGGTGTGAGGTATTGACCTTTAACCAAATGGGGATATAAATTCGAGATAGAAGTTTGGAACACTTTCCAAGTATTTTTCGATCTTGGGACTTTCTTTGGACTACTCGAGTACCCTGTTACCCCTTTTCTTTTACGGTTGCGGGAGCTGTAGATGTGACATTGATTCACCTCATCAGCTTTTGCTTCTTGACTTCTTGGGCTTTTGGAAGTGACTTTCAATTTTCCTGTGCTAATCGCATCTTCAATTACTTCTCCGGCCTCCATAAGATCCTTGAAGTCATTTGTTGAATTTCCCAACATTAACTCAAAGAAGGGAGCTGGAAGAGAATTATGAAACATATATGAGATCTCTTCTTCCATAAAAGGAGGTTGAACTTGCGCTGCCACTCATCTCCATCTGAGGGCATATTCTTTGAAGCTCTCAATAGCTTTCATCCTTATCTTTTGAAGGTGATAACGTTTTGGGGCTAAGCCTTTAACATATTGATATTGCCCTAGAAAAGCGTCAGCTAGGTTGATCCACGTCTTGATCTACTCTTTGTTCAAACAATTGTACCATACTACAGCTAGCCCAGCAAGACTATCATGGAAGTAATGAATCAACATATTATCATCATCTAAGTACCCTTCCATCTTTCTGCAAAACATTTTCAGATGATTTAGGGGGCAACTGGTGCCATCATATTTCTCAAAATTAGACGCCCTAAACTCACGTGGGATGACCAAATCAGGGACCAAACTGAGTTCTCTGGCATCTAACTCTTTGTGAGAGACATTAACAACCTTTATATTTTTAACGGCTTCATTCAACCACTTGAATTTGTTTTCAAATTGCTCATAATTGACGAGGCTCTTCCCTTTATTTGAGTTAGATGCTCCGGGGAAAATTATCACTCTTGATGCATTAGTATGATGCCATTGATTTCCTTTATCATCCATCATTTTTTTACCAACAGCTCGTGGTGCAAACACCTGGAGCATTTGATTCGATGCACCTTGTAGAGAAGCCGATGCTTGATTCCGCGTACCTTGTTGTAACTCAAACGACTATTCTTGCAACTGATCTTGCGATTCCTGATTAGATTTGTAACATCCGCAATACCGGGTTAGTGACTAAATTGTAAAGTTTTAGAATTTGGTGACTAAAGTATAAGAATGAAATAGTTCAATGATTATTGGATATATATGATGAAGGTTATTTAGTAATTAGTAAAGGAAATAAAAGGCAAAAGGGTCAATTGACCAAGAAATGAATAAAAAAATAGGATTGGTAAGGATAAAGGCACGTGGAAAGGGAGAGAGTTCTCCAGAGTTCTCTTCTCCTTTCTTCTTCTTCTTCACGTGGAAGCCAAGAGCCAAAGGTAAGTTTCTTTGTTTATAATTGAATTGTTGATTTTAAGGTTAGGTTTTAATTATTAGATGATAACTAAGCTTAAGGAAAGCTTAAATCATCTTAAAAGCAAAGGATGGTGGAGTTAGGAGAGATTAAAGATTTAGAGTTTACAAATGAAATCTTGGAATAAAGTTCATTTCTTAGATTGGAAGTTAAATTTGACTTGTCAATGGTTAAATTAAGAGATTTGGAGTGATAGAATTAGATTTATATCATATAGAAAATTTGGTATGATTCTTGAATCTCATAAAGAAGATAAGATTTTGAGGTTAAAGATGATTTACATGGATATAAGTTGGTTCAAGTTATAGTAGTTGAGTTTAATGTCATAAGAGGGGCTTAAAATAGAAGAATTAAGGGAAGAGTTAATGATTTACGTGCTAAAATGTCAGTTCTGGGCAATGTGCATCGATGCACATTCATTGTGCACCGATGCATCGATGATAAATACCAGAAATTATTTAAGGTGCATCGATGCACATGCAGTGCATCGATGCATGAATTTAAATAGAAAACATCGAATGGGATTTATGCATCGATGCATAAGGAGTGCATCGATGCATCTCCATTAAATACAAACATCGAATAGAATATATGCATCGATGCATGGTGTAGTGCATCGATGCATACCTTCATTAAAAGATGAAATTGGCTTTTCTTTGAGACTAAGGAGTGATAGTTTCGAATATATCAACCAGTATACTGATAAGTATTAATGTATTATTATGTAGATATAGAATGAAAGCTTGTTCCGGAACAAACTAAGGATTAGGATTGATTCAAACAACGAGGCCAGGTGAGTGCATACTAGTGATATGTAGTGTTTAATGGAAATAAGACTTGCGATGAGTCTATTTCCTAGAGTAATATGCATGAAGTCATGGACATGATTATGTGTGGTTATAATTATATGTGATTATATGTATTACATTGATTGTATGTATGCATGACTAAAGATAATGATATGCTTTGTATATGCTATATGATGTATGTAAGACTTTAATATGTAATAATGGAAGAACATGAGATAAGTTATATGATAGAGTCATAAGAAATGAAATGAATATGAGAAATAAAGTATAAGTTATATGATATGGTATAAGTAATTATACGAGAAATATTAGGAGACTCTAAGAGAATAGTATGAATTCGAGGGCATAAATAAGGATACATAAGTAATATAGGGAAGATTGATAAATTAAAAGAAACTATGGTTTATGTATTATAGTGAAGAGCTACAAAGTTTTATTAAAGAGTATTGTGGAAGTCATGAGAAATTGAACTAAATAAATAGATGGTTGATGTGAATAAAAAGGGAAAATGATATAAAATAAGTTATGAATTATAGGAATATAGAAGATAAGTCGAGAGATGTAGGGAAATAGAAATATATGTTTATTAAGGGTCATAGGAGAACAAGTATATGTAATATGATAATGAAATATAAGACTATGTGGATACATGGTTATGAGATAAAATATGTAATAATAGGAAATATGATGAAAGTGAGTTTATAAGAATTGATATGAACTAGGTAAACATGGGTAACAGTATATGCATAATGGAAACATGAGTTGGACAAGTACTTAGTGGTATGATTATTATGAGAATTAGTATAATGGAGCTATATGAAAAGATTATAATGAATATATGAAATTGAATTAAGTAAAGAGATTAAATTAGTACCTAAATAAAAATACTATTAAATGATATATGTTTAGAAATACAACATAATTTATAATCTATGGGAATACAAAGAAATAGAGCATAAGGTAGATAATATGATATCCGTTATTATATATCTATATGATATATATCATCAGGTAATATGAAAGAACTCTGAAAATTGATATAAGCTAGGAGGAAGTGTTCTATGTGTTATATGTAGCATATATGATCTTATGTGAACAAGATATGATAAGTATGTTTACATGAATAAATGTGATTGGGTGAGAAATGATAGAAATTATATGAAAACATGATATATGTGACATGAGAATGATATGAAAATGATCTACGTGTAAGTGAACTATGTGACTATGTGATAATATGAAACGAAGCTATGTGATACGTGATATGGGAAGTGAATTACAAGTTTATGTGAAATGATAAGTATAAAAGAAAATGCCCATGTTATGTGTCTTGAGAGCTAGGGGTATAGTTGGCATGCCAAGAGTAGAGGGTCTACGCGGTCCTTCGGGACAATATTCTACGCGGTCCTTCGGGACAATATTCTACGCGGTCCTTCGGGATATATATATATTCTTTGGAACATGTGTGAAGTCTGGTGAGACACATATATGATCCCTAGCATATGTATATGATTCTTAAGGAATTCTATGTGGTCCTTATGGACATCATTATATGGCACTACGGTGCAATTCTACGCGGCACTTCGGTGCATTTATACGAGCTGTGGTGACAGCATAGTGCACAACCTCACAATACTCAGATACCTTAGGTTCTCAATATGATATCATGGGCCAAGAAACTCATTAATACAAATTCATGAATGTTAAAGTAATATGCTTACATGTATTGATATTGGTGATATGAGAACAATGTATGTGATATATGTATATGATTTGTGATATGATGTTGTGTGTGTATAGTGTTTGATTGAAAAGGTTAACCATAAAAGTATGTGACTACATGATAAACTGTTAATGATGAATTATGTGTATGTATGTATTTACTGTAATTAATCTGATATGAGTTTATAGGATACAAAGAATGCATGGTATTGGTATAACATGATAGAACAGAATATGCATGTATTGATATATGTTATAAAGTGCATTATAAGTTGTTATGCCTCACTAAGTCTTCGACTTAGCGTGTGATTGTTTCACACGTAGGTTTCGAGAAGAGTAAAGAGTAATGCGGAGCAAGACAGGTCAGTTCTCCTTACCAAATGTCGGATCAGAAAATATATGTACTGTTTATAGAGTGTAGTTGGCATGTAGTCTAAAGATATAAATTGTATGAACTCTGATATATTTTGTAAACGTTTTTAATAAGTTAAATGTTATCAAAGTTTTTAAATTACTCACTATTTTATACGAATAAATGTTTGAAAAGTCAATGTGACACTTCGGACTCGTATCCGGGTCGGATACGGGTTGGGGGTGTTACAAGATTGCTCCATTGCTTCCATTTATTTGTCCATGATGATGTGGAATTAGTATGAATGAATGATCTTGTTATTACTGTCACATAACCTCCCAAAAGTTATTTCCAGGTTTTCATAATTAATGCATGTAAAATACTTAAACAAATACATACAATGAAAAATACAAATACAAATGCAAATGCAAATGCACGAGGTGTTAATCCCAAAAGTGACCACTTAAGAACAACCGTTCACTTAGACAACAAGAATTTCGTAAGTACACCATGTAGTCAAAATACAACTGCGATTCTTCATCTTTTCATTTCCTTAAGTCGTACTCTTCATGGGATCTGGTATTGCACCTCCAAAGTTGTCGGCGTATTTCATCACCATTGATGACGTCGAATGTCTTGAATCTTGAAATCTTCATTCTTACCTCCCATGTGATGTAGTCTTCATGTCTTTATGAAGGGTCTTCATGTCTCTATGAATGGTCTTCTTGTCTTTATGATTGTATCTATCCCTTGACTCAACATCTTGGCCTTTGCAGTTTCTTCAATCAGCTTCAGATCTCTTCATTCATCGGGTGTCCTTCTTCATGGATCATTTGAACATCTCTGGATCTCCTGGTTTTGACTACATGGTGGAGAATTTCTTGCCTCAATATGGTCAGCCTTCTTGTTAGTTAATCACTTGCGAATTAACACCCCTTGATGACATGAGGATGCAAATGCAATAAAATCAAAATAAAATAGACATAGAACAAACACGGGTTAATACACATAAGATAAACAACAAAATAGTAGGTACAATAAACATCAAATAAAACCTACCCTCACATGTTGGCTACCCAATCATGCTTTAGTAGATCCTACCCAACATGATATCTACCCACGTGCTTTGTCATTCACAAAAAATCCTAACCGCATGGTATTTAATTCACATGCTTGCTCGAAAAATAAACCTAACCACATGATCTCTAGTTCGCATACTTTTTGCAAAAATAAATAAATTCGAGGAAAAGGTTAGAATGAGTTTCCCCTCTGTGTTTGCAGACAGGGATTCAACATAAAACGGGCAGAGTTTCGGTATCACTAAAAAGGGTCCTCAAATTATCCTTTGCTGGTGCCCCCTTGGGCTTGCGAGACCCTCGATCCTCACTCATTATAGGCTTAAAACGGATCAAGTTCAATTCGAGAGGATACATTTCGCTATGTCCATGCGAGGAAACTCAATGTTTCACTCGTAAACATAAGGCATGTACCCCAAAGGTTACTTGCTAATGCCCATGCGGAGAAACATAATTTTTCTCACGTAAGCATAGCATTCACCCCTACCTAACGGGACAGAGCACAGTTAGAAGGCTCTAAATATCAAAATGTTATAGCGATTGTGAGGGGAAACTCATAATCCTTTGCCTCGATCCAAGAAACACCACAAACCAAAGTAAAGGTTAAAAAACTGAAACATGCAAATCACACGTTAGTACAACTATTTACTTGTTGACCAAATTACAAATTAAAATGCAAACAAGAAATTTAAAACAAACAAGGGATCAAAAACCAAATTAGAACGAACTTATAACTTTCGTTTGCAAAGACAATTAACTAATCGACTATCGGCCTGACTCTCTAAAAAAAAGTCCCCAGTGGAGTCGCCAAGCTGTCGAAACGATTTTTACCGCTGCGGGGCGAGATTTTAGAAACCACGTCATTTTTAATTATTTTCTTTTCGATTGATTTTTAATTAAAACAATGCGATTTTAGAAAACCTCTCGTTTCAAAAATTTGGGAATTCATTTACAATAAAAACATACGGTTCGAGGAGTCGCCACCAATCTTTGATTTGGGTGTGATTGGGCACCCAAAAACGTTGTCATTTTAAATAAAAATTAATTTTAATTAAAACTACAAATTTACGGTATACGCCACCAAAATCCAAGTTCGGGAGTCGATTACGTGTGGGGAAGGATTAACACCCCCACAACGCCCTAAATCGGTACCTAGTAGATTAATTAATGTCTTTGCAACGAATTTCATAAGTTCGAGTTTAAATTGATTTATGATCCCTTAAAATAACAAAAATGCTAATTTTGTAACATTCAAAAGCAACAAAATAAGTTAAATTAAAATTACCAAGTCATTAGAAAGATAAAGAATGTTCGATTATTGAAATATATTGAGACCAAATCTTTAGGTCAGTTCTAACGACCTTTTCTCAACAAATTTAAATAACCGAGCATTTCCTTTTTTTCACTCCCAAATTTTAATGTGAAGAATCAATTTTTTTGGTAGTGACAATGACGGGATACACTTGTAATTTAAAATCGCCAAGAACAACTTTCCTGTAAGTTAAGAAAAGCCATTCCGACAATTTTAAATTAAAAGAGTATTACCCTTAATCCGATTATGTGATTAGGTCGAGTTATGCACGTGAGGTTATCATGCATTTGATATAAAATGATGTCATGTGATTTGCTACTAAATTAATTGCATACTCATACATGTGTAAACATATCATCATGCGAAGTAAATATAAACACTTAATTTAAGAAAACAACTCTAATAATGGACTAAGTTAAAATAGATTTAAATTTAAAGAATTAATCTAAAAATCTAAATTATGACTAAAACATAAAAGCAACACAATTACATACCAAATATAAAAATACAGAAATCTTACTTGAATAAAAAAGGGGGTCAAAATAGAATATTTTAAAGTAATGAGCAAGAAGTACAATCAATGAAAAATTCGATTAAACACACAGAATGGACTAAAATAGAACATGCGAAACATGAAGCTCAAATGTCTAAAAAGTAGCAAAAATTAAATATACTAACATTTGGAACCAATATTAAATAAGTGCAAAACAAGGTTACAAAATCAGAAACGCGGAAGCATGATTCATGGACCAAAATTAGACGCGCGTAAAATATAAAGACTAAATTAAAAATATAAAAGGCTCGATTCTAGGACTAAAAGGAATTATAAGCAAAACACAAATGACTCGTACAACAAATAAACCAAACGCCAACGGATGCCCTAAACTGCTTAAACTACGTCGTTCTAGCTGAACCTTAAATAATATCTAACCTAAGGACGAAACCCTAACAACTAAACCAAACAAACTCCCCATTTCTCTGCGCCGTTTCTCAACTCTCCAATCTCTCCCCATCTTTTCTCCTTCACCGAGAAAACCCACAAAACCAATGCGCTCCCTCTCCCCGACGAACATAATCGAGAACTTCAAAGCTCTACAACGTCTCTCGCACCACTGGTCACCGGCTAGTCAAACGGGGAACGAAACCTAAACCAAACCCCGAATCTAAAAACAACAACTTTACCCTAAAACCCACGACCACACCAGGCCGCCGTGGCCTCCGCCCTATAGCCGTAAATCGGCGACGTTCAGACCCCGATCTCCCTCTAAAGCGACCTAAGATCGACAACAACACAAACGAAGGAAGGTAAGAACCCACCTCACTCTTTACCTTTACTTGCTTTGAAGAGCCCTTAATACGTTTGTTGTATTGCTTCTGCTTGGGTTCCCCTGTCAACTGAGGTTCCAGCTATTCAAAGAGAAGGGCGCTCCAACGGACCCGATATGAGGTCGAAGAGAACCGAGCCACCCAGGTAAATCCACTTCTTCCTTTTGGTTTCGTTTTGATTTAGAAATGTTCTTTTGAAAATATGTTGTTCTTGTATGTTTCTTCGAATGATTAGAAATGAAAGTAATGCTTGATGATTTTCTGTGTTGTTGTTTTTTTTAAAAATGGATGCAAGAAAAATCGTTTTTATTTCTTTTGGAACTCCATGCTTACACGAACGAAGGGGAACCCCCTGTTTTTACAATGTTTTCCCAACAGAAAATTCAAGATGGCAAGCAGAAACCCCCTTCTGTTACCATTTTTGTTCTCCTCTCTGTTCTCTCTTTTTTCTTTCTGTCCCCCTCGCTCATGGAACCCCTGTGATGTTAATCTTTTTTTGTGTTCCCTTTTTTTCGTCCCCCACACTCTTGTTGTGCTCTAAATTTGCTTTGTATGTCATTCCTTGAATTCTCGTGATCCTCCTCTTCCTTGTGCTTTGTGTTCTGTTGTCTTCTCCTCGTGGTTGCAACTTTTTAATTATTGTTTGATGTTTTTCAGGGTGCCAGCGTATGGGCACGGTGAAGCGTGGACTGCTCGGTTGGGAACGGTGAAGCATTGGTAACAAAAGAGGTGTCTTCACGTGGGCTGTTGGTGGAGTGTGGGAAACTGCAGCGCTGCTCGGTCAGTGTGCTTGCATGCACGAGCTGGGTGTTGTCGGGTGTTGTGGAGCCTGGGCACGGGCTTCTGTTCGTTTGCACCACTGGTGACCGAGCGACGTGGAGCAGAACAAAGCCTTCTCGTGGAGTGTACTCCCAAAACCGGTCCTGGTCTTTGAAATCTAGGTTTGAATGTAATTGTTGTTGGGCTTTGCTGTTGGACTCTAGATGTAAATGGACTTTACACTTAATTTGGATTATGAATTGACTTTAAATTTTGTGTCTTGATATCCATATACGATTACAATTCCAATTGAGCACCTAAAGCTTCCCAATTTTCATATTAACCCCGAATACATGCTTTCATTCATCATTCATCAATCCTCCCATTTCATTCGAACTAATTCTTCATCGAGCACGAATTATCTTCAAACTAATTCTCGATTATCTTCAAGTAAATTTAAAATTGTCCGGACAAAATTAGGGTATTACACTAATGAGATTACACCAGCCAAGCAATTCAATAATTCATTTATAAACATTCTAACAATTGAATGATTCATAACTATAATTTGTTTTAAAAAATATTAATATAATATAATTTTAATAATTATTAAAATAATAACACTTTTATCTTGTCTTTTTTATCCTCTTTTTTTTGGTTATGTTATGTTTGGCTGCTCCAACAATGGGATTTAGCTTGATTAATTTGTGAATAGATACTCCAACAATGGAGCTCAATTTGGTGGATGCAATGTGCCATATCAAAAGAATAATTGCTTGATTCTAAGTATGGTATGTCGTTCAATGTCCTTGAAGCATGAATCATGCTCAACAGACCAAGCAATTTTGTTTTGAGAGGAAATCTCCAAATATGGAGTTAAAGGTTGTAGGATTCTTTGATTCTTTAAAGTTTAGAATATTATAGCCTGTAAGAGTAGGGAAGTTAAATGTCGATAAGCGTTGTAGGCTTCTTTAATTTCTTTTTAAAGTTTAGATATGATGCAAGGATTGTAGGCTTTTTTGGTTTCTTTAAAGTTACAGTATGATATAAGGATTCCAGTATTTGTTCGGCATTTTTAATCTTAAAACAGTCTTTCCTCTATTTTTCTGACATTGCGGTGTTGGAATTAGGGCCGTAAATGAGACGAGACAGATCGTGAGCTATTCGGGATCGACTCGATCAAGGCTCGATAAATACTCGGATCGAATGGACTCGAATCGACTCGAGCTCGACTCGAATTCTTAACGAGCCAAAACGAGCTACTTAATACTCGACTCGAAAAGGTCGTGAGCAGCTCGAAAATATAATATATAAGATTATATATTTTTTAAAAAATTATTAAAAAATTAATATTTACGTATTGATTTTTTTAAAGAGAATACATTAAGATTTTTATGCATTTAAGGTTCAGGTTCGAGTTTGAGGCTTCAATCGAGTTAAGTTTAAGAAATTTTTTCTTCATTTCGAGCCTTTTCGAGCAGCTGACGAGCTTCAGTTCAGGATTTCAAGTTCAAGTCGAGCTTGAAAATTTTAAGCTTGCGAGTTTTCGAGTCGAGTCGAACTCAATTTCAGAGTTTTCGAGTCGAGTCGAGCTCAGCAGTACTCGAGCTCGACTCGGCTCGTTTACACCCCTAGTTGGAATGACAGTTGAATAATTTGCTATTCACAGCAATGTCGTTGCTTTCTATACAATAATTTGTATGGTCAGATCAGGATATCACCTTTCAGGTACTGCCTCTATTTAACTCGATTCTCAATTTCTCATATGAGTGGCATGCAGCCATTCAGATATTTATGCAAATGGTTGGAAAAATAGGAGATCTTGAGGGAACAATGCCTACATGTACAAATTGTAAAGCATCGAAGAAACTAATTCTTTTATGCTTAACTATAATTTATTTTAAAAAATTATTAATATAATGTAATTTTAATAATTATTAAAATAATAACACTTTTACCTTGACTGGTCTCCTCTTAATATTTTATTGGTAATATATTTCAAATCTCGATAGAGAAATGTCTCCTCTGCATGCAAACCCCACACTTGTCGAAACGATTTTTGTAACGGGTGGGGGAGCGGGGTATTGGAAACTGCATCATCTTTAATTATTCTCTTTTCAATTGAATTTTAATTAAAAAATAATGAAATTTTAGAAAACCTCTCGTTTCGAAAAAAAATTTGGAAATTCCATTACGATAAAAATATATGGTTCGAGGAGTCGCCACCAATCTTTGATTAGGGTGTGATTGGGTACCCAAAAACGTTGTCATTTTAAATAAAAATTAATTTTAATTAAAATGACAAATTTACAGTCTACGTCACCAAAATCCAAGTTCGGGAGTCGGTTACGTGTGGGGAAGGATTAGCACCCCCACAACGCCCTAAATCGGTACCTAGTCGATTAATTAATGTATTTGCAACGAATTTCACAAGTTCGAGTTTAATTTGATTAATGATCCCTTTGAACAACAAAAATGCTAATTTTATAACATTAAAAAACAACGAAATAAGTTAAATTAAAATTACCAAGTCATTAGAAAGATAAAGGATATTCGATTATTTAAAAATATCGAGACCAGATCTTTAGGTGAGTTCTAACGATCTTTTCTCAAATAATTTAAATAGCCGAATATTTCTTTTTCTTTCATTCCCAAATTTTAAAGTGATAGATCCAAATTTAATTAGGCGTTACTGACGGGGATACAATTTTAATTTAAAATTGTCAAAACAACTCTCTAGTAAGTTGAGAGAAGCCATTCCAACATTTTAAATTAAAAATATATTACCCTTAATCCAATTATGTAGCAAGAGTCGAATCATGCACGTGAGGCTATAATGCGAATCATACAAAGTGATGTTAATGCAAAGATCAATTAAATATGCGATTAAAGTAAATAAATTCAACATACTTATAAAAATAAATTACACCTACATCTATGCGAATTACAGGCTCAAAATAATATGCATGCATACACTTAAAATAAATCTAAATTAACCTAAAATATTAAACAATGGACTAAAATAAAAAAAGTTAAACAACATGTTCATTTTCATAAAAAATCCATTTTCATGTACTGCAATCATAATATAACCCAAAATATTGCATAGGACTAAATTGCAGGTTTTCCAAATTACATATCCAATGTATAAACAACATCAAAATAGCCCTAACATGATTCTGGATTAAAATGTAACACGCTGGAAATTACGAGGCGAAATTAACATTACAATAAAGTTGGATTTAGGGACCAACATACAACGGGTTGAACTTACTGGACCTCACACACGATTAACCCAACCATCCCAAAACACAGACAGCTCCCACCCCGCAAAACGCAACCGTTTCACACCCTCGCGAGACTACGCCGTTTTGGCGTCTCAATATGTAGAATATTAGGGTAAAATTTTAAGCCCTAACTCATTTTTCCTCTTAACCCTGGCCGGATACCCCGCCGTTTCCTCTCAAATCCCTCTCTTCTCTCTTCGCTTAACCCTACGCGAAAGTCGAGCCTCCGTCGCCTCCGCCGTAGCAACCGCCATGGTTGCTACCTCCATACGGCCCCGACGAGAACACCTCTCCGAAAAAAACCCAAAACCAAAGGGGCTAAACTAAACCCTTACCTTACTGCTAAACCACGCGACCCTAGCCCCGTTACCCGGTCGAACTATGATCAATCCTGTACTGAATCCTTCAAATCCCTAAAGCCCGAGACCTAAAACCAACATGCACGACTCGAAATCAATGGGAGATGAAAAGTTTTACCTTCTCACAGACGGGGTATGGATTCCTAGTGACGAAAGCTACTGGATCGGAAGGGTAAGTCTCTTTTGCTTTCGTTTTGTTCTCTGGTTGTTGATGAATGATCTTCTGGGTATTTCCTTTGTGTGTTCTTTTGGGTTGTATTTTGTTTTTTTTATGTTTGAGAAATTTTCGTTTTTATTTTTTTTGTTCTTCTCTGTTGCTGATGACCCCCCCTTTTGATGATAACTGTTGATAAAAAGACCCTCTTTTCTTGCGTTTTGTTTTGTTTTTGTCTTTGTGCTCTGTCTCTTGTTTGGTGTGCTTGCAGGTCACGGGTGCGAGCTGGTCACGGGCTTCAGGGAGGACTCTGTGAGTCTGCGCAGTCGGTGGAAGCTGACTGGTGGAGACGAACGGTCGACAGAGGCTCATTCTGGACGTGGAAGGCGGCGCTGGGCATAGGGCAAAAACCCTAATGGTCCTTTAATCTGGACCGTTGGATTAGGAGCAGATCCAACAGTCCAGGGTGAGCGGCGGCTGGAACCAGAAGCTGGAAACCCTAACGGGTTTTAAGGTTCTCTTATACTTGGGCCTGTTTGGTCTGGCCCGTTTTAGTTGTAACTCTGGTGTAGGCCCTGTAATAGTAAAAATAAATATACTTAGTCCATGTTATAAATTATTATTATTTTTTATTGCAATTTTATGTCATATATTTTCATGTTAATAACTAACAAATACCAAACTTATGCTAATAACCCTAATAACGATAATAGTAAAACCCAATTAAAATTAAATAACGCCCCGGACAAATCGAGCATCTACAGCTGCCCCTCTTTGTTCTTTGTCGTGCAACGAGAATAGAGCAAAGATCACTAGATGTTCAAATTTGTCCGACCATGAGAACTTTGATAGACTCATCCGTTCCACTCTTCCTCTAGGGTGAGTGAGAGTTGAAAAAATCTTCTGAAAACGGGTTCGCTCCCTCTTTCTCCAGGAGAATAGAACTCGAACATTTTCAAAAACCTCCATAGTCCTTCAGAGAGTATAAGACTCGAACAATCTTTAACAATCGCGTCTGCCCCCTATTTCTTCAGAGAGTATAAGACTCGAATAATCTTCAATGATCACGTCTGCCCCCCATTTCTTCAGAGAGTATAAGACTCACAATCTTCATCAATCGCGTCTGCCCCCTATTTCGTCAGAGAGTATAAGACTCGAACAATCTTCAACGATCGCGTCTGCCCCCTATTTCTTCAGAGAGTATAAGACCCACAATCTTCATCAATCGCGTCTTCCCCCTATTTCTTCAGAGAGTATAAGACCCGAACAATCTTCAACAATCGTGTCCGCCCCCTATTTCTTCAGAGAGTATAAGACTCGAACAATCTTCAACGATCGCGTCTGCCCTCTATTTCTTCAGAGAGTATAAGACCCGAACAATCTTCAGCAATCGTGTCCACCCCCTATTTCCTCAGAGAGTATAAGACTCGAACAATATTCAACTATCACGTCTCCCCCCTATTTCTTCAGAGAGTATAAGACTTGAACAATCTTCAACGATCGCGTCCGCCCCCTATTTCTTCAGAGAGTATGAGACTTGAAAAATCTTCAACGATCGTGTCCGCCCCCTATTTCCTCAGACAGTATAAGACTCGAACAATCTTCAACTATCGCGTCTCCCCCTATTTCTTCAAAGAGTATAAGACTTGAACAATCTTCAACGATCGCGTCCGCCCCCTATTCCTTCAGAGAGTATGAGACTTGAACAATCTTCAACGATCGTGGGGAACCTGTAGATATTTTAAATCATCATGCAATGCTATGCTCCTATTCATGCCTACGATGTATGCAATTATGCAATTTAATGCACTTTCTTCAAAGGAACACCATCTCTCGACGGATCTTGGTTTTGTCTTGGGCACAAAACATTTGACCAGTTCACCCATCTGATAATCTCAAAACCATAACTTTCGGCTTGACATGACTTTGACTCCTTTCTTTCTTGAAACCCACTAGTACACATGACCAACTTCTTGATAAATGACAATTTCTTTGGGTCATCTATTAATGGCTGAGATTGTCTATGAATTCCAAAGTTTTAGCTTTTCGCAACCATACAAGCTTATGGGTAAAACCATTGTTAGCTTCAGAATACCTGCATTTCCAAAACCTTTTGCATAATAATACAAAATGATCTCATGTACCACAAGTTAAGCTATGCGTTTTAACTTTTCAAAATTAGATGCTTGTAAAAGGGAAATTGAGAAGGGAAAATGTCTCTTTACTTATATAAATGCAGAGAATTTTTAGGCAGCTACATGACAAACTTTTAATCGGAAAAGAACAAAATGATAGGTGTCTTCAAATATCAATAACACAAATGCTTTTGAACTGGCACGCCGTCAGAATGACTCGAGTGTAGCTTCTGTCAAAAGGATCTCCAAAATGGTGATGACACCTAAGAGTGCGAAACTCTTTCTAAACCCCAAAATCTCCCATTATTGGATGCCATAAACCAATATTGAATCTCACGTGCATTCAATTTCTCCTCTGGTTGTCCCCATCGAGACTCATTAATCTTTGGTCTCAACCCCAATGGCCATTGTCGTTACCCATGTCAGGAGCTCTTCCTACTCCCCAAAACAATTCAGATCCTCCACCATACACGAACTCTGAATTTAAAACTCAAGTCGCCCTTTGCAGGTTTTCGACTCGACCTCCTTTGGTTTCAAGACGCCCTTTTCGAGTTTTCATCTTGAACCCTCATTTTTTCATTTTTTTCCATTCATTTTTTATTTTTTTATTATTTTTTTTATTTTTTCACTTATTTTTCTTCTTCTTTTTCTTCAAGCAAAATACTTCTTAACTGCGTCAGAATTCACTGGATAAGGTAATTCAGACCCATCCATCTCAGTTAAGACTAGAGCTCCCCAAGAGAAGGCTTTCTTGACAACATAGGGTTCTTCCCACATAGGGTCCGTATCATCCGCTTCTGGTATATCTGACCGTGACAAATAGCCTTCAATCTCTTTTCTTCAATCAGATTCAATTGGTCATATCTGGCCTGTACCCATTCTGCCTCATTTAGCTTCACCTCCGATAAAACCCGGAGCGAGGGAATTTCCACTTCAATAGGGAGGACAGCTTCCATCCCATAAACTAGAGAAAATGGAGTTGCCCCAATTGACGTCCGTACAGAAGTCCGATAGGCAAACAAAGCAAATGGCAACTTCTCATGCCAATCTTTATAAGTTTCAGTCATCTTCTCTATAAGCCTCTTAATGTTCTTATTAGCCGCCTCCGCTGCCCCATTCATCTTTGGGCGATAAACCGTGGAATTATGATGCTTTATTTTGAATTGCTCACATACAGATTTCATCATCTTGTTGTTTAAGTTCAATGCATTGTCAGAGATAATTCTCTCTGGTAAGCCATATCTGCAGATGATTTCCTTCTTCAAGAACCTACATATCGTTGACTGGGTAACACTTGCATAGGAAGCTGCTTCTACCCACTTGGTGAAGTAATCTATTGCTACCAGAATGAAGCGATGAACATTTGACGCTTTTGGAAAAATTTGCCCAATAACATCCATGCCCCACATAGAAAACGGCCACGGAGCTGTCATCACATGCAACGGATGAGGAGGGGTGTGCATTTTATCCCCATAAATCTGACACTTGTGACACTTTCGGGCATAATTGATGCAATCAGTTTCCATAGTTGACCAATAATACCCAAATCTCATAATCTGTCTGGCCATTACATGCCCATTAGCATGGGTGCCACATATTCCTTCATGTACTTCTTCAAGAATCATGTTCGCTTCTTTAGTGTCCACACACCTTAATAAGACATGATCCATGCTTTTCTTATATAAGATCTCACCATTAAGCACATACCCTGCTGCCATTCTTCTAATGGTCCTTTTGTCATTCTCAGTTGCCTGTTCGGGATAACTTTGATATCTTATATACTGGAAGATATCATAGTACCAAGGTCCTTCATCATCTTCTTCTTCAATGTTAAAGCAGTGGGCTGGATACTCATAAGCCTTCATCTCAATAGGCATCATATTTGAATGCTCGTTCATCTTAAAGGCCGCTGCTAAAGTAGCCAAGGCGTCCGCCATTTGATTTTATTCTCTGGGGAGGTAATTGAAAGTCACTTCTTCAAATTCTTCAATAAGTCCCAGAACTAATTTACGATATTCCATAAGTTTGGGATCTTTAGTTTCCCATTCTCCTCTGAGCTGGTAAATTACCAAAGCTGAATCCCCATATACCCTTAGCATTTTTGCTTTGAGTTCAATAGCTGCTCTAAGACCCATAACACAAGCCTCATATTCAGCCATATTGTTTGTACAATCAAAATTGTGCCGACTGGTAAAAGGATAATGCTCTTCACTTGGTGAGACCAAGATTGCCCCAATCCCATGCCCCAAGGCGTTTGAAGCACCATCAAAGTTCATCTTCCAGTATTTACCGGTGAGAGCAATTGTTTCTTCCTCCGAGATAACCATTAAATCCTCATCCGGGAAATCGAAGTTCAACTGCTCATATTCTTCTGAAGCCCTACTCGCAATGAATTCTGATATGGCGCTCCCTTTAACTGCCTTCTGGCTTACATACTGGATATCAAATTTGGACAACAGGATTTGCCAATGGGCTAACCTTCCAGACAATGCAGGTACCCCCATTAGATACTTTAAAGGGTCCAGCTTAGATATGAGCCAGGTAGTATGATACAACATATATTGTCTAAGTCTTCTGGTAGCCCACACTAAAGCGCAACACAAATTTTCAATTGGTGAGTATCTGGCCTCACACTCAGTGAACTTCTTACTGAGATAGTAGATAGCCCTCTCCCTCTTCTCAGTTTGATCATGTTGCCCCAACACACATCCCATTGAATTGTCATAAACGGACAAGTAAAGAATTAAAGGCTTTCCTGGGATAGGTGACGCTAGGATCGGAGTATTCGAAAGATATCTCTTTACTGCCTCAAAAGCCTCTCGGTAATCCTCACTCCATTCTCCTGAATCATTCTTACGAAGAAGGTGGAATATGGGATCACATCTTTCGGTCAGCTGCGAGATAAACCGAGCGATGTAATTTAATCTCCCCAAAAATCCTCGAACCTCTTTCTGTGTTCTTGGGGCTGGCAAATCTTGAATGGCTTTTACTTTATCGGGATCTATTTCAATTCCCTTTCGGCTCACTACGAATCCCAACAGTTTTCTCGATGTCACCCCAAAAGTACACTTATTTGGGTTAAGTTTTAGTTGGCACTTCTTTAATCTTTGAAAGAGCTTCCTCAAATTCTCGATATGTTCCTCCTCCGTCTTGGCTTTGACAATCATATCATCGACATAGACTTCAATTTCTTTATGCATCATGTCATGAAACAACGTCACCATGGCCCTCTGATAGGTTGCTCTTGCATTCTTTAATCCAAACGGCATGACTTTATAGCAAAACGTCCCCCACATAGTGACAAACGTTGTTTTCTCCATATCTTCAGGGTACATTTTAATTTGATTATAGCCGGAGAAACCATCCATAAATGAGAATAAGGAATTTCCAGCAGTATTGTCCACTAACGTATCTATATGTGGCAAAGGAAAATTATCCTTTGGACTAGCTCTATTCAGATCTCTATAGTCGACACACATTCGTACCTTCCCATCCTTCTTTGGTACTGGGACAATATTTGCTACCCACTCAGGATATTTGGCCACTGTGAGAAACCCAGCATCAAATTGTTTCTTCACTTCTTCTTTAATCTTGAGCAGCATCTCGGGTCTCATTCTTCTCAGTTTCTATTGTACGGGCTTACAATCAGGCTTTATTGGTAATTTATGGACAACTAATTTTGTATCCAGCCCTAGCATGTCCTCGTATGACCAAGCAAATACATCCTTGAATTCTTGAAGTAATTCTATCAAGCTTTGCCTTCCTTCAGCAGACAGGGTGGTACCAATCTTTACTTCCTTTCTATCCTCATCTGTACCCAGGTTCAAGATCTCTGTAAGCTCTTCGTGAGGCAGAATCTGCTCATCTTCCTGTTCCACCATCTTTAGTAATTCTGAGGGTGGTTCACATCCCTCATCATCATCACAACCTTTGATTTCCCCTTGACATATGGGCATCTCGAAATCAATCTCCGGGTCAGAGTCATTAGCATTCGTATTATTGATATCTGAGTTCCTGAAAGGATAACGAAAAAGAAGATATATATACATATATACATATGGGATAATCTTTTCCCATATAAAAAAATAGAAAGAAATAATATATGCGTGTATTCAAACAAAAATGCATGAGGAAATGTTTGCCATTTGGGAATTAACAAAACACATCTTTTATTGAAAGCAAGTAAAAACACACAACTTAACCCTTTACATCAAATCACCTATTGTCCCAGGGTATGAACAATAGGGAAGAGTTCTAGTGTATTACTCTGCAAAAGATTGGTAAACTACAGGCAATTCCTTCGCAGTCCAGTTGTTCAACACAAAGCCCGGTGGCGCAGGGTAAATGCCTGTAGCTCTCATTTCTTTGAACTCCTCATCGGTTATGACATTAATGCCCAAGTCCTCCAAGGCATTCTCAACTATCACTTTACTGCTTTCCAAAGTCCCTTGAAACATATATCCTCCCGATATGAAAATGCTGCTCAATGGCGGGAATGTCATGGGCTCCCAGCTTGGGTCCTCACCAGCCAATCTTGCCTTTCTCAATTCCTGAATCTTCTTGATGCTTCTCAGTTTTTCTTTTAAAGTCGGCTGATACCCTAAATCGAATCTATCTCTTTTAGTTACAGGGTAGATTGGGCCCACCAGTCCTTGCAACCGACGTCCAAACCCTTTGCCAGTTTTTGCTCATCTTCCAAGAGTCAGCTTAAGCCCCATTTTGGTACAGTTTGACAATCTAGGCTTCGGGATCTTCTTTCCTTCTGCCACAAACATGGCATTGACATATTCCAACGATTTGAAAGAACATTCAACAGCTTGTTCTTCCACTTCAACGTATGGAGCAGTAGTAGAAACCGAAGCAATAATGTCTTCTTCAGCATGAATGCATATAAGCCTCCCATCAATTGCAAATTTTGGCCTTCCCAATAAACAATTGTATGTAGGCATGATGTCCATCACAAGAAACTCCACTTCGTATATCGCCGGGCCAATAGTCAAAGGGATATCAATCTTGCCTAGAACTTCTCTCTTCGTTCCATCAAAAGCTCGAACCACACTTTGACAGCTTCTCATCAGGGTACTGTTCACTGGCAGTTTTTTCAGGGTCACCAAGGGCATCACATTTAACGCCGAACCGTTATCTATCAGTACTCTGGATAGAACATGCCCTTTGCACCTAACCGTGATGTGTAGAGCCTTATGATTGCCAATCATCCCAGAAGGGATCTCGTCCTCAGAAAAAGATAAAAAATTATCGGCCTGGATGTTGGCAACTAGTCGGTCCAGCTTTTCTGTGGGTATCTCCTTCAGGACAAAGGTTTGGTTTAAAACTTTTAACAGGGCGTTGCGATGAGCCTCTGAACTCAGAAGAAGTGATAGGACAGAAATACGGGTAGGCAGCTTGTGCAGTTGCTCAACAATACTGTATTCACTATGTTTCAAAAATTTTAAAAATTCCATCGCTTCATTCTCCGTTACTGGCTCATTGACGATGGGTTCATCTTCTTTTATCTGCACATCGATACTTTTTCCTTTCTCGACAGCAATTTTCTTCTCGGGTTCTTTGTGATAACATCTACCACTCCTGGTCATGTGTCCCACTTCATCTACCTCTTCCTGTTGCTTTGTCACCTCTCCTATTTGACAAGTATATCTCCAGGGTACCTGTTTATTGTCTTTGTACGGGAACAGAGAGGGGGGTGTAATAATCACCTTTGGAGCTACCTTCTCAGCCACTCGATTCTTGGGAGTAATGACGAGGGGACAACTAGCACTATAGACCCCTTTGGATGATCCCTCAGAGGCGTAAACTTCCGCTTCTTCTTTCTCAGCCACTTCTTTGAAGAACTCGATTTCCTTACTATCCATCATCTCTTGTACCAGCCCTAAGAAATCATAACACTGTTGTATACTGTGTCTTGTGCAGTTATGGTAGTGGCACATCTCTTCATTGTTGAACTGTTCACATGGCAGATTAGTCTTTAATAGTCCTACCTTGACCATTTGGCACCACACCCAAGACATGGGTGACATCACCTCCCTAACATTTTTAACAGTCGTTCTTCCTTTCTCTTCAGCGACTGCATTAATCCCGGCTCCTGCATGGTTTGGTAATGGATTCTGGGCTATGTTTGGTTGTTCACTGTCACCAAAATTGATGACGTTTCTTCTTCTCAGAGCTTGGACGACCTTTTTGAAAGCGGGACAATTTTCAATTGAATGTCCAGAAACCCCTGCATGGTATTCGCACTTAGCACTAGAATCATACCACTTGGGATATGGGGGTTGTATAGGGTCCACATGATAAGGTGAGACTACATGTCGATCATATAATTCGTGGAATAACTCCTTATAAGTTATAGGAATCGGATCAAATTGAGGCCTCTCTCTCCTTGGATCTCTTGCCCCTTGTCTATTGTCAATTTGGGGTGATGCTACTGTTCCCTGTGGTCTGGACACTGTGATATTATGGGAATCATACTGCCTTACGTTGCTGACTTCGTTTTCCTTCTTCCTCATCGGCTGTTTCTTGCTGGAATCTCCTCCCTCAAGCTTCCCACTTTTAATCGCCATTTCAATCATTTCTCCCGTCGTAACTATATCAGCAAAACTTCGAGAAGGATTACCAACAAAATGTGAGAAAAATGGAGCCTTCAAGGTATTAACAAAAAGTAGGTTCGTTTCCTCCTCTACCAACGGTGGGTGGACTTGTACTGCTACCTCTCTCCACCTCTGAGCATATTGTCTGAAACTTTCATTATGCTTTTTCTCCATTGCTTGCAGCACCATTCTATTAGGCCTGACGTCCTTCACATGCTTAAACTGGTCAAGAAAAGATTTGGCCAGGTCTTTCCATGTCCTGACATCAACTCTCCTTAGTTGATTATACCATCGCAATGCTGAGCCTACTAAGCTTTCCTGGAAACAGTGGATCAACAGCTGGTCGTCCCCTACGTAACCAGTCATTTTCCTGCAGAAAATTGTGATATGGGCAGAAGGGCATTGGGTACCGTCGTATTTCTCGAAGTCAGGAGTTTTGAACTTGGGAGGTAGGACCAGATCAGGAACTAAACTCAGTTCCTTAGCGTCGAGACCATACAAGCTGGTATCTTCTTTCATAGCTTGTACTTCATTTGCTAGCTGCTTATATTGCTCCTGCAACAACTTGTTTTCGCTCTTCTTTGCTTCTTCATCAAGGTCCGGGACCTGGTGATATGGGCTTTCTTCGGGATGCGAACAAGATCTCGGTTGCGGATTAACTGCAATGCCGTCAGGATTTATGTGTACTTTGGTATGGATAGATGTTCCTTGGATATTCGGAGACTGTACCGGGGTAAACCCTGGAGGGTAAAGTGGTTCTTCACTTGTTTGCTCATGGGCCTTTCCGTGCTCTGGATTTCTCCCTCCCAGCATATTTGCCAACTTAGACAACATATCCTCTTGAGCCTTAAGCATATCTTCTTGCATTTTCCTTAGATCATCTTGCAATTGCAGTTGAGTTCTTTCAATTTGAGCAATCTTATCATCCATGGCCTTCCTTGTGTTACAGTGATGCTTGAAATTTCCCAGTATTCTGTAATGTATCCCTTATTGTTAATTTTAATGCTTTGAGGATGAATGCAAATTATGTAAAGTGTGATAACAAATGCAACACAAAACTTAAATTGCAAATAAAATGCAAATACATGCAGAAAGGCATTGATTCATAAGACGCGATCAGTCTTAGAACAACTTTCATTTAGGACAAAAGCATCATCTTTACAAGAAAAGTCCATTACAGAAAAGGCCTAGCTCTCATGTTCAGCTCTACTATCTGATTGACAAGCCAATCGACCCTCTTTCCTACATCTGATGCTGGATTGGTGTAGCTCTGGATGACTTTTGCTTGGAGGTCCATCTCTCCCAACTGCCTCGCAACGCCACTTAACTGATTCATGGTCTCTCGGATCACGTGATTCACGTTCTGCCTTGGACGGTGCGCTCGAGACCAGCGATTTGTGTCTGGCAGCTTTGTAAGGCAGCCTCTAAATCATGAATCTTCTTTTGCAAAGCAGCGTTCTCCTCGAGGCTAACCCTTTGATCCACTGGGCAACGCTGACTGTTTTCTGCAGATAAGGAACTTTCAAGCTGTATAACGTAGGCACTGTACTCTTCATTCTTTGCCTTGGCTCGAGCTAACTCTTCCTCATGCCTTGATTCCATTTCATGCATCTCTTGATTGAGTACCTCTATCCGTTCGTTCTTTGCTCCGCACCTCTGTATCCAGAGGAATACTTCATCCTGTTTGCCTTCGAGCACACTCTCCCGATGTTGCCTTTTTAATTTTAGCTCTTATTTGCTTTGCCTCTTCTCAGTTTCGAGCTCGTCAATTCTTTGCTTTCTAACCTCAAGTTCAAGTTGCATGTTATTTGTCTTCATTCTGAGTTCTTCAATATCAGCATGCAATTCTTCTTCTCGATTCTTGCTCAAGGTGTACCTTTGTCTTAACTCTTTAGCCTCTGTCCTTTCGCTCTTCAGTGCCCTAACCCAGGACCTTCTCTCGGACTCAAGTTCTTGATTTCTTTTCTTCTTCTCTGTCTCTACTTCTCTGACTCGGTGCTCTCTCTCGGCTCTGACGTCTCTAACTCGACGATCCCTCTCAGCCCGGAGCTCTAACCGCCACTGCTCTGAAGTTCTCCCGAGGCCAGCAATTGCCCGTGCTTGACTCATCTTTTGGTAATCGCTCTGTAAACTAGTGAGATTGGCCTCCACTTCATCCTTTCTCTTGCGCATAAGCTCAAACTGTGTATTATAGAACCCCCTATCGATGTCCAACATGAAATTCTTTTGTCTAAGGGCCTCACACTCTGCTTCCTTCCTGGCGATTTCCGCTTCGAATTCACTCTTCAGTATCTCCAACTTAGACGGTACGTATTTAAACTGTGCTTCCAAAGGAATTGTTTGGTCACGATCCGCCAACGGAAGGATATCATTCTTTCGCACCGCCCTCCAACCCACGTAATCTGGCGTCAGCATGACCTCAGCTGCTAAGAAATCAGTTCTAAAGGTTGACTTCCACGCCTCTGACATTGCACGAGCAGTCTTCTTGTAGTGATCTCCACAGTACACAAATTCAGATGCCTTCAGACCGGATGTAGCTGGGACGAATTAGCGTGCCCCAAATTGCCTCAGTACCATCAGTGGCGCATAGCCTACTCCACCCCATAACCCTAATAGGGTTACCCAATCGGAATCCCCGCATTTGTACAACACATCCACAAAAGCTAACCAGGGGACACGCCACACTATATTATGCTCCTGTAAATTTCTGAAGAGTGAAACCCAATCCTTCCTGGTGAGATGCTCTGGCCACTCTTTAGTGAGGAAATCTTTTAAGGGTGAATAGGCCGTAGAAAACCGTCGACTATACTCTCGGTCAATTTTCCAAAAGTGACTGCGTATCCAAACAGTAAGCAACTGGACACACCCGGTGAAGCGGCTACTCTCAGCTCTTCTGCAACTGCTAAGTGCTCTGAATGTTTCGGCCAAAACCGCAGGAACAGGGTTTATCTTCCTTTCCAAATGCTCGAATAAATCGACCACTGCGGCTTCCACGTGATAAAGAACTTTCGGGAAAATCATCAAACCATAAATTCCCAAGGCGAACATCTCCATGCTCTTCTCGATATCGCTATGCTTGACGATAAGCTCCTTGAGGCATGACCAAGGGAAGCAATCGGACTCTCCCTTCTTTTGGATTCGATCAGCAACCCACTTCTCCCCATCCCAGTAATCCTTGCGAGCTTGCTCTTAAAGGATTGTGTCCTTGAGGCTTTTGAGTAGATTCGGTCCAAGTGTATCGTCTCGAAATGAAACAAGGAGGTGTATTCTTCTAACGTGGGAGTCATGTCTTCCTTGTTGAAAGTGAAGCAGCTATATACGGGATTCCAAAACTGGATGAGAGCTTTGATTAGGGGTTCATTTACTTTCACGTACAACAGAAGGGCGATGTCACCATACTTTTGCCAGAAAGAGTATTTCACATCAGAATTCCAACTTTCCCAAATTTCGCGTAACTCTTGCAAATCGTTTTGCTTTAGACTGACCAGAGCAACCTCTGGTAGTACTGATATGTAATCTTCAGTCAAACTGTCGCCTTTCTTCCTCTGAGTTTCTTCGAAACCATGACCTCACTTCCGCGTTATCCATTTCCTTGTTATGAAAGCTCTTGTCCATTTTATGACCGCCTTCTACTTTTATGACCACCTTGTGAATCAACACCTTTCTTCATGAATGATGATGCAATGCAGCAATAATAAATAAAACATAAAACACAAACAAAAATAAAACTGTGTTAGTATATACAATGAATAGTCAAAGAATAAACAAACAACATGAAGATAGAAAATATATACATCCTAAACCTTATTCACATGGTATCTACCCAACATGGCATCTACCGAATCATGCTTTAGTAGATCCTACCCAACATGATATTTACCCACATATTTTGTTACTCATAAAAAATCCTAACCGCATGGTATCTAATTCACATGCCTGTTCGAAAAATAAACCTAACCACATGATCTCTAGTTCGCATACTTTTTGCAAAAAATAAATTCGAGGGAAAAGTTAGAATGAGTTTCCCCTTTGTGTCTGCGGACAGAGATTCAACATAAGATGGGCAGAGTTTCAGTATTTCTAAAAGGGTCCTCGAATTGTCCTTTGCTGGTGCCCCCTTGGGCTTGCCAGACCCTCGATCCTCGCCCATTATAGGCTTAAAACGGATCAAGTTCAATTTCGAGAGGATACATTTCCCTATGTCCATACGAGGAAACTCAATGTTTCACTCGTAAACATAAGGCATGTACCCCAGAGGTTACTAGCTAAAGCCCATGCGGAGAAAAGTAATTTTTCTCACGTAAGCGTAGCTTTCACCCCTACCTAACGGGACAGAGCACAGTTAGAGTGCTCTAAATATTAAAGGTTTACATCAACAGTGGGGAAACTCATAATCCTTTGCCTCGATCCAAGAGAAACAATAGACTAAAGTGAAAGTCAGAAAACTGAAAACATGTAGATCACACATTAGTACAACTATTTACTCATTAACCCAAATTACAAATTAAGATGCACACAAAACAATTCAAACAAATAAGGGATCAAGAACCAAATCAAAGCGAACTTATAACTTTCGTTTGCAAAGACAATTAATTAATCGACTATAGGCCTGACTCTCTAAAAAGTCCCCAGCGGAGTCGCCAAGCTCTCGAAACGATTTTTGTAACGGGTGGGGGAGCGGGGTATTGGAAAACCGCATCATCTTTAATTATTCTCTTTTCAATTGAATTTTAATTAAAAAACAATGAAATTTTAGAAAACCTCTCGTTTCGAAAAAAATTGGAAATTCCATTATGATAAAAATATATGGTTCGAGGAGTCGCCACCAATCTTTGATTAGGGTGTGATTGGGCACCCAAAAACGTTGTCATTTTAAATAAAAATTAATTTTAATTAAAATGACAAATTTACAGTCTACGTCACCAAAATCCAAGTTCGGGAGTCGGTTACGTGTGGGGAAGGATTAGCACCCCCACAACGCCCTAAATCGGTACCTAGTCGATTAATTAATGTATTTGCAACGAATTTCACAAGTTCGAGTTTAATTTGATTAATGATCCCTTTGAACAACAAAAATGCTAATTTTATAACATTAAAAAACAACGAAATAAGTTAAATTAAAATTACCAAGTCATTAGAAAGATAAAGGATATTCGATTATTTAAAAATATCGAGACCAGATCTTTAGGTGAGTTCTAACGATCTTTTCTCAAATAATTTAAATAGCCGAATATTTCTTTTTCTTTCATTCCCAAATTTTAAAGTGATAGATCCAAATTTAATTAGGCGTTATGACGGGATACAATTTTAATTTAAAATTGTCAAAACAACTCTCTAGTAAGTTGAGAGAAGCCATTCCGACATTTTAAATTAAAAATATATTACCCTTAATCCAATTATATAGCAAGAGTCGAATCATGCACGTGAGGCTATAATGTGAATCATACAAAGTGATGTTAATGCAAAGATCAATTAAATATGCGATTAAAGTAAATGAATTCAACATACTTATAAAAATAAATTACACCTACATCTATGCGAATTACAGGCTCAAAATAATATGCATGCATACACTTAAAATAAATCTAAATTAACCTAAAATATTAAACAATGGACTAAAATAAAAAAGTTAAACAACATGTTCATTTTCATAAAAAATCCATTTTCATGTACTGCAATCATAATATAACCCAAAATATTGCATAGGACTAAATTGCAGGTTTCCCAAATTACATATCCAATGTATAAACAACATCAAAATAGCCCTAACATGATTCTGGATTAAAATGTAACACGCTGGAAATTACGAGGCGAAATTAACATTACAATAAAGTTGGATTTAGGGACCAACATGCAACGGGTTGAACTTACTGGACCTCACACACGATTAACCCAACCATCCCAAAACACAGACAGCTCCCACCCCGCAAAACGCAACCGTTTCACACCCTCGCGAGACTACGCCGTTTTGGCGTCTCAATATGTAGAATATTAGGGTAAAATTTTAAGCCCTAACTCATTTTTCCTCTTAACCCTGGCCGGATACCCCGCCGTTTCCTCTCAAATCCCTCTCTTCTCTCTTCGCTTAACCCTACGCGAAAGTCGAGCCTCCGTCGCCTCCGCCGTAGCAACTGCCATGGTTGCTACCTCCATACGGCCCCGACGAGAACACCTCTCCGAAAAAAACCCAAAACCAAAGGGGCTAAACTAAACCCTTACCTTACTGCTAAACCACGCGACCCTAGCCCCGTTACCCGGTCGAACTATGACCAATCCTGTACTGAACCCTTCAAATCCCTAAAGCCCGAGACCTAAAACCAACATGCACGACTCGAAATCAATGGGAGATGAAAAGTTTTACCTTCTCACAGACGGGGTATGGATTCCTAGTGACGAAAGCTACTGGATCGGAAGGGTAAGTCTCTTTTGCTTTCGTTTTGTTCTCTGGTTGTTGATGAATGATCTTCTGGGTATTTCCTTTGTGTGTTCTTTTGGGTTGTATTTTGTTTTTTTATGTTTGAGAAATTTTCGTTTTTATTTTTTTTTGTTCTTCTCTGTTGCTGATGACCCCCCCTTTTGATGATAACTGTTGATAAAAAGACCCTCTTTTCTTGCGTTTTGTTTTATATTTTTGTCTTTGTGCTCTGTCTCTTGTTTGGTGTGCTTGCAGGTCACGGGTGCGAGCTGGTCACGGGCTTCAGGGAGGACTCTGTGAGTCTGCGCAGTCGGTGGAAGCTGACTGGTGGAGACGAACGGTCGACAGAGGCTCATTCTGGACGTGGAAGGCGGCGCTGGGCATAGGGCAAAAACCCTAATGGTCCTTTAATCTGGACCGTTGGATTAGGAGCAGATCCAACAGTCCAGGGTGAGCGGCGGCTGGAACCAGAAGTTGAAAACCCTAACGGGTTTTAGGGTTCTCTTATACTTGGGCTTGTTTGGTCTGGCCCGTTTTAGTTGTAACTCTGGTGTAGGCCCTGTAATAGTAAAAATAAATATACTTAGTCCATGTTATAAATTATTATTATTTTTTATTGCAATTTTATGTCATATATTTTCATGTTAATAACTAACAAATACCAAACTTATGCTAATAACCCTAATAACGATAATAGTAAAACCCAATTAAAATTAAATAACGCCCCGGACAAATCGAGCATCTACAACACTTTCACTGCACAATCACATGGCTGACATTATGAAACTTAACATTATTGGGGGTAACATTATGAAACCCCACACTTAATAAATTATTATGAAACCCCACACTTAATAAATTTGCCCATTAGATTATTTATAGGTTAAGTCAATTACAAGTCAAGTTCATAACATGTCAGTCAAGTTCATAACAGGGTAGGCAGGTTGGATAATATCATTTATTTACCATGTTAATCTCGGGTTCATGTTCATATAAGTCGGATGCAGGTTGGGTTTGGTTATTATATTATCGGTTCAATTCGGGTTCATGTCATTATCAGATTGAGTGTAAATCCACAATTTTCAAGTTTAAATCGAGTTCATGTAAACCTCAGTTCGAATACGAATTGATTTTAGATCACCACCACCTAACTCACAAACAATTTTAATTTAAATCATTTCCGGTCAATTTTATAAACCGGATCTAACTTTTTACATTCCTAGATGAAACGAGAGATCAATCTCCTTAACTTTTCACTTTAAATAAAATTCAAAGATGGTTCTTCTTAAAGGAAGAGAGTTATAATGCCTCCGAAAATCCCAATCTCTAGTCCCGGCATGCAATCCCACACCGTCTATCATTTACAATCACATCTCTAGTCCCGACATGCAATCCCATACCGTCTCTCAGCCACAATCACATCTCTAGTCCCGGCATGCAATCCCATATTGTCTCTCAGTAACAATCACTTACTGTCACTGCACAATCGTCGATGTAATTTACCCTAAAATTTGAATGGTTGAAGGGATACCGTTGGTGAGAGAAAGAACATATCTCCAAAATAAAATACATTTTGCAATAGGTGAGATAGATTAGGGTTCAAGAAATTTGAATATTTTAGAAAGATTTTATTATTTTAAAGAGATTCTATTAATATACTAATCTAATGAATCAAATGAGGAGATCAAAATAAATCTTATGATAATATATAAAATTCATCGATCATTATTGTGGCGTGATTTTATATTATACATCATAATATTGTTATAATAGATTAATTGAAGAACTTGAAAACAAAACCACGACAGAGAGGTGAGGGGTGTTTGATCCCCCTAGCTCATGTCCACAGCCCATATATATCATTTAAAATTGGTCCTCATAAAAGAGATGTATATATATCAGTTTCTAATGATTATAATATATCATTCACTTGCCATTTTGGTAAGTCCATCATATTTAAGAAATTATTGAAAAACGTAGTGACAAATCTAAAAATATTTATGAAAATGTGTATATATGTATTAATAATACAAAATTTTCGTATGTGGTGGACATTAATAAAATCCAAGGAAAAACATAAATGATAAAATAAATAACTAATCGAAGAAAATGTAAATTTCACTAAAGGGAAAGTTAGAAGTTTGAATGTTTTTGCAAGTACTTTTACCAATTGTTTATTTTGATTTCTTTTCTCGGTAAAATATTTATTAATAAATTATAGTCTAAAGTTGTGTGTTTCTTTAAAAAACTTCTTAATTCTAGATAAAGAAAAAAAATACAACACAACTAGACTACGCATATTACAACCATATGTGATTCTGCCCCCAATGAAACGCAATCCTCGACCATAATATTCTCGATGCAAATTTTTCACAACTAGACTACGCATATTACAACCATATGTGATTCAACACAACTTTGGATCATCAGATTAGATTTGTATACGTGATTTGCGTACGTGGATAGTTTTCTCACGTTGCTTGATTCTGATTAGTGATTTGTCGATGGTCTTTTAATAGCTTGATCTCCTTTTGTGGTTTGCTTACTGATACGATCATATATTCGTATATATTTTTCGTTCGTGTTTATTTGATTAGGTTTTTTAATATTTTTCTTGTATGATCATTGTGTAACCTTAAGTGACTAGCTTCTTGTGTTAATGATTATAATAAAATATCTTATTACGTGTTTAGTTTATAATTATAATGGTAAACTTTTATTATAATTTTGAATATATATTATTTTTAATAAAATTAATTGTTTTTATAAAAAAACTAATTAATCATTGAGTAATATTGTATATGCAATTTCGATTTATCTTCCCACGTATCTGAGTCCTGCATGCAATCCCCGTACTCCCACTGCACAATCACATGTCTGACATTATGAAACTTAGCATTATTGGTGTTAAAGTAATAAAAAAAGAAGCAACAAAGTTGCCTTGATTTCCTTTATTAGTTAATACTTTCCAAAAATTATTATCAAATTAATTATTTATTAGATAGTATTGGATCTGATCAGCATTAAAAAAATTATTAAATTAAGATAGTATTGTAGCTTGATTTTATATTATACATCATAATATTGTTATAATCGATTAATTGAAGAACTTGAAAACAAAACCACAACAGAGAGGTGAGGGGTGTTTGATCCCCTAGCTCATGTCCACAGCCCATATATATCATTTAAAATTGGTCCTCATAAAAAATATGTATATAAATTAGTTTCTAATATATCATTCACTTGCCATTTTGGTAAGTCCATCATATTTAAGAAAATATTGAAAAAATGTAGTGACATATCTAAAAATATTTATGAAGATGTGTACATATGTATTAATAACACAAAATTTTCGTATGTGGTGGACATAGATAAAATCCAAGAAAAAACATAAATAATAAAATAAATAACTAATCGAAGAAAATGTAAAATTCAATAGGTGTCCACACTAAACTAAGGGTGGATCTGTCGCTAAAGGGAATGTTAGAGGTTTGAATGTCTTTGCAAGTACTTTTACCAACGGTTTATTTTGATTTTTTTTCTCGGTAAAATATTTATTAATAAACTATATTTTAAAGCTGTGTGTTTCGTTAAAAACCTCCTTAATTCTAGATAGAGGGAAAAAATACAACAAAACTAGATTACGCACATTACAACCATATGTGATTCTGCACCCAATGAAACGCAATCCTCGACCATAATATTCTCGATGCAACACAACCTAAACACAAAACAAAACAAATCTACCGCGTAAGATTAAAACAATTTACCACTATACTTTAAAAATCTCCGATCTTGGCATACTAATCTTCACTAGATGATCGATCATTCCATTTTGAGCTCTTGACACATACATAAATGTGCTAATGAGATTTATAAACAATTCAATAATTCATTTATAAACATTCTAACAATTGAATGATTCATAACTATAATTTATTTTAAAAATATTAATATAATATAATTTTAATAATTATTAAAATAATAACACTTTTATCTTGTCTTTTTTATCCTCTTTTTTTTTGGTTATGTTATGTTTGGCTGCTCCAACAATGGGATTTAGCTTGATTAATTTGTGAATAGATACTCCAACAATGGAGCTCAATTTGGTGGATGCAATGTGCCATATCAAAAGAATAATTGCTTGATTCTAAGTATGGTATGTCGTTCAATGTCCTTGAAGCATGAATCATGCTCAACAGACCAAGCAATTTTGTTTTGAGAGGAAATCTCCAAATATGGAGTTAAAGGTTGTAGGATTCTTTGATTCTTTAAAGTTTAGAATATTATAGCCTGTAAGAGTAGGGAAGTTAAATGTCGATAAGCGTTGTAGGCTTCTTTAATTTCTTTTTAAAGTTTAGATATGATGCAAGGATTGTAGGCTTTTTTGGTTTCTTTAAAGTTACAGTATGATATAAGGATTCCAGTATTTGTTCGGCATTTTTAATCTTAAAACATTCTTTCCTCTATTTTTCTGACATTGCGGTGTTGGAATTAGGGCCGTAAATGAGACGAGACAGATCGTGAGCTATTCGGGATCGACTCGATCAAGGCTCGATAAATACTCGGATCGAATGGACTCGACTCGAATTCTTAACGAGCCGAAACGAGCTACTTGATACTCGACTCGAAAAGGTCGTGAGCAGCTCGAAAATATAATATATAAGATTATATATTTTAAAAATTATTAAAAAAATTAATATTTACGTATTGATTTTTTTTAAAGAGAATACATTAAGATTTTTATGCATTTAAAGTTCAGGTTCGAGTTCGAGACTTCAATCGAGTTAAGTTTAAGAAATTTTTTCTTCATTTCGAGCCTTTTCGAGCAGCTGACGAGCTTCAGTTCAGGATTTCGAGTTCGAGTCGAGCTTGAAAATTTTAAGCTCGCGAGTTTTCGAGTCGAGTCGAACTCAATTTCAGAGTTTTCGAATCGAGTCGAGCTCAGCAGTACTCGAGCTCGACTCGTCTCGTTTACACCCCTAGTTGAAATGACAGTTGAATAATTTGCTATTCACAGCAATGTCGTTGCTTTCTATACAATAATTTGTATGGTCAGATCAGGATATCACCTTTCAGGTACTGCCTCTATTTAACTCGATTCTCAATTTCTCATATGAGTGGCATGCAGCCATACAGATATTCATGCAAATGGTTGGAAAAATAGGAGATCTTGAGGGAACAATGCCTACATGTACAAATTGTAAAGCATCGAAGAAACTAATTCTTTTATGCTTAACTATAATTTATTTTAAAAAATTATTAATATAATGTAATTTTAATAATTATTAAAATAATAACACTTTTACCTTGACTGGTCTCCTCTTAATATTTTATTGGTAATATATTTCAAATCTCGAGAGAGAAATGTCTCCTCTGCATGCAAACCCCACACTTTCACTGCACAATCACATGGCTGACATTATGAAACTTAACATTATTGGGGGTAACATTATGAAACCCCACACTTAATAAATTATTATGAAACCCCACACTTAATAAATTTGATCGTTGGATTATTTATAGGTTAAGTCAATTACAAGTCAAGTTCATAACAGGTCAGACATGTTAGATCATATCATTTATTTATCAGGTTAATCTCGATTTCATATTAATATAAGTCGAATGCAAGTTGGGTTTGATTATTAAATTATCGGTTTAATTCGAGTTTATTCATTCTCAGATTGAGTGTAAATTCATAATTTTCAAGTTTAACTCAGGTTCATATAAACCTCAGTTCGAATACGAATTGATTTTAGATCACCACCACCTAAATCACACACAATTTTAATTTAAATCATTTCCGGTCAATTTTATAAACCGGATCTAACTTTTTACATTCCTAGATGAAACGAGAGATCAATATCCTTAACTTTTCACTTTAAATAAAGAGAAAATCGCCTCAGTGACCAAAAATGCCTTATAATATACGATTTTAACCAACTTTTTTTGGATTTGCCAAAATGACCAACAAAATCGCAACGCGAAATAAAAATCGCAACGCGATCCCCAGAATCACAAATCAATTTCCAAAATCGCAACGCGATTCTTGACAATCGCAATGCGATTTTCATATTCGCATTGCGATTTTCCATAATCGCAACGCGAATATGAAAATCGCAACGCGAACACATAAATCGCAACGCGTATCCGTAAATCGCAACGTGTATCCGTAAATCGCAACGCGTATCCGTAAATCGCAATGCGTATCCGTATATCGCAACGCGTATCCGTAAATCGCAACGATAATCCGTAAATCGCAACGAGAATCTGTAAATCGCAACGATAATCCGTAAATCGCAACGAGAATCTGTAAATCACAACACTGAAATTTTGGGTATATAACTACGCAACAGCAGCAAATCATAAACTAAATCCCTAAATCGCAACTCATTCCATCTCCATCTATCACTCTCTCCGGCGACATCCGTTCCTATATCCAACGACATCCTTCCCAATCCGGCAACAGGTTTTAGTTTCGCAGCTCGTCTGTTTAGTAAATTAATTTACAACCATGAAATCATCTAATGTTGATCATGTTTGGATAGATTTGTGTTTTGGAGGGTCATTGGATAATGTTCATGGTGTTTTACAATATATGCCTTTACCCATGAATCTTCAACTAAAATTGTCTTTACAAAAGTTAACTTATGAAACTCTAATGCTACGTGTTTCAAATAAATTGAATTTAGAGCCCCTAAGTGGATTTAGGCTATCTTATCAGAAATTGTAAAGTTTATTTGTTAACCGACAATGAAGATGTTGAACGATTCATTGCTTACATTAGTGTTTCACAAGATGATGTTACATTGTATGTTGTTGAACCTAGAAGTAGTATTGTTGGGTCAGTAGCGGGTAGTAATCAACTAAGTTTTTCTCAAAACCCACAACCTTTCTCTAATCCAAATCCCAATCAACTTTCAGCACCAAATTCCGGTTTTCGTATTGACTCAGGCCAACCATTTTGACTTAACCAACTCTTGTTATTCAGTTGTTATCACTTATTAGGCATGCATTTGACTATCGCAACACGGAAATTACAATCGCAACGAGAGAATCGCAATGCGAAATGAAAATCCCAACAAGAAAATCGCAATGCGGAAATGAAAATCGCAATGCGAAATGAAAATCGCAATGCGAAATGAAAATCGCAACGAGAGAATCACAATGCGAAATGAAAATCGCAATGCGAAATGAAAATCGCAACGAGAGAATCGCAATGCGAAATGAAAATCGCAATGCGAAATGAAAATCGCAACGAGAGAATCGCAATGCGGAAATGAAAATCGCAATGCGAAATGAAATCGCATTGCGATTCTCTCGTTGCGATTTTCATTTCCGCATTGCGATTTTCATTTCGCATTGCGATTCTCTCGTTGCGATTTTCATTTCCGCATTGCGATTTTCATTTCGCATTGCGATTCTCTCGTTGCGATTTTCATTTCGCATTGCGATTTTCATTTCAACATAATGCAGATTGAAATCAACAAAATCAACCATTACATTTCAATCAATTAAACAAGCACAAATAAGAATTATGTTCGCATCAATTACACAAATCAACTTTTACAAATCATCTTTTACAAATCAATTAAACAATCAAAAAATAAGCAATAATTCTTATTTCCAATCATCTACTATTGAATCAACTTTTACAAATCAATTAAACAATCAAAAACAATCAATTAAACTATTGAATCAACTTTTGCAGCCATACATCATTTTCACGCAGTTCACTTCTGAGATTAACCTGCAGAAACCAAACATTTGCTCAAACAACACTTTCTACACATTTAAAACCTACAAACAGCAAATTATTCTATTCTAGGTACTTAACCAAACATTTTCAAACCAAAAGTCTATAAACTTACCAATTGTTTATGGACATTTTATAACGCGGATGCAGGTAGGCAGCGTCTCGTATATATCGATTTAGCCATATAATACCGAAACCACAAGCCTACTGCAGCTCTATCTCTATCGGTGGGAGGTAGATACTTGGTGCTTCCCGTCGTCAAACGCTCCAACGCCAAGCATACGAGAGGACCACAATCTCCTCTGGCTCCTCCCGTTTGTTGTGGCGCGGTCTCGTCTCTAATAACTATAATATTGAGCTTCTTTGGCTTCTTGTTTCCAGAACGAGTCAATAATTGATCGCATCCAAGAATTTAGCCAAATGAGAGCTCCATCCCTTAATAATCTCTCTTAAATCAGCCAATGATATGTAATTTATCATGCTGTCATACACTATTGTCTTAAGGGATGGGAGCTGAAGCTCGACGAGAATCCAATGTTTACATTCCAAAACAGGGATAAACACCTGCAATCATAAGTAATAATTCATTCATTTGCGCACTTATTTCATAAAACCTTTAAACTCAATCTAAAAAAATACTAACCTTATCGACCTCCCACCATGCAGGATAAAGTTTAGCTTGTCCATTGCCCAAATCAAATGATTCATCTCGTGCATTCTTCAAGTGAACGGCGTTAAAAGAAGTCGGCATAATTGTATATCGTATATTTTTATTTTTCTTAAGTTTTCTTATTATTAGAAGACGTGTCACCCACGCATCGATATGCTGTTTTACAAAAAAAGACATATATTAGTGACTTACATAAATTTAAAAAAAAAATTAATCAAATTGAAATATAAGAAAAATATAAGACTTACCCCCCATCGAAATAGCCATTGTCTTCGACCCCTAATAATACGCCCCACCAAGACCGATCAAGCAACAAATAGATATCATCGGTGAGCTTGCATATGTCAGTGAAACACCCCTGGCTCCGCTCATGTAGATAAAAATCAACTGCGGTCTTAGCCCAAAGGGTGTTATCCAGAATTGTGTCCGGTAGTTGTTTCCTCTCCTCTTCAGATACCGGTATGGTACTGGCCGGTAACTCATACGAGAGCCAACTTGAATCCATCATGTCCGGCACGTCAGAGGGTTTCTCAAGAAGCCTACATATGACGCCATGTGAATCGGGCTCTTGAATGGTGGGAGGGACCTCTTCAATGATGACAGTGACCTCTTCAAATAGTTTATTCTTGAAACTAAAATTTGCAACACTGTTTTGTCTTTTGGTTGAAATGAAAATCGCAACGAGAGAATGACTGTCGCAACGAGAGAAATGAAAATCGCAACGAGAGAATCGCAACGCGAAATGAAAATCGCAACGCGAAATGAAAATCGCAATGCGATTTTGGTTTCGCGTGCGATTCTCTCGTTGCGATTTCATTTCGCGTTGCGATTCTCTCATTGCGATTTTTTTTTCTCGTTGCATATAGTCATTTTCACGTTGCGATTTTCATTTATCTCGTTGCGACTCTTCTGCAAATTGAAACTTGAATGGATTGCATTACTTCAACCAAAAGACAGAACAAAGACAAAGACAAATACTACTTAAAATCGCAACGAGAGAATAGCAACGCGAAATGAAAATCGCAACGAGAGAATCGTAACGCGAAATGAAATCTAAGTGAAATGGTTAATCTATTATTGAAATGACCAGTAAACTTATCATCAGTTTCAATATGAAAAACCTACAATAATGCAAAATTTCAAAATAAAAATAATTAAAAAACTAACCCTCGAGGTTGATTTTCCATTTCTGATATTGTGAGGGATTTCTGACCGTGAATGGTTGTGAGGGATTTCGCCGGAGATGGGGACGGAAATCTTCGAGATGGGGACGGATTTCGCCGTAGAGAGTGAGAGATGGAGATGGGACTGAGTTTTGATTTTAGGTTTTAGGTTATGAGTTGCGATTACGGGATTTTGTCTTATATTCGTTTTTGTAATTTGAAAATAAAATACGCGTAGCGAAAATAAAAATACGCGTAGCGAATCGCGTTGCGATTGGCGCTTTACGCGTTGCGATACGGATCGCGTTGCGATTTATTGCGATACGCGTTGCGATATACGGATGCGAATATGAAAATCGCATTGCGATTGTCAAGAATCGCGTTGCGATTTTGGAAACTGATTTGCGATTCTGGGGATCGCGTTGCGATTTTTATTTCGCGTGCGATTTTGTTGGTCATTTTGGCAAATCCAAAAAAAGTTCACTTAGGCGATTTTCTCTTAAATAAATTCAAAGATGGTTCTTCTTAAAGGAAGAGAGTTATAATGCCTCCGAAAATCCCAATCTATAGTCCCGGCATGCAATCCCACACCGTCTATCATTTACAATCACATCTCTGATCCCGACATGCAATCCTATACTGTCTCTCAGCCACAATCACATCTCTAGTCCGGCATGCAATCGCATACTGTCTCTCAGTCACAATCACTTACTGTCACTGTTTACCCTAAAATTTATCTTCCCCAAATCCCCATCTCTTAGATCACATGCAATTCCCATACTCATTATTGCAGAAAAAATAATAAGGGTAAATCGTTTAAAAGTTATCTTTTATTTTTATTTTATCTTATTTGATTCCCGAAATTTGAAAAGTTATATTTCAATATTCATATCATTAATTTATTTTACGTATTCGTTATCGAAACTAAATTACTAAATAATATCTTTAATTTTATTTTCTCTAAAATAGCACTTAAAAATTTATAATTCTTAAATAATATCTATTTATAATTTATAATTCTTAAAAGTTATTTCTATGTGACATCACCTTTTGAAATGTTCTTTCTTAAAGAAGCGTTTTTCTTACATGATAGACTCATAATGACATTAACATTTGGAAACAACTCATGTGACCTACCATATAAGCAAATGCTCTTCTTTGAGGAAAAACCTTTTGGAAGACGTTACGCCTTCATCCTATGCAATAGAAATGAGTGTTATTTTTAAAATAACTTTTAATATTATTTTAATAAAATAAAATAAAAAGATGGTATTTTAATAAATTTGCCCGTTGTCTATCGTTTCAATTATTTATGGTTCAGATATGCATTAAAAAAATCAATTAATGATCGAGTAATATTTTATATGCAATTTCCATTCCGATTTATCTTCCTCCCAAATCCCAGCTCTTTGTCCCTGCATGCAATCCACGTACTCTCACTGCTTGTCACATGTAATTGTAAACTGGATTTTACTTGCATCTTATGAGGGTCTTTAAAATTCATGAGGAATCACATGCATTCGGACAGTGATTTGATACATTTATTATGTTACAAGTTTCAGTATATCACATTTAATGAATATGTTGGGCTTACGAGTCTGAGTAACCTAAGCATCTTAGACTTTAGTTTGAGTACTCATGGTAGAAACACTTAGTGAACTATTATTTTATGAAGTCAAGTAATCTAAGCATTAGTGTGTGCTAGTTAATTAAGTGTTAGATCTCTTTAATTTATAAAACTATTGAATAGATTAAATCTTACAAGTATTTCTGAAGGACTGTTTAATTAATAAGAGAAATGATCATCCAAATTTCTCTTCAATTATTGATTAACTAAGAAGAGATTAACTCACAGGTGAAGTAGTTCTTGTTTTGATTTGATTCCCATGCATCTCACATAATTTTACTATTATCAGTTTGTTCTACTTGGGAACAAGTACAACAGCGAGATCGTAAGCGGGGAAGAAGTGGCAAGCTTCGGTGGTTCCTCGCTCAACCCCAAGTTGACGAAAAGCGAAATAATTACGATTCCATTTAGTGGTATCCATGTGACAAACTAAAACCGCATCCACCAAATCGCCATTTTCACCCCTCAGGATTACCTTGAACATTCTGTTGGTCGTGTCTATCAGTATATGGCAATAGAACACCGGATAAGGATACGGTAAGTTATGGCACGGTAGTGATTTTGCAGATGTTTTCTCTTTCAGTTCAAAAACAGTGTAGTTTTGGATAAGTGGACTTGAGTTTGAACTTGCAGAAGTTTTGAGGATTTCGAATCGGACGTCTGATCCGAAGTAGCCGCCGACGAAATCGATGAGGGAATCGACTGAAGTAATACATGCTTTGTACTCTCCCGGTCGTTCAGTCTCGCAAGCGGTAAGTGTTTTTTCGATTCCTAAAGCTTGTGGGGAAGCAGGGGGGATAGAGAAGAAGCGGAGGAGGAAAGGAAGTGCCTTTAATGAGAAAGGAAGGGAAGTCGGAGTTTTTCTGGGCAAAGTGCGTGAAGGGTCTGTTTCTTTTAAGTGAGGAAAGTTGACGGGGATTGTTTTCCCAACTTGGACATCTTTCATCAAGAAGAAGACCTTAAAGCCAGGGTCCTTCCCCACCTCCTCCCTTCCCATCCGCATCATCATCCCCATACTCATGCCGGAGTTTGACGGTGCGGATTCGCCGGCTTCTTCTTTTCCATCCATGGTGGGGAGTCGCAGAACATTACCATGACTTCCTGCTACATTTCCGGGAGCAAGCTGCAAAAAATTAGAATCAATAATCGTCTAATTAAGATTAGGGAGGTTTTTAACGAGTATAATAACAATGACAAAAAATTTATTAAATAAATGAATTACCGTGATCAACAGCAAAAATGAATCAAAGATAAAGAGTTTATCTGGAGATGAATTACCGTGATCAAAAGCACAAGGACAAGGCTGCAAGAAACGAATTCGTTGCCCATTCTTTCTTAAAATCTATCCTACATTCACTTCTGCAGTTCTTCGTTTATAAAGACTAAAAAGAGTGCTGTCTTAGGGTCATCCCTATATTAAAAACTTGGGTAAATTATCTAAATTGTTATTAAATTATGGGCTCGATTCTATTTTGACAGTTGAACTAAAACTCTTTTCAATTTGACCATTAAACTATTGAAATGCTATTAATCAAGTCACCAATCATTAACATTTAATGTAAATGATGTTGTAACAGTTAAGGAAATTTGTACAATTATATTTTTTTATCTTTATTATTTATACATTCTATCAATGTAGTCTTAATTTTAATTTAATAAATTTAATCCACCAATTAGTTACATATGCCATAATACGAGTGGAAGACTTTTCTCTTAATTTTTATTTTATTAATCTAAAATAATGTAATTATCCAATAAGATGATAATACGTATCTCAATCTAGTCGATAAAAAACAAATGAAACAAGAAATGAGAGAAGGAAATCAAACCTAAGATACAAGGTGATTGGCTAAAGTATTAGCCGCTAGAACAAAACCATTAATTGTCTTTGTTTTGACATGTTTTACCTTATTTATGGAAATTAATGAAAGTAAAAATGAAATGTATAGATTATCTTAAGTTTAACCACAAACTCAACACTGAGTTAAGGTAGGATATTTTAAACTTTAAAATGATTATTAAATTTCATAAATATGATGTCTTACTTGTGGATATAATGTATGTTGTATGTTTTTGAATGCTAAATATAATTATTAATCAATTTGATGAATGCGTTGTAAAACATGTCTAAAGATGGTGTTAAATGACTATATATCACCACATAAACTTTAAGAATAACGTAGGACTTCAAAATAAATGTGTAAAAGGGTTTTAGATATGATTTTGAGCTCAAATCGATTATTTATGGGTTCTGATATCGATATTATTCTTACGATATCGATCTCATATAAAGTTGATAAGTGCTTTATTTGGTTAATATTTTACTTTTAAATTGCTCCTTAATCGTTGGTTTTTGTGGTTTATTTATTCGTTTTGATTCATTTTTTGTGCAGAACACTAGATTTTAGAAATTATACTAAAATGACAGAATTCTGCAGTTTTTATTTTATTTTAGAATCAAAGCTGGATTAGTGGGCATGACTTTGGGAATGACGCATATTACGAGGCGATGATGTCAACACTCTCTAGAAGGTCCAGTCAGTACTTCTAGAAGAACGAATGGATCAGCCGCACGTTTTTGCAATTTGGATTTAAATTAAACTCTTGTTTTATGATATTATTTTAAATGTTATATTTTATCTTATCTTTGTTTTTAGTATTTTAGTTTAAATAGTTTTAAGTATTTTAATTAGGATTTATTTCTTTATTTTAAGAATTATCTTTAACTTGTTTTTAGGATTTTGAAGGCTATAAACACTCTATCAGGGCAAGCCTAAAACACATCTCTCAACAACTCATAATTTATTCTTCTTCTTTCTAGTTTTATAAAATTCTCTATTTTCTTTTCTTTTTCAAGTTCTCATTTTTTATTTTATTTTAAGTTTTTCAAATATGCTAAGTATGACCTTTTTCATGCTTAGCTAATTTTCTTTAAAGCTGAAGGCTAAATCGATGGCTCAATTTCAAATGTGAGAATTGTAAGACACTTAAATCGCTTCAGATATCTCTCTTTGTTTCCTGGGTTTATTTTCAAATCAAAACAATTTTCAAAACCAAAAGTCGACGTTGGTCTGGATGTTTTTATGGTTAACGTGGGAGGAAGGATCGACTTATTGAAGAACATTTGACTTTATGGGAACGCACTTATCAAAATTGTTTTCTAAGAGGAAACTGAGATTGAAATCAGTTATTCGTGGAACAACATAATTCGAGTTGACAACTTTTCGAGCCTAAACGTTTTTAGATCTACAACATTGTTGTTGCTTAGATCAATTCATAAACCGATATTAAATATTGCACTTGGGTATTTGGTATACAAATCATATTCACAAGGATTTATCCTTGTATACAAGTAACCGGCGTGAATCCTGAAGTAAAGATCTATTTCGATGATCCGAGGAAACTGAGTCAAAGCTGAAAGCCTGAGGCTACTTTTCACAATAAGTCTTATTTTCAAATTCAAATTACTATTTTATTCTATTTATTATTATTATATTATTTGTCTTATCTTATTTTCAAACAGTCTTTCAAATCCCCTATTTTATCTTATTCTTATCTCACCTTTATTTTTATAATTTTATTTTTATTTATTTTTAATCTTGAATTTCATTCATATCCAAACTCTACTATTCAAAAACAAAAGATAATTAAATCAAAAACTGCATAGTCTCTGGGATCGACCCTTACTTTCCACTTACTATATTTCTTTATATTTCTTTTGGGAATAAGGAATTGTTTGATGTGAAACAACACGTGTCAAATTGGCACCGTTGCGGGGACTAACGGCAAGTACATGTTTATTTTTCTTTGTTTTTGATTTATGACCAGAAGAAACCAGGAGAATTAGTAGATCTTGACCCGGAGATCGAAGCACTAGCACGAAGAATCCACACACAAATGCTTCGAGAAAAAAGAATAAGACAAGAAGAGCATAGTTCAGAAACAAAATCAAATCCGAAGACAAACTCTGAAACAGACGCATATAATGAAGATCAAATCCCGATGGCAAAAGAAGAACAAATGATCTGAGAGCTAGCTGCAGCTCATGTTACTCAAACGCCATTATGCATCATTTTTCCTAATGGCGGGACTCCATTTCAGTTAAAGACGAGACTTATTCATCTTCCTTCCACTTTCTACAACCTTCCCAATGAAAATCCGCACAAACACTTATTGGAAATCCATATGGTTTACACTAGCATGGAACCACAGGGAGTTACCGAATATCAAATTAAATTGAGAGCTTTCTCTTTCTCTTTAGCCGGCTTGGCTAAAGATTTGTTATTTTATTTACCTCCAAATTCAGTTAATTCGTGGGCTGACATGAGTCGATTTTTTCTTGACAGGTTCTTCCCAGCGGCTAAAACAAGCGAGTTACGAAGGAGCATTCTCTCCATTAAGCAAAAGATTGAATAAAATCTTTATGACTGTTAGGAACGATTTAAAAAGCTTTGCGCAAGTTGTCCGCAACACGGATTAAGTGAAAAAACGTTACTTCAATACTTTTATGAAAGTTTTTTACCTATGTAAATGAAAATGGTAGATGTCGCTAGCGGAGGATAATTAGTCAAGATGACCCCAACAACAGCGTGAGAGTTTATTTCAACCATAGCCGCCAACTCTCAACAGTTTTCAAGTGAACCCAACCGACGAGTTCACGAGATAAGTACATTTTCCATTGAAAATAAATTAGATAAATTAATTGAAGTAGTTAATTCACTTGTTACAAGAAAATCTGGGTAATAAGAGCATACAGGATATGCACGAAGCTGGACCATCCAACGAATTGCTGCTCAATGATACAAGAATGAAGCAATACATAAATCAATGTCGTATGAAACTTTCCAGGTCCTCCACAGAGATCATACAACCCATAAAACAATACTTATAATCTGGGATGGCGAGACCACCCAAATTTCAGCTATACGTCGAATCAAATGCCAGTTTATTAACCAAGACCTCATCCTCAACAACAAATACAAAAGCCATCATTGGAGGAAATCATAGAAATGTTAATAATTTCATAAGAAAAGCTGGTTACATCCCAGGAAAAGCTAGTTGCATCCCATGAAAAATTCCGAAGCCGAACCGAAACACATTTTCAAGAGTATGATAAAAAAGTAAGATGACTGGCTCAAATTGTGGGGAAATTAAAATCACAAGGAAGACTACCTTCTCAAACAGAGTTAAATCCGAAAGAGAATGTTAGTGCCATCACACTCCAAAGTGGAATAGTCATCTCACCCGAAGCTCCAGAAGAAAAGCCGCACATCAGGAAGAACAATAAGAAACACCACCTCCAAAAATACAAGGTACATATAACGCACATCGTCCTCATTATTCTCATGAAATCGCACCACCCTTCCCATCAATATTGTTCAAGTGTGATAAAAGAGCTGAAGAAAGATAAATCTTAGAGGTATTCCGAAAAGTTCAAGTTAACATACCTCTTCTTGAAGTAATTCGACAAGTACCGAGGTATGCTCAGTTTTTAAAAGAGCTTTGCACTACAAAGAGAAAATTAATGGGGAACGAAAAGGAAAATTTGAGAGAACATGTTTATGTATTTTTCAACGAAAGCTCACACCAAAGATGAAGGATCAAAGATGTTCACCATACCTTGTAAAATAGGTAATTTTAAAATTAAACGTGCAATGTGTGACTTATGAGCTTCAATTAACGTTATCCCATTTTCTATTTATAAAATGATTATTAATGAGCCTTTGAAGGAAACGAGAGTAACCATACAATTGGTTCATCGCTCCGTGATCTATCCAGTGGGAATGATGGAAACTGTCTTAGTGAATGTCGATGTATTACTTTTTCCTACAGATTTCTATATCATTGAAATGAAACATGATAGGTCGGATACTTATTCCGAAGTACTCTTAGGAAAACTCTTCCTAAGCACCGTACATATAAAGATCAATGTTAGAAGTGGTATACTGGCAATGGAATTTGATGGTGAGATCGTTGAATTTGATGTTTACAAAGCAATGAAATACCCAGATCGAGTTGAAAGAATTAATTCTATTGATATTTTAGATCCTTTAATTGATGAATATATTGAATATATTTTTTCTTATAATCTTTCCAGGGATCTTGAACTTTGCCACAAAAAGGAAAAAATAGAGTTTGAAAATATTTATTCAATCAATCCTGATTTATTTTTATCTTCCTCTAAAACTAAAATTTTACCTTCTGTTTTGCAGGCACCCGAGGTAGAATTAAAGCAGTTACCGGTGTAAACACCATTTTTCAAACATCAACACCCATCATCTCATTTTTCAACATCAATACCCACCACACCATTTTCAACACCAACCCCATCATCCCTTGTTCCCTGCGAGAATTAAGGCTTAACCAACTGCTCATGCAATTTGAAAAATCATTGTAAATCTGGCTATAAAAGCCGAACGCATGTAATAAAAAAAGGGAGAATTTTCTCTCCGATTTTTCCAGAGAGAAATACAAGCATTTTAAGGGTAAATTTTTTATTTTCGTATTCAAATACTGATTTTTTTTACTCTATGCTATTACGAGAAAATACTAAAATAATTTAGAATCAGAGAGAAAAGAAATAAAAATCAGATTATTCCAAGGTATTTTGAATATTTTTTAGTTTCGAATCTAATATGTTTTTTGAAGCTTTTCATGTAAAATAAGAAGGAAAGAGAGTGAGTAGATTATTACCTTAGAAGAGTGTCGATCGGGACGGTTCGCAGTGGTGGCCATGGTGGTTCATGGCCACCGATCGTTTATTCCACGAAGTAAAAAAGAAAAAGAAAAAGAGGGAGAAAGTTGAGAGAAATAATAAAGAGAAGAGAGGAAAATGGAAAACCAATGCGCAGAAATGATTCTGGGAGGGGAAAAAGTAAAGTTATTTTGGGTTTTGGAAATCACGTGTCAAGTCATCCATTTTTAATATGTTTCATGTTTTAGTTGTGTTAGGGTAAATATCATAATATGTCCTCATAGTTTTAGCGTGTTTTGCATTTAGATCACTAGTTTTAGGTTAAATCACTTTATTGGTCCTTTAAGTTTAATGTGATATGCGTTTTAGTCATTTTATGGTTAATCGTGCCTTAGGTCCCTTCAAGTTTAGCATTTTTTGTGTTTTGGTCACCATTTTCTTTTATTTTACATGATTTGCGAATTGGCTACATTGTTTTGTATTATTTTAATTTAGTCCACTATTGTATGTATTATTTGTATTCGAAATAGGGTACTGATGTTTATGCTATTCCATTTTAGTCCTATATTTATTATTTTATTACGATTCTAGTGCTCATGTTATGTGATTTTCTTGTTTCATGCCATGATATTTATTTTTATTAATGTTTATAATTTAAAATTATTTTTCACTCATTTTTGTCACTAAGATATTAATGAATATATATATGTATATTGTTTATTTGTACTATTAAAGTATGTTTTATGTTTTAGGTATTTATTTTACTTATATTATTATATATTACTTTATTATATACATAATATTGTATGTAGAGCATTATAAATATTATATTTTATATTTTCATTATATTTTAGAATAAATATTATGTCATACGTTTAATATCATATTTAGAAAATATGTATCTATTTATAAAGTAAAAAAAAGTTAAAATTAACCTTAATGTGTGTATTTTTTTTTTTAAATATATCAATGTATTATATTTTATTCTGTTTAAAAATAACCTTAGACTTTTAAATCTTTTAGGTCCAATATTTAAATTATTTGACATGTTTATTCCCCGAACTACGTTTAGACATTTAATATTGACATAATTAAATATGTTAAATAGAGCCTCCATTTTAGGTTAGATTTCAAACTAGTCTTTAATTTAGGGGATAATTCGAGTTGGCCCTCACGTAAACTCTTGAGGGACCATCTCAGTTATTTGATTTAATAATTTTTTAAAATCAAATAGGATTAATACTAGAGCTTACGTTCTTAGGCTTGAGTCTCTATGTTCTTTAATTTTCATAATTTGACATCGTAGGTTAGAAAAAGCCTTAATTTATTTTTAGTATAATTAGGATTAAATAAAATTTTGCTTGATTGCATTGTTTTTAAAACTTAAGGCAATGTTCACTTATTAAGGAATTAATAGTATCTCCCGCGATTGTGCTCAGGGGGTGACTACTGGTAATTCCCTAAATAAGTCGGCATCCTTTTCAAAACCGCATCATATTTTCTAAAAACGAGGCAATGCTCAGTTATTAGGCACGATAGTTGATCTCCCGCATTTACGCTCGGGGGCGAATGCTATCAGTCTCAATAAACGAATATCCTTTTCAAACTTTTCATCCATAATGATTTTTAAATTAAATAAAGATCGAACTCAAAATTTTCGATTTTAAATATAAGGTAATCAACTAGGTACCAATTTTTGGGCGCTTGTGGGGGTGCTAATCCTTCCCCACGCGTAACTGACTCCCGAACCTAATTTTTGGATTTTTGCATACCCCAAAACTCGGTATTTTATTAAAATAAAATGTTTTATTAAAATAAAATGTTTTATTAAAATCACCTAGTTTTTTTGGTGTTTTAATCTCTCCTTAAATGATTGGTGGCGACTCCTCACAAATCGAAACGATTTTCAAAGAGAAAACCCCCGAGTCGGTATCTATATTTCCGGGATTTTCTTTTTAAAACAAATTGAGAGTTGAGCCACGAGTTGGTTACCATGTATTTACTATTTTGGAAATTACGAGTTCGATCTTATTTAATTTACTGTTCATTATTTTTTTTAAAGAAAGAAAAAAAAAACATATTTCACTCTGGTTAATGCTTACATTTTTGTGAATATTTAGGATTGTTGCATATCATAGCTCTAAACCCGAGCTTAAACCTGGTTTACCTAAGTAGGGAGAAACGTCACAGCTCACGAGGAGCATTGGGCTTCCTTGTGTGGGTCTGATAAAGTATCTCTGGAAAACACCCTAAGTTGCCTATCCGGATATCAGATTCAAGGTACACTTTTAGTGGTCTGATCCCCTAAGCTGAACCTGATTCGTAAGTCTGTAACGGGCCAGAATCGGGGGGGGGGGAACCTTAGCAGGTTGTAAAGATGACTAGGGAACCTTTGCTAGAACCCAACCTCATATAGAGAATTTAGTAAGCATACCCGCTAGAGCCATGTGGATACCTAGGAGAACTAGAATGCATGTGGTTAGGATTATTAATTTTCTTTGTATGTCTTTTTTTCAGTCTCAACTTTGAGTCATATTTGTTTATTTTTGGTAAGACTACATTTATAGACTAATCTTTTTAGCTAACTTGATTCTTGTTGTCTTTGTTTCTACTAACACTGGTTTCCTTTTTTCTGCTCTTATTGTATATTTGCATGGACATGACATATCATTCAAAGGTATTGATCCCTAAATGACTGTCATGTAGAAGGTTCTTGAAAAATAATACTACAGCAATGCCTTTCTCTGGGATCGACAGGATTTCGAAGATGCTCCACATTAGATCGAGTAGTTAGGGGGAGTCTACCTACCAAGGAGACGAGCCGGACGTATACCTACTGAGGTAACAAGTTGAATTCAAGAAGATTCGTCGTTGAAGCCAATAGTTGAATATCACAAACCAGCTCAAAAAGACTTCTGAAAGAAAGAGGTGAGGTATAAGCATTGAAGATGATGCAGTACCAGATGCTTGCAAGGGCTAGGTAACTTACAGATGGAACAGATTTTCACTTCCCCAGTGTACCGAGACATTGTCAGTTTTTTAAGAATTGTTCTAGGAACAGTTATTTTGGATCAATGTCTTTTGCATACATTCATTTTGCATGACATTTGCATTCATCAATACATTGTCGAATCATGCATTAAATCGTTCATTCATTAAAATAATGATAATAAGATAAGGTTTCTGATCGCAGTGATCTGGGTTTACACTAGTAGCAAGAACGCTTATCATCTGCATGCGAAATAAAATGCTTGAAGAAATAGAGGTTAAGTTAGCCAAAATTGAGAGAGAACAGAAAGAGATGCAAGAAGAAATGAGAAACAAGTTGACACAAATGGAAGCCACAAAACTCTCATCTCGATCTACTGAACAAGGTAGAAGAAATGTTTAGAGGACATTTGACTGCTGGAAAGACCACTATGGAAGACCCCATACATCCTCCGGGTTTCACACATGTTCACATTCCAGAGCACACCTCTGTGCGTCAAGAAATCATATCACTAGTCTATTTCACAGTCGAGAACCCACAATATCAGGTCGGAGCTTCATTTCCCATTGATTTTCCTGCTGTATCTAGGCTGAAGCCAGGTTAATGTTGTACTAATATGGAGGTCTCTGACCAAATGAATTAGCTGAAAGGGAAAAAATTGTCCAAAGAGTGAAAAATATTGAAGAGATGGTAAAATCTAAGGAGATGGTTAATGAATTCTATGGGAGTGACGCAAGGGATCTAAGCTTAGTTCCTGACCTCATATTGCCCCCGAAGTTCAAAGCACCAGACTTCGAAAAATACAATGGGACCACTTGCCCATCGGCCCACCTCACCATGTTCTGCAGGAGAATGTCAGGTTATACTGAAAACGAGAAGCTTCTAATACATTGCTTCCAGGATAGTCTGATTGGATCGACGATCAAATGGTACAATCAGTTGACCTGATCCCAGATTAAATCATGGAGGGACTTGGAACGAGCATTTTTAGAGCAATATCGTCACGTCACTGACTTGGTACCTGACAGGTGGACATTGCAAAATATGGAAAAACGACACAACGAAACCTTCAGGCAGTACGTCCAAAGATGGCGTGATGTGGCATCACAAGTATAACCCCAATTGCTGAGAATGAGGCTACAATTATCTTTGTGAATACCTTGAAGGCTCTATATCTGGGGCATATGGTAGGAAATGCTACCAAGAACTTTGCCGACCTAGTTATTTCTGGGGAATTAATCGAGAACGCCATTAGGAATGACAAGATATGAGGCTCTGATAGCACCAACATTAAGAGAGGAGTCGATGTTAATACGGTGAGTTCTTATTCAACTTATCGTAGGGCCAAACCTTATAAAATGACCCGAGAGAAGACCCCTATTAGTGAAATTCTGATGACATATGAAGAGCTGCTCCCAGTACTAGTTGAGAAGAATCTCGTGACTCTAGTTAGGTCTAAACCGAAAGAGCCTCCATTTACTGAGAGACATGATGCTAATGCAATATGTAGATACCACATGGGAAGCTCAGGGCATACTACTGAGAATTGTGGGGCATTGAAGCGCAAGGTTCAATACTTAATCGATTCAGGGGCATGGACGTTCGAAATATGATAGGGTATTCTGATGCAAACTGAGAAAAAAATCATTGCAGCCATTACGAACTTTTGATACACTTGCACATGTCTTGTTTGAATTTCTTTTCTTTCTCTTTTCGTTAAAAAGTTTGTAAGTCACTTGAAATCAAACATTTTAAGAAAAATGCTACCTTCTGAGGTTATGAGCAAAGAATAATTTTCAGACTCGAAATTCTTTAAATATCCACTAGATTAAAAGTTCTTTTAAGAATCAGAGTTATAGATCTTTGATAAATTGACAATATTGAAAACTGATAAAACAAAGACCCTTGACCTTACCACAGATGATACACTCAAACCCCATACCCTTCTCTTGCAGGGACCACTATAGCTTTCTCCTCTCATGAGGAAACAACTAAAGGCTTGACATTCAGGTATGAATAGGAGCGGACAACATGGGGCATCTCTTGTGTATGACATTGCAAAACTGCCTAGACTACACTTCTGTTGAAGACGTTCAGTGATGATCCTAATCTTCACAAATGGAATGGTGGAGTGGATGAATTTAGTTTAGGTCAGTTGTTTGGGAATTGAGATCTAAATATGGAATTTCCTGACTATCAAATACACCTAGACTATAACAAGTTCTTCTCGATGAGCTTAAGAAATTCTAAATCTGAATGCTCAAATGCTAGTAAATTATTACTATAGAGCTGAGCTATTCAACTAAAACAATTAGTTATAGAGCAACTCAAAAGCCCTGACTTTATGAATAGATTACATTCAAACCATGACATTGATCGAATACTTGGCAGTTCGGTATTTTCTCCACTGTGATTGTCAGGTCAAAGACTTTGTGATGACATGAATCCTTCAGCTAGCCCAATGAGGGTGATTATAAGGTATATACAATAAAGCTGAATTCAGCTAGCCAGATAATGGCAAATTAAATCAAATTGATCTAAAAATGAGTTTCGATGAAAATGGACTAAGGGAATCAAGGAACACTTGTTATAGTTAACCTCACACAAGAACGCAGGAATTTTATGTTTAGATTGATTTCTCTACACTAACTTTGTTAAAGGAAGTCTATGAAGCTTGAACAAATGAAAGATTTCAGAGAACCGAAACAAAAGTGTTCTAGAAAGTCTAGTGATTGATTATGCTAGTTGCGTCATTTTGTCCGCATCCGATTAAAATGCCAAGCCAAAGAAGAGGGGCATCTCGTAAGGTTCACAAGGACCGAAGAAGAAAAGACATTTCGATGACTGAAACCTTAGAAACTTAAGGGAGCTAACTTGAAACCAACCCATCAATTTTGACACTTGTTAAAGAGGTATAACTTTGAAAGATTAAAAGAGCTATTGATTATTTTAATATTTACTGAACTCATGTTCTGAGATTTGCTTCAATTGTAAGCCTAAAAGAATGATGTTTTCTTAAATGAACTTTCCATATTTTGAAAATTAAAAGAAAGAAAACATTTTCAAACAGAACAACCTCTTGGGGAGTTTAGCCTGGAAATTGACAGGGGTCCCTCAGACCTAGAAGCTCAAAACCAGAAATTGGGGCAAAGAATTTGAATGTTAGGGAGCCAGGAAAGCATATTTTTACAGAGAAATGCGATGGTACACCCTGGTGTGAGAGAATAATGAAGACGAACAGATCAAGAAGAGAACCAAGATTGCTTGAGCACATTTTCACTGCTATTAATCAAGAAGAACATGCATTACACATACATGAATTTGAATCTTTGCATCAAACATCCATCATCAGGATAGTTACATCCATATACATTTTACAGATCTTTCAGGAGAATATGATATTAAAAGATAACAAAGACGTCATCAACAAGAGGGAACAATTATCTTCAGATTCAACATTTCCAAACAAATTTTGTCTCGCTTGAGATAGTCTCATTGAATATGAAGGATTTATCTCACTTGAGATTATTTTTCTTAAAACAAGATTTTGTCTCGCTTGAGATAGTTTCCCTCGAAACAGAAGATTTTGTCTCGCTTGAGATAGTTTCTCTCGAAACATAAGATTTTGTCTCGCTTAAGATAGTTTCCCTTGAAACAAATTTTGTCTCGCTTGAGACAATTTCTCTTGAAACACAAAATCTTTGAATATGTTTCTCTTGAAACAAATTTTGTCTCCCTTGAGACAGTTTCTCTTGAAACAAAAATCTTTGAGACCATTTCCCTTGAAACAAATTTTTTCTCTCTTGAGACAGTTTCCCTTGAAACGAGTTTTGTCTCTCTTGAGACAATTTTCCTTGAAACAAATTTTGTCTCTCTTAAGACAGTTTCCCTTGAAAGAAGAAATGTATCTCACTTGAGATGGTTTTTCTTAAAACCAATTTCATTTCACTTGAGACGGTTTTTCTTAAAACCAATTTCATCTCACTTGAGACAATTTTCCCTTGAAACAAGAAATTTTATCTCACTCGAGAGAGTTTCTCTTAAAACAGATTTCTTATTCATTTTCATCCAGATGTTGAACATTTGAAAAGAATTCCAAAGTTAGCGAGGTTTCATTGCACAATTCCATGTTGAAGAAGATTTCAGCAAAAAATTGATTCACGTCTTCATCTTTGAAAGAAATAGATCTCAACAAAATTCGAGGACCTCTGGGTCAATACTTTCGGGTAATTCAAACACCAAATTATTGACACATGATAATCTTTTTCAGGTTTGAAAAATCTTTAAAGAGAAGATAAACCGATCAACATTTCCAGTAGATAATTCATAATGAAGAGATACATCAACTTTTTACTCGATTCTATCACAGAAAGATATAGATCAACACCGACGTCTTGTTCGATTCCATCACAGAAGGAGGTTGATCGATATTTTTATTTCGCTCAAATATATCGCATAAGAAGTTTGATCAGCGTCAATTTTTTGCTCGATTCTATCACAGAAGAGGTAGATCAGCATCGACATCTCGTTCGATTCCATCACAGAAGGAGGTGGATCGACATTTTTATTTCGCTGAAATCCATCGTAGAAAGAGTTGGACCAGCGTCAATTTTTTGCTCGATTCTATCACAGAAGGAGGTAGATCAGCATCGACATCTCGTTCGATTCCATCACAGAAGAAGGTGGATCGACATTTTTATTTTGCTCAAATCCATCGCAGAAGGAGTTGGATCAGCGTTAATTTTTGCTCGATTCTATCACAGAAGAGGTAGATCAGCATCGACATCTCGTTCGATTCCATCACAGAAGGAGGTGGATCGACATTTTTATTTAGCTCAAATCCATCGCAGAAGGAGTTGGATCAGCGTCAAGTTTTTGCTCGATTCCATCATAGAAGGAGGTAGATCAGCATCACATCTCGTTCGATTCCATCACAGAAGGAGGTGGATCGACATTTTTATTTCGCTCAAATCCATCACAGAAGGAGTTGGATCAGCGTCAATTTTTTGCTCGATTCTATCATAGAAGGAGGTAGATCAACATCAACATCTCATTCGATTTCATAACAGAAGGAGGTGGATCGACATTTTTATTTCGCTCAAATCCATCGCATAAGGAGTTGGATTAGCGTCAATTTTTTGCTAGATTTTATCATAGAAGGAGGTAGATCAGCATCGACATCTCGTTCTATTCCATCACAGAAGGAGGTGGATCGACATTTTTATTTCGCTCAAATCCATCGCAGAAGGAGTTGGATCAGCGTTAATTTTTGCTCGATTCTATCATAGAAGGAGGTAGATCAGCATCAACATCTCGTTCGATTCCATCACAGAAAGAGGTGGATCGACATTTTTATTTCGCTCAAATCCATCACAGAAGGAGTTGGATCAGCATCAATTTTTTGCTCGATTCTATCATAGAAGGAGGTAGATCAACATCAACATCTCATTCGATTTCATAACAGAAGGAGGTGGATCGACATTTTTATTTCGCTCAAATCCATCGCATAAGGAGTTAGATCAGCATCAACTTTTTGCTCGTTTCTATCACAGAATGAGGTAGATCAGCATCGACATTTCGTTCGATTTCATCACAGAAGGAGGTGGATCGACATTTTTATCTTCGCTCAAATCCATCGCAGAAATAGTTTGATCAACGTCAACTTTTAGCTCGATTCTATCACATAAGGAGGTAGACCAACATTGACATATCGTTCGATTTCCATCACAGAAGGAGATGGATCGACATTTTTATCTTCGCTCAAATCCATTGCAGAAGGAGTTGGATCAGCGTCAACTTTTTGCTCGATTTTATCATAGAAAGAGGTAGATCAACACCAACATTTCATTCGATTCCGTCACAGAAGGAGGTGGATCGACATTTTTATCTTCGCTCAAATCTATCGCAGAAGGAGTTGGATGAGCGTCAACTTTTAGCTCGTTTCTATCACAGAAGGAGGTAGATCAGCATCGACATCTCATTCGATTTCATCACAGAATGAGGTGGATTGACATTTTTATCTTCGCTCAAATCCATCGCAGAAGGAGTTGGATCAGCGTTAACTTTTTGCTCGATTCTATCATAGAAGGATGTAGATCAGCATCGACATCTCGTTCGATTCCATCACAAAAGGAGGTGGATCGACATTTTTATCTTCGCTCAAATCCATCGCAGAAGGAGTTGGTTCAGCGTCAACTTTTAGCTCGATTTATCACAGAAGAAGGTAGATCATCATCGACATATCGTTCGATTTCCATCACAGAAGGAGGTGGATCAACATTTTTATTTTCGCTCAAATCCATCGCAGAATGAGTTGAATCAGCGTCAACTTTTAGCTCGATTCTATCACAGAATGAGGTAGATCAGCATCGACATATTTTCAATTTCCATCACAGAAGGAGGATCGATATTTTTATTTTCGCTCAAATCCATCGCAAAAGGAGTTGGATCATCGTTAACTTTTAGCTCGATTCTATCACAGAAGGAGGTAGATCAACATCGATATAGCGTTCGATTTCCATCACAGAAAGAGGTGGATCAACATTTTTATTTTCACTCAAATCATCGCAGAAGGAGTTGGATCAGCGTCAACTTCTTGCTCGATTAATCACATATGGAGTTTAATCAACAACACCTCTCTGGAGGGATCAACATTTTAGTGAAAAGACCAGGAAGAGAAGAACCCATGATTAGAAGAACTGAAGATGAAGACTCAGCCAAGAAAACGAAGCAAATATGAAATCATTTGCAACAAAGAATCGATGATTTCACATGAGATAATTAACATTCCCCAGTGAAGAGTTCGCAACGTGACAAGAAGAGACCAAGATAAAAAAATGGTGATTTATTATCTTTGCTCCATTCTTGTTTCACAGCAATGAGCAAAGAGGGGCAGCTGTAAACACCATTTTTCAAACATCAACACCCACCATCTCATTTTTCAACATCAATACCCACCACACCATTTTCAACACCAACCCCATCATCCCTTGTTCCCTGCGAGAATTAAGGCGTAACCAACTACTCATGCAATTTGAAAAATCATTGTAAATCTGGCTATAAAAGCCGAACGCATGTAATCAAAAAAGGGAGAATTTTCTCTCTGATTTTTCTAGAGAAATACAAGAATTTTAAGGGTAAATTTTTTATTTTCGTATTCAAATACTGATTTTTTTACTCTATGCTATTACGAGAAAATACTAAAATAATTTAGAATCAGAGAGAAAAGAAATAAAAATCAGATTATTCCAAGGTATTTTGAATATTTTTTTTAGTTTCGAATCTAATATGTTTTTTGAAGCTTTGCATGTAAAATAAGAAGGAAAGAGAGTGAGTAGATTATTACCTTAGAAGAGTGTCGATCGGGGTGGTTCGCAGTGGTGGCCATGGTAGTTCATGGCCACCGATCGTTTATTCCACGAAGTAAAAATGAAATAAAAAAAGGGAGAAAGTTGAGAGAAATAATAAAGAGAAGAGAGGAAAATGGAAAACCAATGCGCAGAAATGATTCTGGGAGGGGAAAAAGTAAAGTTATTTTGGGTTTTGGTTTAATCACGTGTCAAGTCATCCATTTTTAATATGTTTCATGTTTTAGTTTAAGTGTTAGGGTAAATATCATAATATGTCCTCATAGTTTTAGCGTGTTTTGCATTTAGATCACTAGTTTTAGGTTAAATCACTTTATTGGTCCTTTAAGTTTAATGTGATCCGCGTTTTAGTCATTTTATAGTTAATCGTGCCTTAGTCCCTTCAAGTTTAGCATTTTTTGTGTTTTGGTCACCATTTTTTTTACATGATTTACGAATTGGCTACTTTGTTTTGTACTATTTTAATTTAGTCCACTATTGTATGTATTATTTGTATTCGAAATGGGGTACTGATGTTTATGCTATTCCATTTTAGTCCTATATTTATTATTTTATTACGATTCTAGTGCTCCTGTTATGTGATTTTCTTGTTTCATGCCATGATATTTATTTTTATTAATGTTTATAATTTAAAATTATTTTTCACTGATTTTTGTCACTAAGATATTAATGAATATATATGTATATTGTTTATTTGTACTATTAAAGTATGTTTTATGTTTTAGGTATTTATTTTACTTATATTATTATATATTACTTTATTATATACATAATATTGTATATAGAGCACGATAAATATTATATTTTATATTTTCATTATATTTTAGAATAAATATTATGTCATACGTTTAATATCATATTTAGAAAATATGTATCTATTTATAAAGTAAAAAAAGTTAAAATTAACCTTAATGTGTGTATTTATTTTTTTAAATATATCAATGTATCATATTTTATTCTGTTTAAAAATAACCTTAGACTTTTAAATCTTTTAGGTCCAATATTTAAATTATTTGACATGTTTATTCCCCGAACTACGTTTAGACATTTAATATTGACATAATTAAATATGTTAAATAGAGCCTCCATTTTAGGTTAGATTTCAAACTAGTCTTTAATTTAGGGGATAATTCGAGTTGGCCCTCACGTAAACTCTCGAGGGACCATCTCAGTTATTTGATTTAATAATTTTTTAAAATCAAATAGGATTAATACTAGAGCCTACGTTCTTAGGCTTGAGTCTCTAGGTTCTTTAATTTTCATAATTTGACATCGTAGGTTAGAAAAAGCCTTAATTTATTTTTAGTATAATTAGGATTAAATAAAATTTTGCTTGATTGCATTGTTTTTAAAACTTAAGGCAATGTTCACTTATTAAGGAATTAATAGTACATCTCCCGCGATTGTGCTCAGGGGGTGACTACTGGTAATTCCCTAAATAAGTCGACATCCTTTTCAAAACCGCATCATATTTTCTAAAAATGAGGCAATGTTCAGTTATTAGGCACGATAGATCTCCTGCATTTACGCTCGGGGGCGAATGCTATCAGTCTCAATAAACGAATATCCTTTTCAAACTTTTCATCCTTAATGATTTTTAAATTAAATAAAGATCGAACTCAAAATTTTCGATTTTAAATATAGGGTAATCAACTAGGTACCAATTTTTGGGCGCTTGTGGGGGTGCTAATCCTTCCCCACGCGTAACTGACTCCCAAACCTAATTTTTGGATTTTTGCATACCCCAAAACTCGATATTTTATTAAAATAAAATGTTTTATTAAAATAAAATGTTTTGTTAAAATCACCTAGTTTTTTCAGTGTTTCAATCTCACCTTAAATGATTGGTGGCGACTCCTCACAAATCGAAACTATTTTCAAAGAGAAAACCCCCGAGTCGGTATCGGTCTTTCCCGCCCGGGTGAAAAACAGTGTCGACAACCGGAATACTTGAAGTATGCATTTTTAGGTGAAAATGAAACCTTACTAGTGATCATCTCAAGTAAATTATTCAAAAGAGAAGAGGAAGCTTTGGTAGCGGTGTTGCGTTCGCACAAAGAAGCTATAGGATGGACCAATGTTGACATTAAATGATTAAGTCTCTCAACTTGCATGCACAAGATCAAAATTGAAGAAGGAGCAAAGCCATCACGAGAAGGAGAACACTGATTAAACAACCAATGATGGAAGTAGTAAAGAAAGAAATTAAAAAACTTGTTGATGCTGACATAATCTATCTGATATAGGATAGTAATTGGGTAAGTTCGATTCATGTAATTCCCAAGAAAACGGGAGTCACAGTGGTCGAAAATCAAGAAGGGGAATTAGTGCCAACAAGAGTTCAAAATGGATGGTGAGTCTGCATTGATTACAGGAAGTTGAACTCTATTACTCGAAAAGATCATTTTCCTCTTCCCTTTATAGACCAAATGATTGAAAGATTAGCTGGAAAAACTAATTATTGTTGTCTTGATGGGTTTTCAGGTTTTTTCCAAATCCAGTAGCGCTAGAAGATCAAGAAAAAATGACTTTTACTTGTCCCTTCGGTACATTTGCATATAGACAACTGCATTTGGCCTTTGTAATGCACCACCACCTTCCAAAGATGCATGTTGAGTATATTTTCTGACTATATGGAGAATGTCATCAAAGTCTTTATGGATGACTTCACGGTTTATGGTAATTCTTTTAGTGAATGTCTTGATAATTTAACTAATGTGCTTAAAAGATGCTTAGAACCTTGTTTTAAACTATGAAAAATGCCATTTTATGGTTGATAAAGGGTTAATTTTAGATCATATTGTTTCCTCAAAAGGGATTATGGCTGATAAAGCTAAAACAGATATTATACGCTCACTTCCTTACCCCACAATTGTGAGGGAAATTCGTTCTTTTCTTGGCCATGTAGGATTTTACCGCAGGTTTATTAAAGACTTTTCGAAGATAACACAACCTTTATGCAATCTTCTCCAAAAGTATCAAGACTTTGATTTTGATTCAAAATGCAAGGATTCTTTCGATTCATTAAAGGAAAAGCTTATTACAACCCAATAGTTCAGTCACCAGATTGAAATTACCCTTTTGAACTTATGTGTGATGCATCGGATTCTCGGACAAAAAATAGGGAAAGATCCACATGGCATAGCCTATGCATCCCAAACTTTGGACTCAGCTTAGAAAAATTATTCAACTACAGAAAAAGAACTTTTTGCTATAATTTTTACTTTTTCTGATCATGCATCTTTAAGGTATTTGATAAGAAAAAAAAAAGAAAAACTGAGGCTTATCTGATGGATCCTGCTTTTACAAGAGTTTAACTTGGAAATAAAAGACAAAAATGGATGCGAAAATCTGGTAGCGGATCACATGATTCAAGTTCCCATTTCCACATCTGACCCACCACTAAGAGAAGAATTTCCTGAAGAAAAACTAATGGTGGCGCAAAACATAACTCCATGGTTTGCAGATTTGGTTAATTATTTGGCACATGTATGTTACCCTTAGATTTGTCGAGAGCTGAAATCAATCGAATTAAGCGAGAATCCCAATATTATATTTGGGATGATCCTTATTTATGGAAGCACTACTTGGATCAGGTAATTCGATGATGTATTGCTGAAAATGAGGTAAATTCAATTTTACAATTTTGTCACTCTTACTCTTGTGGCGGTCATTTTGTGCCAAAACGTACAACTCATAAAATTCTTGAATGTGGTTTCTTTTGACCTCACATCTTTAAGGATTCTTATTTGTTATGTAAAACTTATGAAAGATGACAACTTACAGGTAATTTAAGCCGTAGAAACGAGATGTCACTAAATCGAGTACAAGTTTGTGAAATTTTTATGTTTGGGAAATCGATTATATGGGTCATTTTATTTCATCATTTATAAATACTATATTATTTTAGCTGTAAATTATGTTTCTAAATGGATGGAAGCTAAGGTCACTCGGAATAATAATGCTAAAACTACAATTAATTTTTTGAAACAATCTATTTTTCCAGGTTTGGCACGCAATTGGCTATAATAAGTGATAGAGGAACTTACTTCATTAACCGAGTAATCGAGTCACTAATGAAGAAATTTAGAGTAACTCAAAGAATTGCTACCACTTACTATTCACAAACAAATGGACATGCAGAAGTATTGAATCAGGAAATTAAAACAATTCTTGAAAAAATGTTAAATTAGACCAAAAGGATTGGAGTTTAAAATTAACTTATGCACTTTGGGCATATGGATCAACTTATAAAGGTCCTATTGGGATGTCACCATACCGACTTGTTTTTGGTAAACCATGCCATTTACCGTTGAGTTAGAACATTGGGTTTATTGGGATGTTAAACAATGTAACATTTTTTAAAACATATTCAAGAACTTGAGGAAATCCCAAAAAATACTGATGACAGTGCTAGAATATTTAAAGAAAAAAAATCATGATAATCGATTTTCTTTTAAAACATTTTTTGTCGATCAAAAGGTTATGTTATTTAACTCTAAATTTAAACTTTTTGTAGGAAAACTCAATTCAAAATGGCTCGACCATTTACAGTGACTCAAGTATTTCCTCACGGTGTTGTTGAAGTTGAAAATAACTTAGGAGTTCGATTTAAATTTAATGGTCAAAGATTGAATCCATATTATGAAAATGCTCCAGTTGGTCTAATCGAAGAAATCAATTTAGAGGAACCCGCAGTTTGAAAAAAATCAGGTCGTCGAGCTAACGACGTTAAACAAAGACGATTGATTGGAGACAACCCATTTCGTTTTACTTTCATTTTATTTTTAGAAAACTTTATTTCATTCTATTTATTTAATTTTATTTTATCAGATTCTTAATTTTATTTTATTTTTCTATGAACAGATTCAAATTTCGATCGAATATATAATGAAGGAGCAGTGTCTCACGTCTAGAGACAAGAATCATGTGCACGTTAGCATAATGCACCCCCCCACATAGGCGCACCATAGCATTTCACAAATTCTTTATTTCCCTCATCTGTCGAAATTTTTACTTTGGGGGGTTTGGAATTCTTTTTTCATTTTTGGTGGAACCCACTTTATCTATTACTATTTACACTTTTTACAATTTTAAACCAATCCCAACACATCTATCTCATCCCATTATACTTTTTTAAGTTTGACTCAATGTCAAACTCTCTCTTTTTAGATTACACGTGACCTAGCCTCCCTATTAAAAAACTCTATCTCATCTCTTTCATTTTTTATAATCCCCAGCCGCACAACCAACAACCATCTTATTCCATTCATCTCACCGATCGGCCTCCAAGCCTACGTCATCGACTACATCGTCGAACACCGCCTCTCTAGCACCAGTTCTCGTTGCTCCACCGCCTCTCCTTTCTCTATAATGGTTTGAACACGCAACCAATAAAACCAAGGGGTTCCGCCACCGCTCAACATTGGAGGACGTTGTCGTCACGCCGCTCTGACTATCATTGATAATCTAAGCGATTTTGACTCGCTTCCCACTCTAACTCATCCTCGACGTGGTGGACGTCGACTGCAAGGCTCTCCACCGAGAGTTCTAACGCCCACATATGAAACTCCCATCTCTCATTTATTCGTCGATTGTTCCACCTCTTTCCACCATCACGCTGCCAGTCCGAGTAATCCATGACCATTTAGACCTTCATTACTGGCCACCCCGACATTCTACTCAATACCGTCGGGTTTCAGTTCCCGTTCCATATTAGATGTCGCGTCCCCACCATTTGCAACACATGAAAAACCTGAGGTTAATTTTGAACCTGTCGATATTGAGCATTTACTAATGTGGCATCCTGTTTTTGGTTATTCTGAAGATTTTGGGAATTGATTCAATTTCTCGGGTGGTGTACCACCACAATCGAGCCCCGTATCCGTACATGGACCTGAGCTTTCCTCATCTCGCCGCTCACCCGGGCAGCCCCAACATTCGTCCTTTGATGCATACTCAAATGAATTCGAAGGTCCACCAGACGAAATATTTGATCATTTCGATGAAAGGAATCGAAGAGGCTGAACCTATTATCTACCTCCCGAGGAGATACTACAAGGTTGTATTTTTCTTATGTCATTGGCATGCTTGTATTGTTCCAGAAATGACTTGGCCAGGTTCTTCTAGGTCTTGATATTTGATCGGCTTAACTGGTTGTACCACCGAATGGCTGAGCCCGACAGACTCTCCTAGAAGCAGTGGATCAGAAGTTGGTCATTTCCTCCATATCCTGTCATCTTTCAGCAGAACATGGTGATGTGAGCGGATGGACAACTGTTCCTGTCAAACTTCTCGAATTCTAGAGACTTAAATTTCGGAGGAAGAACCAAGTCCGGGACTAGACTGAGTTCCGCGACATCGATTTCATGGTAGTCATGGTTTCCTTTGACTACCTTCATTTGGTCCTCCAATTGTTTGATTTTTTCCTCCATCTTCTTCGCTTTGTCCTCTTCGTCTAAATCCGGTACATGTAATAACCCGGATTGTTCTTAGGGTTAAATACAGAGGACGAGGGCTTCGCTTTTGCAGCAGATGAGTCCCATCGAAGTTCTGGTAAGATTTCAGGTGAGATAACCACTTGTGGGGTAGGTTGTATAGTTACCCCTTCCGGTGAACTTGCCCCAGGCGCACTGGTCTGTTGTAGGCCAACTAACTTGGCAAAGATTTGATCAACCAAGGACTCTTGGTTCTTTGTGATTATTTCCAGAGTATTTCGAATGCTCTGGTTTATCTTGTCTTCTAGCTCTTTCTGTAGTTTCAACATATTCTCCTTGATTTGTGTAATTCTGGCTTCCATCCTCTTCTTCTTCAAAAGGGTGTTATACGGATGGGGTGTGTCCAACGCTTGAGGCGTTGTATCTAGTATTTTCTCCTTTTGATGAGACATGTATATGTTAGTTAATGTGAATGCGAAGAAAATAACAAAATGCCAAATGTCTAAATGCATGATGCATGATGCATGAAATGTCCGAGGCATTGATCCAAAAAATATACTTGTTATTCTAAATAACCCTTATTGGGGAAAAAAGTGTTTTATCTTTTAAGAGACAAAAATATTCTGACAGCTTCTGGCATGTTGACTAGTCTTCCGCCTTCATCCGTCACCGGTTGAATAACCTGTCGAACCGCTCTGGCTTCTCTAGATGAACCGTGCAAATGACGATTGTTTGCCCACAAAAAAAAGTCTCGAATGAATGCACCTCCGGCATTTATCTTTTGTTGAGCCTGTTCCCAACGAATACGTCATTGGAGCCCTTAATTGATAGGAACTATGTAAAGTCCATTTGTCTGTTTCTTGAATTCGTCAGTAATGGTCTCCAATTTCAGTTATCGTTTTGCCATTGTCGTCTTTGAAGTGACTCCTAAGATCAGTGGTCTTCATCTTGCCCCTACAACTTCTGCCAGTCAGTTATTCAAAGATAGACTTTCATTGTGCTTGATGTAGACCCGATTTATAATGCAGTATAGTGATATACTCTTCAATTGCGAGAACCACGTCTCCTGGATTAAATATGACACATAGTCTCCTTGTAGACTGTCCTCTGTATTTTCATCTCTTGTATTACAACCCCTTTGTCCATTAATACAGATTATTCATGTTTAGCAAACACGTTTTTGGTGGACCAACACCTCTTTTAAATGATGCAAGTGATGAAAATAAAATAAAATAAATGAAAAGAGTTAGTGAGGTGAAAATAATCAAAAAACAATCATGAAAAATAAAAGTCCTACCCCACATGATGTTTACCCCACATGATTTAATTCCTACCCGGACATGATCTCTATCACGCATGCTAATTTCAAACAAATCCTAACCGCATATTTGTCTAGTTCGCATGCTTTGAACAGAAAATAAAGCCGGAAACAAAATAGCCTAGGGTTTGGAATGAGATTTTGGGGTGGGCTCTAATTTCATGCACTCTCCCGGTTTAGGTTCTAAAAAGGTACTCAAGTTCTCCTTGCCGGTGCTCCCTTGGGCTTGCCAGACCCTTAATCCTAAGCCTATTACAAGCTTGTATGGACTAAGTTAAACTCGAGAGGACACATTCCCTTATGTCTGTGCGGTGAATAAATTCACACGAAGACATAAGGTATATGAATCCCGAAGGCTACTTGCTAGGCCTGTGCGGTGAATAAATTCACACGAATGCGTCACTTTCACCCCCACTTAAAAGGGTTCGGAGCTCGGGTATAGAGCTAGAGATGACAATTTTGAAAAAATCTGAAATCATTAAAAAAAACGTTAGTACAACTATTTATTTGAAAAAATAGCCAAATATAAATAATAAGAATCAAATAAATAAATTAAAATTTAAACTTGTAATTTTCGCTAAAAAAGACAACCGGAAATTAATTTCAGCCTGACTCACTTACCCGTCCCCAGCAGAGTCGCCAAGCTGTCGTAACCGTCTTTCGTGTGGGCCCTGGAATTAGGCTTCGACTTGGATTAAATGCTTTAAAGTTGCCACCGACCACTTTAAAACGAATTTAGGTGGGTCAGACACCATCTTACCTGATCTGCGTTGTACCAGAAATGTGGGTTCGAGAGTCGGTTACGGTCAAGGAAGGATTAGCACCCTTGAACCGCCATTTCAGTACCAATTAATTTTTCGGTTGTCTTAGTAGCGAAAATTAAGAATTTAAATTGAAATTTAAAAATTCGATTCGAATAATTACCTTTGATTGATTGAAATTACCACTAAAAATGCAAAAAAAATGTTAGATGATAAAATAAAAATAAATATGAGGAAAAAAATTCTAAGACAAAATATGTAGCAGAGATAATTAAAAGTTAGTGAAAAAAGATAATAAACAAAAATAATAAAAATAATAATAAAAAATAAACACAAAATAAAATGAATAAAATAAAAAAGTAAAAGGGTTAGTTTTAAAAAAAATAAAAATAAGAATAAAATAAAAAATATTTAAACTAAAACCGTGAAAAAAAATAATAAATAAAATAGAAATGACTAAATTAAAATAAAAGTAAAATAGAGAGTCCAAAATAAAAACAAATGCAACTAATGGGCAAATTGAAAGAAATTAAAACATAACTCCATAGCTACAAATGTGGAACTCTCTAATGACCTATGTCCTAGTTAACCTGAAAATTCCATGAAAATAAAAAACCCTTGATATCAGGCGTGAATTCATTTCTTTCAGCTGTGCCTCTCCTCCTTTTGTTTTCCTCACTGCGGCGCAAAGAGAGAAGGAAGACATCGTCGTCGTGGAACGCCGAACCTACCTCTCTCGGCCACACCAAGGTAAGGTCGTAATATTTTCATTAGTTTTATTCTATTACTTCGAAACTAAACATGCATGTAAATATATATATATGTATATATAAAATACCTCTTGGGAAATCTTGCTTGAATCTGATTTCTTTGGAATTGATTTCGAATATGAGTACAAGTTTTTTCTAATTCCCCTCTTTTCGAATGCTTTCCCCGTGCTTTCCTCTCCGATTCCGTCGAATGAATCCCCTCCTCGTATGAAATTCCTCTTCTTATTTATAGTAGTAAACATCCTATTTTTAGACTTGATTGTAAAGTCTTAATCGGACTGAAATGGTTGTTTGTTGGTGTCCATGAAATCTCGTCACCGGATAAATCGGGTTGTTGTTGCTTTGACCCATTCCAAGCGCGTTTGGTTGAGAGTCATACGGCGTTGAGAAGAGATGGGAAGCTGGGGCTGAACCAGGTCCTCCTGGAACCGGGTCGTGGGTCTGGACACGGGTTGGATCTTGGGCCAACTGCTGGGTCACGTACACTTGGGCTTTCTTATTTGCATTTGGGCCCTGTAAAAAAAATAAATGTAAACATTATTATTATATAATATAATTTGTAATTATACAGTGTAATAATGTTTATCAGTCGAAATTTGGTGTCTACAGCTGCCCCTCTTTGTCCTTTTTCATGAAACAAAAAATAGGACAAAGACAAAAGGATCCAAATTTTGTTCGGTGGAGTTGAAAATTGACACTGGTATTTCAATCAAGAATAACTCCCTGTCGGTTTAAGTTGCGGATGACTCCTCCGTTGTGAAGTCAAGTCCATCTTGAAGTGATATGGAATTGAAGCCGTAATCTGAAATTTGAATTGGAACGTGGCTTCTCGTGACAAATTATAGTCAACTTCGGTCTTTTTCTCGGTTTAAAGACCTTGGTTTAAAAATTTAACTGGAAAATGATTCTTTGACTCCACCATGTGGTTGATAGGCCCTTGAGCTGAACGAAATTGAACTCAAAGGTTTTGTGTTTCAAAGAAACTGTCTCAAGGGAGACAAAATTTGGTTTCAAGGGAAACATATTTAAAGATTGTGTTTCAAAAGAAACTGTCTCAAGAGAGACAAAACTTTGTTTCAAGGGAAACTGTCTCAAGAGAGACAAAATTTTGTTTTGAGTAAATTAGTCTCAAGCGAGACAACCTCTTGTTTCGAGATAAACAATCTTAAAGGCTTTTATTGACAGATAACTCTTCTAGCCTTGAGTTATGCTGTAAATGATGTGCCCTCGGAGCTGAGTGTAATCGAACTCGGGGGCCTTTGGCAGATAACCCTTCTCGACTTAAGCTATGCTGTAAATAATGTGCCTTGGAGCCGAGCGTAGTCGAACTCGGAGGTCTTTGGTTGATAACCCTTCTCGATTTAAGTTATGTTCCAAATGATATGCCTTGGAGCTGAGCGTAGTCAAACTCGAAGGTCTTTTGGTCACAAATAACCCTTCTACCCTTGAGTTATACTGTAAATGATGTGCCCTCGAAGTTGAGTGTAATCGAACTCGATAGTCTTTGGCAGATAACCATTCTCGACTTAAGCTATACTACAAATAATGTGCCTTAGAGCTGAGCGTAGTCGAACTCAAAGGTTTTTTGTTGGCAAATAACCCTTCTTGCCTTGAGCTATGTTGCAAATGATGTGCCTTGGAGCTAAGCGTAGTCGAACTCGAAGGTCTTTGTTGGTAGATAACCCTTCTAGCCTTGAGTTATGCTGCAAATGTTATCTTAAAAAAAATGGCCTCCCTTCACAGGTCTAGGCCATTTATAATTCTTCAGGTGGTTTCTTTGAGCGGGTCTGAACCAAGTAATATGATTTTTGGATGACTTATCTTCACAGGAAAGTCCCTTCACAGATATCTTCCGTCGTGGAATTGAAATCTGGCTTGAAGATATTAACTGAAAATATGTTGTTCATTGTTGAGTTGAGCTGAACCAGATTTGATCTGAATTGGTTCTCGAACCAATCTGAAATTGATTATGAAATCAGTAGATATGTCAAGTCGATTGAGGTGTAGCTTCTTACTGCTGAGTTAAGCAACCACCATCGTTCTTTAAAGGCGCTTGCGAATCGAGTATTCTTCATCCTGAAGTCGAAGCTTGACTCTAAAAGCTGCAAAAAATCATGTATGCTAAAATGATGAATGTGATGCACATAAGTATGTCTAAGATGCATGCAACATGAGTGAATTATATGTTATCTCCTGAATGGAGTCTCGTGCTTTGTCTGCCAATCTGGTCTTTGAAATCGATCGTGCCCCATTCTCTTTTCGGGCATTGGCTGTATAGTCTTTTCAAATCTGAGACTGTTCTGTTTGAAAATGTTTTTCTCCTTTTTCTTATTTTAGGAGGAGAAAAAATGTTGTAAAACATTGTTCACAATCGAATCAAATTGTAAACGTGAGTTCAAAGAATATCAAAGGAATCAAGAGCTCTTTTAATGCTTTCAGAGTTACAACTCTTTGACAAATGTTCAAATGGATGAGTTGGCTTTAGGTTGGCCTCCTTTCTAAGGTTTTGGTAACCCAAAATGTCATTTTTTTGAAATATCGCAACATGCTTTGGAATTTCAATTGGGTGCTGACAAAATAATGCAACTAGCATGATCAATTACTAGAACTTTTATTTCGGTCCTCTAAAATTTTCCATTTGTTCAAGCTTTGTAGGCTCCTCTAACAAAGGCAGTGTAAAAAATGTTGGTCTAAAAATGAAATTCTTGAGTGCTCGTGTATAGTTGACTATAACAGGTGTTCCTTAACTCCCTTAGTCCATCATTACCGAAAATTTCTTACTTAGATAAATTTGATTTAACTTGTCGTTATCTAGCTAGTTGAATCCATAAAGCCGGGCCATTTAACCAATTGCTTTAGAGGGACAACTTAACATTATAATCAGTTTTATCAAGTTCACTGAAGGATTCATCTCATCACAAAGTCTTCGGCCGGACAATAGCGGTGGAGCAAACACCGAATTGCCAAGTGTTCGAGCAATGTCATGGTTTGAACGTAATCTATTCATAAGGCCAGGGCTTTCAAGTTTCCTCTATAACCAATTGCCTTAGTGGAATAGCTCAGCTTTACGGATTTAATTTCTTAAGATTGTCAAGAAGAACCTGTTATAGTCTAGGTGTTGTTGAAAGTCAAAAATTTTATCTTTAGAGTTCAATTTTCAAGCAACTGAACTAAACTAGATTCACTTACTCGACTATTCCATCTGTAAAGATAATGATCATCATTGAACGTCTTAAACAAAAAGCATAGTAATTGTCATATACAAATGATTCCCCATGTTGTCCGCACCTTATGAAAGGAAAATGGTATATTGGTTAATTATAAGAGCATGGTACGGTGTTTGAGGGTATATTCTGGATAAGGTCAAAGTCCTTGTTTTAAATCATGTTACTTTATCAAAAATTTGTAACTCTGAACCATTTATAGAGTTTTTTTAATTCAAATGATATTCAAAGAATTGCAAATTTGCAAATGTGATTCATTGCTTAACATCTTTAAAGTAACATAAATTGATTCAAATATTCTTACAAAAACTTGAGAAAAAGTGAAAAAAACAAGTTCAAACAGAATGCCTCAAATGATGAAATGATATTCCTCACTTAGATGCCCCCAAGTTATTGAAGTCAATCCAGTTCTAGTTACGCATCTTCTGTACGACTCTTTTGAATGCGTAACAGTTCTCAATTATGTGCCCTGGGACACCACCGTGATATTCACAATGTGCATTCTCATCATACCATTTGGGGTATGGGGGCTTCATGGGTTCCACCGGGTATGGTGACACTACATGGGTGTCAAGAAGTTGATGGTAAAGCTCTTTGTAGGTCATGGGAATAGGGTTGAAATGTTCCTTTCCCTCCTTGGTTCTCTGGAATCTTGTTTAGAAGTACCTGACAGTACAACTGCAGTTGATTTTGTTTGGAGATCATAACACCTTTACTGGCATGGTTGATGTTGTTAATCTCTCCATCCCTCTCTCACATAAGAGGTTTCCTATTGGCCTCCCCTTCGGCCATAACCAAGTCTGAAAAGCTTCCTAATGTGATCGCAACCAGGTACCTAAAGTATGGAGCCTTTAGGGTCTGTACGAAGAGCTTTTGGGTTTCCTTTTCATCCAACGGTAGATGAACTTGCACAGCCAAATCCCTCCATTTTTGTGTGTATTTCCTGAAACTCTCGTTATGCTTCTTTTCCATGCTTTGTAGCATAACTCGATATGGCCTTATGTCATTGACATGCTTGTATTGTTCCAGAAATGACTTGGCCAGGTCATTCCAGGTCTTGATATTTGATCGACTTAACTGGTTGTACCACCGAATGGCTGAGCCCGACAGACTCTCCTGGAAGCAGTGGATCAGGAGTTGGTCATTTCCTCCATATCCTTTCATCTTTCGGCAAAACATGGTGATGTGAGCGGATGGACAACTGTTCCCGTCAAACTTCTCGAATTCTGGAGACTTAAATTTCAGAGGAAGAACCAAGTCCGGGACTAGACCGAGTTCTGCGGCATCGATTTCATAGTAGTCATGGTCTCCTTTGAGTACCTTCATTTGGTCCTCCAATTGTTTGATTTTTTCCTCCATCTTCTTTGCTTTGTCCTCTTCGTCCAAATCCGGTACATGGTAATAACCCAGATTGTTCTTAGGGTTAAATACAGAGGACGAGGGCTTCACTTTTACAGCAGATGAGTCCCCTCGAAGTTCTGGTAAGATTTCAGGTGAGATAACCATTTGCGGGATAGGTTGTATAGTTACCCCTTCTGGTGAACCTGCCCCAGGCGCACTGGTCTGTTGTAGGCCAACTAACTTGGCAACGATTTGATCAACCAAGGACTCTTGGTTCTTTGTGATTGTTTCCAGAGTATTTCGACTGCTCTGGTTTATCTTGTCTTCTAGCTCTTTCTATAGTTTCAACATATTCTCCTCGATTTGTGTAATTCTGGCTTCCATCCTCTTCTTCTTCAAACGGGTGTTATGCGGATGGGGTGTGTCCAACGCTTGAGGCGGTGTATCCAGTATTTGCTCCTTTTGATGATACATGTATATGTTAGTTAATGTGAATGCGAAGAAAATAACAAAATGCCAAATGTCTAAATGCATGATGCATGATGCATGAAATGTCTGAGGCATTGATCCAAAAATGCTTGTTATTCTAAATAACCCTATTGGGGACAAAAGTATTTTATCTTTTAAGAGACAAAAATATTCTGACAACTTCTGACATGTTGACTAGTTTTCCGCCTTCATCCGTCACCGGTTGAATAACCTGTCGAACCGCTCTGGCTTCTCTGGATGAACCGTGCAAATGACGAGTTCTTTGCCCTAAAAAAAGTCTCGAAGGACTGCACCTCGGGAATTTATCTTTTGTTGAGCCTGTTCCCAACGAATACATCATTGGAGCCCTTAATTGATAGGAACTATATGAAGTCCATTTGTATGTTTCTTGAATTCGTCAGTAATGGTCTCCAATTTCAGTTATCGTTTTGTCATTGTCGTCTTTGAAGTGACTCCTAAGATCAGTGGTCTTCATCTTGCCCCTACAACTTCTGTCAGTCAGTTCTTCAAAGATAGACTTTTATTGTGCTTGATGTAGACCCGGTTCATAATGCATTATAGTGATATACTCTTCAATTGCGGGCACCACGTCTCCTGGATTAAATGTGACACATAGTCTCCTTGTAGATTGTCTTCTGTATTTTCATCTCTTGTATTACAACCCCTTTGTCCATTAATACATATTATTCATGTTTAGCAAACACGTTTTTGATGGATCAACACCCTTTTAAATGATGCAAGTAATGAAAATAAAATAAAATAAAATGAAAAGAGTTAGTGAGGTGAAAATAATCAAAAAACAATCATGAAAAATAAAAGTCCTACCCCACATGATGTTTACCCCACATGCTTTAATTCATACCCGACATGATCTCTATCCCGTATGCTAATTTCAAACAAATTCTAACCGCATATTTGTCTAGTTTGCATGCTTTGAACAGAAAATAAAGCCGGAAACAAAGTAGCATAGGGTTTGGAATGAGGTTTTGGAGTGGGCTCTAATTTCATGCACTCTCCTGGTTTAGGTTCTAAAAAGGCACTCGAGTTCTCCTTGCTGGTGCTCCCTTGGGCTTGCCAGACCCTTAGTCCTAAGCCTATTACAAGCTTGTGTGGACTAAGTTAAACTCGAGAGGACACATTCCCTTATGTCTGTGCGGTGAATAAATTCATACGAATACATAAGGTATATGAATTCCGAAGGCTACTTTCTAGGCCTGTGCGGTGAATAAATTCACACGAAGGCGTCGCTTTCACCCCACTTAAAAGGGTTCGGAGCTCGGGTATAGTGTAACATCCCAAAATACGGGTTAGTGACTAAATCGTAAAACTTCAAAGTTTGGTGATTTAAGTAGGATATTTGTATAGTCCAATGATTTGTTCAGAAATATTTCCTGAAAGTTATTAGTAATTATTAAAGGAATTAAAGGGCAAAATGGTCATTTAACCATTAAATGAATTAAAATGTGATATTTTGGGGATATATACGGGGTAGAAGGATAAGAATAAAGAAGTAATATCCAGAGAATTCTTCTTCTTCTTCCTTCATACGAGAGAGCCACAGCAAAGGTAAGGGTTTTATGATTTGTTGGTTATTTGTTGAATTAAAGGTTATGTTTTGATCATTAGATGATAACTAAGCTTAAGGAAAGCTTAAGTTGTCTTATGATCAAAAGATGAAGAAGTTATAAAAGATTAAAGGAAACGGGATTTTATATGAAATTATGGAAAAGAGTTGATAAGTTGAATTTGAAGTTAAATTTGACTTGTCATCATGTTAATTAAGGAATATGAAGTGTTAGAATTGTATTTAGAACATATTGAAATTTGAGTATGATTCTTGAATTACATATGAAGATAGGATTTGAAGTTATATATGATTTTCATGGATATAGGTTGGTTTAGGTAATGGTAGTTGAGTTTAATGACATGGTAGAGGTTTAAAATAGAAGAATTGAATGAAGAATTGATGATTTTCAGGATTAAAATACAATTTCTGGGTAGAGGGAACCGATACCCTATGAATGGGAATCGATTCCCCCTCTTGAACGAAAAATTCCAGTATGTTCAGGGGGTATCGATTCCCCTGGGAGGTATCGATTCCTCCTAAATGAAAATTTGAATTTGGTTTTTTTAATTTGGTTTAAGTTGTTAACATCAAGTTTAAGGTTTAGGCTTCTGATAGTTGTTTTGAAATGTTATATTTATGTAGATATTGAGTCTAAACAAGTTCTGGAATAATTAAAGGATTAGGATCGAATCAAAGTAAATAAGGCTAAGGTGAGTGCAATTTTAATTGTATTTATATTATTGAACGAACATTGGCTTGCGATGAGCTAGTGATGGAGTTACTATGGTAAAAAGTGACTCCTAAAATGTTATTTGATTTGTGATTCTTATATGTGCATGAATACATGAAATGGGTATAGGTTATTATATATGTTATATGATATGCATAGATATAAGAGCATAAAACATAAGATATATGATATGATATACATGATTATATGCATATGTGATATATGCTATGAGACATGACCAATGTGAAATGAGATAAGCTATGTGAATATATGAAATGACATATGAATATGCAATACGTGATACATGTGATATGATATGAAATATATGGTTATACATACATGTGGTATGTGACAGAAAAGAAAAAACAAGTGATGAGAAATGTATTCATCATAAATGCCCATAGTATATGATACGAGAGCTATAGGTATAGTTGGCATGCCAAGAGTTGAGGGTATTGTAGTCCTTCGGGACGTAGTGGTCCTACGGGACATATATAGTAGTCCTTCGAGACGAATACTGAACAAATGTTCGGTGCCCATGAGGGAATTTATACGAGCTGTGGTGACAGCATTAGTGCACAACCTCAATGTACTCACATACCTTTGTTCTCAACAACAATATACATGGGCAATTGAAATATAAATGAAAGTGAAAGTGATGCAAAAATGTAAGTTTCATGTGTGCATGACTTGGTTATATATGTCATATGAAATATATACATGCATATTGAAATATCATGATCAAATGGTAAGAATGCATATTCATGAATCTACTGTTACATGTTTATTTATTGCCTCACTAAGTCTATGACTTAGCGTGTAAGTGATTTACACGTAGGTACCAAGAAACGAGAAGAGCAAGAATATAAGTAGCAATAACAATATTATTACTAGAAGATCAGATCAAAGTAATCTAAAAAGTAGGTATTTTGTTGTGTATAGAGTATTGGTATGTAATAAGTCGTTAATTATGAGCACTCTGATCGAGTTTGTATTTTGTGGTCTCTTTTATGTAAATTAACGTATTTTGTTTTAAACAAAGTTTTAAATTCCCGGGGTTTTTCTTTAAGAGTCAAAGTTTGAAAAGTCAAAGTGACACCTCGGACTCGTATTCGAGTCGGGTACGGGTTGGGGTGTTATAGTTAATGGAATCAGAGCTAAGGTTTAGTCGATTCTCGGCATAAACTGGAGTCTATAGTGTTTTATAAGGTATACATGCCAACAAAATAGTGAAAACTTCTGATCTGATAGAATAGTAAGTATGCTGTTTTGCTAACAGAACTATATGGTTGTATTTTTATAGATGTCCGGACAAGGTAGTTCTAGAAATGAAGCGGGAGATGATAGACCCGCTGAAAACAGTAATTCACCTGCCCTGGCCAGGCAGAGTGAAGAACAGACACTCTCTCGAGTTCCTGTGAATGATCAAGATGTATTCTTAGAACGTTAGACGCGGTATTGACGCGTTTCCAACCTCCTGTTACTTCAACTCTGAAAATGAATGTTGCGAAAGAGTTGAAGGGATTAGGAGCTCCGGAGTTTAGAAGGGAACCCGATGAAGGTCCTATTACTGCGGACCTTTGGCTTAATGATGTGAAGGTCATGATTGCGGGACTTCATTATTCCGATACTGAGAAGCTGAATGAAGTAATTTCCTTGTTGAGAGGATAAGCAAGGATATGGTGGACCAATGTTACATTGAGGATGACTAGCGATCAAGTAACTTGGTCCTTGTTTTTAGAAGAGTTCAAGCATAAGTACATCGGAGATCAATTTGTTAGACAAATGAAGCAAGAGTTCATGAATCTGAAGCAATGAAATCACACTGTATATGAGTACGAGTGTGAATTCAATAAGTTGAGCCGCTTTGCTGCTGAGCTTATTCTACTGAGAATGATGCTTGTGAATGGTTCGTAGAGGGGTTACGTCCTCGGTTGAAGAAAATAATGTTTATATTGAATCTATCCTCGTTTAAAGAGGTAGTCAATCGTGCCAAAGCTTTGGAAAGAGGTCAGAACAAGAGATTTGAAAATTCAAGGACTCAAACAGTCAAGAGAACGGGTGCTTCTTCGAGTTCCGCACCGTCAAAAAGAGGCAGAGATGCTGGTTCTCGACCTCAAACTAGATCGGAGTCAGTGGTATCCTCAGCTAGAGGATCAAATCCGATAAGAGGCAGACAAACTCAATCAGTAGGATCTGGAGCTGGAAGATTTAACCAGAGTCAAGACAGACAATACCCATATTGTGGAAAGAATCATTCTGGGATATGTAGAAGGATTTCTGGAGCTTGCTTTAGATGTGGAGACACCAGACATTTTTTTCGGGATTGTCCTAGGGTAGTCGATGAATCTGCACAACCAGAGAGGTCTATTTCTACATGCCAAAGAGGAAGAGGCAGAGGTAGAGGAAGAAGTCAGTCAGAGTCCTCTGCTCAACAAGAGATACGTTCCACTGCTCGAGTGTATAATCTCAGGACTAATGAAGATCAGGAACAACGAGGTCTACATATTCATACAAGGATTTCTGGAGCTGTTTGATAAACATGTTATGGTATTGATTGATACGGGGTCTACATATTCATACATTACTAGTAAGTTAGTGAGAGAATTAAACATTCAATTAGAAGCTACTAACAATGAGGTGATAGTGATGAATCCGTTAGGGTACAATGCTCGGGTAAATATGGTGAGTCGAGGGTGTCCTATATGAATTCAGGGAATTGAATTCCCTGCTAATTTGATGGAATTACCTTTTGAAGAATTTGAAGTGATACTGGGAATAGATTGGTTATATCGTTATTATGTTAATGTCGACTGTAGACTGAAAAGAGTAACGTTGAGAAGTCCGGAAGAGGTAGAAATCGTGGTGTTTAGTGAAGGGTGGAATCCATTGGCAAATGTAATCTCAGTGATGACGGCAAAGAAGTTACTGTTACAAGGATGTCAAGGGTTCATTGTTAGTGTGTTGGATGTAATAGCCAAAGACAAAGAGATTGAAGAAATTCCTATCGTGAGAGAGTTCTCTGATGTATTTCCTGCAGAATTGCCAGGTTTTCCTCCGGACAGAGAGGTAGAATTTCAGATTGAGATAATGCCGGGAACAACGCCCATTGCAATGGCACCATACAGAATGGCTCCAAAAGAGTTGCAAGAATTAAAGATTCAATTACAGGAATTATTGGACAAAGGTTTTATTAGACCAAGTGTATCACCTTGGGGAGCTCCAGTTTTGTTTGTTAAGAAGAAAGATGGATCAATGTAACTCTGTATCGACTACATGCAACTCAATAAAGTGACTATCAAGAATAAATATCCACTTCCTTGAATTGATGACTTATTTGATCAATTAAAGGGAGTTTCAGTGTTCTCAAAATTGATCTACGTTCGGGTTATCATCAATTAAAGATTCAAGAGAAAGATGTTTCAAAGACGGCGTTTAGAACAAGATATGGTCACTATGAGTTTATCGGAATGCCTTTGGAGTTACGAATGCACCAGCTGCTTTCATGGATTTAATTAACAGAATTTTTCAACCCTATTTGGATCAGTTCGTAGTGGTTTTCATTGATAATATTTTAATATATTCAAAGTCAGAGGAAGAGCATAGTTCTTATTTGAGGATTGTCATATAGAATTTACGAGACAAGAAGTTTTATGCTAAATTCTCCAAATGTGAATTCTGGTTGAATGAAGTGGCATTTCTTGGACATGTAATTTCTACAGAAGGAGTTCGAGTGGATCCTCAAAAGATTAAAGCTATTCTGGAGTGGGAAGTTCCAAAGAATGTGTCAGAAGTTTGAAGTTTTCTAGGGTTAGCTGGTTATTATCGAAGGTTCGTTAAAAACTTTTCAATAATAGCATTACCCCTAACTAAGCTATTGAGAAAGGAAGTAAAATTTACTTGGACTCACGAATGCCAAGAGAGTTTTGAAAAGTTAAAGAAGATTTTGACAGAAGCTCTAGTGTTAGTCCAACCTGAGTCTGGCAAGGACTTTGTAGTGTATAGTGATGTATCTCATAATGGCTTGGGATGTGTATTAATGCAAGAAAGCAAGGTGATGGCCTATGCTTCGAGACAATTAAAACCGAATGAGAAGGATTATCCGACACACAATCTGGAGATGGCTGCAGTAGTGTTCGCTTTAAAGATCTGGCGTCATTACTTGTATGGTGAAAAATGCTACTTGTATACGTATCACAAAAGTTTAAAGTATTTGATGACTCAGAAAGAATTAAATTTAAGACAGAGAAGATGGGTGGAATTTCTCAACGATTATGATGTTGTGATTGATTTCCATCCCGGAAAGGCAAATGTGGTAGCAGATGCCTTAAGCCGAAAGACGTTTGCAGCCTTACGAGCTATGGATGCTAAACTATCATTAGGCGGAGATGGTGCAATTTGTGCAGAATTGACTATCAAACCATCATGGTTAGATCGAATTAAAGAATTGCAAGCTAAATATGAAAAATGTTCAAAGAAGTTGCAGCAAATAAAGAATGGAGAGTGTACAGATTATGAGATGAAAACTTATGGGAACCTATATTATCAAGGGAGGCTAGTGATTCCAGATGTTAATGAATTAAAGAATGATTTATTAATGGAAGCTCATTGTAGTCCATTAACGATGCATCCAAGAGGAAACAAAATGTATATGGACCTTAAGAGTCGATATTGGTGGCTGGGAATGAAGAAAGATATTACAGAATTCGTATCTAAGTGTTTGACTTGTCATCAAGTTAAGGCTGAGCATCAGGTTCCATCTGGACTATTACAACCAATGTCGATTCCTCAATGGAAATGAGAGAATGTAACAATGGATTTTGTAACAGGATTGCCTTTAACTCCGAATAAAAGAGATTCAATCTGGGTGATTGTAGACAGGTTGACTAATTCAACTCATTTCTTTCCGATACGAGCTGATTTCTCTATGGATAAGTATGCTGAGTTGTATATCAGAGAGATTATACGATTGCATGGTGTACTGTTTCCATAGTTTCTGATAGGGATCCTAGATTCACATCACGATTTTGGAAGTCTTTACATGGAGCATTGGGCACACGACTGAACTTTAGCACAGCGTTTCATCCTCAGACCGATGGACAATCCGAACGAACAATCCAAATTCTGGAGGATATGATAAGAGCTTGTGTAATTGAATTCAAAGGATCGTGAGAAAGGTATTTGCCACTTGCTGAATTTACGTACAACAATAGTTATCAGTCTAGCATCAAAATGGCTCCCTATGAAGCTCTATATGGGAGAAGATGTCGTACGCCCTTGAACTGGTATGAACTTAAGGATCGAGAAGTTATTGGTCCTGAGTTGATTCAGGAAACGGAAGAGAAAGTTCAAGTAATTCAGAATAATCTGAAAGCTGCAGCTGATAGACAGAAATCGTATACTGATTTAACAAGGAAAGAAATTGAGTTTCAAATCAGAGATAAAGTGTTCTTGAAAGTGTCTCCATGGAAGAAAGTATTGAGATTTGGACGTAAAGCAAAATTGAGTCCTCGGTTTATTGGACCATATGAAATCGTTAAGAGAGTGGGACCAGTGGCAATATCAATTAGCTTTGCCACTTGATATGGAGAAAATTCACAATGTTTTCCATGTTTCAATGCTTCGTAAGTATCGATCTGATCCCTCCCATATTATATCACCAGAAGAAATAGAAGTGCAATCGGATTTGACATATAAGGAAGAATCGGTTCGAATTTTAGCCCATGAAGTTAAATATTTAAGGAACAAGACTATTCCATTAGTCAAAGTGTTGTGGAGAAATCACAAGGTGGAAGAAGCGACGTGGGAACGTGAAGAGGACATGAAGATTCAATATCCCCATCTCTTTGTACAATAAAAATTTGAGGACGAATTTTTTTAAGGGAGAGAGATTTGTAACATCCCAAAATACGGGTTAGTGACTAAATCGTAAAACTTCAGAGTTTGGTGATTTAAGTAGGATATTTGTATAGTCTAATGATTTGTTCAGAAATATTTCCTAAAAGTTATTAGTAATTATTAAAGGAATTAAAGGGCAAAATAGTCATTTAACCATTAAATGAATTAAAATGTGATATGTTGGGGATATATACAGGGTAAAAGTATAAGAAGAAAGAAGTAATATCCAGAGAATTCTTCTTCTTCTTCCTTCATACGAGAGAGCCACAAAAAGGTATGGGTTTTCTGATTTGTTGGTTATTTGTTGAATTAAAGGTTAGGTTTTGATCATTATATGATAACTAAGCTTAAGGAAAGCTTAAGTTGTCTTATGATCAAAAGATGAAGAAGTTATAAAAGATTAAAGGAAACGGGATTTTATATGAAATTATGGAAAAGAGTTGATAAGTTGAATTTGAAGTTAAATTTGACTTGTCATCATGTTAATTAAGGAATATGAAGTGTTAGAATTGTATTTAGAACATATTGAAATTTGAGTATGATTCTTGAATTACATATGAAGGATAGGATTTTGAAGTTATAGATGATTTTCATGGATATAAGTTGGTTTAAGTAATGGTAGTTGAGTTTAATGACATGGTAGAGGTTTAAAATACAAGAATTGAATGAAGAATTGATGATTTTCGGGCTTAAAATACAATTTCTGGGTAGAGGGAACTGATACCCTATGAATGGGAATCGATTCCCCCTCTTGAACGAAAAATTCCAATATGTTCAGGGGGTATCGATTCCCCTGGGGGGTATCGATTCCCCCCTAAATGAAAAATTAAATTTGGTTCTTTAATTTGGTTTAAGTTGTTAACATCAAGTTTAAGGTTTAGGCTTCTGATAGTTGTTTTGAAATGTTATATTTATGTAGATATTGAGTCTAAACAAGTTTTGGAATAATCAAGGATTAGGATCGAATAAAAGCAAATATGGCTAAGGTGAGTGCAATTTTAATTGTACTTATATTATTGAACGAACATTGGCTTGCGATGAGCTAGTGATGGAGTTACTATGGTAAAAAGTGACTCCTAAAATGTTATTTGATTTGTGATTCTTATATGTGCATGAATACATGAAATGGGTATAGGTTATTATATATGTTATATGATATGCATAGACATAAGAACATAAAACATAAGATATATGATATGATATACATGATTATATGCATATGTGATATATGCTATGAGACATGACCAATGTGAAATGAGATAAGCTATGTGAATATATGAAATGACATATGAATATGCAATACGTGATACATGTGATATGATATGAAATATATGGTTACACATACATGTGGTATGTGACAGAAAAGAAAGAACAAGTGATGAGAAATGTATTCATCATAAATGCCCATAGTATATGATACGAGAGCCATAGTATAGTTGGCATGCCAAGAGTTGATGGTATTGGAGTCCTTCGGGACGTAGTGGTCCTACGGGACATATATAGCAGTCATTCGGGACGAATACTGAACAAATGTTCAGTGCCCATGAGGGAATTTATACGAGCTGTGGTGACAGCATTAGTGCACAACCTCAATGTACTCACATACCTTTGTTCTCAACAACAATATACATGGGCAATTGAAATATAAATGAAAGTGAAAGTGATGCAAAAAGGTAAGTTTCATGTGTGCATGACTTGGTTATATATATCATATGAAATATATACATGCATATTGAAATATCATGATCAAATGGTAAGAATGCATATTCATGAATCTACTGTTACATGTTTATTTATTGCCTCACTAAGTCTATGACTTAGCGTGTAAGTGATTTACACGTAGGTACCAAGAAACGAGAAGAACAAGAATAGAAGTAGCAAGGACATTATTATTACTAGAAGATCATATCAGAAGTAATCGACAAAGTAGGTATTTTGTTGTGTATAGAGTGTTGGTTGTAATAAGTCGTTAATTATGAGCACTCTGATCGATTTTGTATTTTGTGGTCTCTTTTATGTAAATTAACGTATTTTGTTTTAAACAAAGTTTTAAATTCTCGGGGTTTTTCTTTAAGAGTCAAAGTTTGAAAAGTCAAAGTGACACCTCGGACTCATATTCGAGTCGGGTACGGGTTGGGGTGTTACATATAGAGCTAGAGATGACAATTTTGAAAAAATCTGAAATCATTAAAAAACGTTAGTACAACTATTTATTTGAAAAAAATAGCCAAAGATAAATAATAAGAATCAAATAAATAAATTAAAATTTAAACTTGTAATTTTCGCTAAAAAAGACAACCGAAAATTAATTTCGGCCTGACTCACTTACCCATCCCCAGCAGAGTTGCCAAGCTATCGTAATCGTCTTTCGGGTGGGCCCCGGAATTGGGCTTCGACTTGGATTAAATGCTTTAAAGTCGCCACCGACCACTTTAAAACGAATTTAGGTGCGTCGGACACCATCTTACTTGATTTGCGTTGTACCAAAATGTGTCGGGTTCGGGAGTCGGTTACGGTTAAGGAAGGATTAGCACCCTTGAACCGCCCTTTCGGTACCAATTAATTTTTCGGTTGTCTTAGTAGCGAAAATTAAGAATTTAAATTGAAATTTAAAAATTTGATTCGAATAATTACCTTTGATTGATTGAAATTACCACTAAAAATGCCAAAAAATGTTAGATGATAAAATAAAAATAAATACGAGAAAACAAATTCTAAGATAAAATATGTAAGAGAGATAACTAAAAGTTAGTGAAAAAAAGATAATAAACAAAAATAATAAAAATAATAATAATAAATAAAAAGAAAATAAAATGAATAAAATAAAAAAGTAAAAGGGTTAGTTTTAAAAAAAATAAAAATAAAAATAAAATAAAAAAATATTTAAACTAAAACTGTGAAAGAAAAAAAATAATAAATAAAACAGAAATGACTAAATTAAAATAAAAGTAAAATAAAGAGTCCAAAATAAAAACAAATGCAACTAATGGCCAAATTGAAATAAATTAAAACATAACTCCATAGCTACAAATTTGGAACTCTCTAATGACCCATGTTCTAGTTAACCCGAAAATTCCATGAAAATAAAAAAACCCTTGATATCAGGCGTGAATTCATTTCTTTCAGTTGTGCTCTCCTCCTTTTGCTTTCCTCACTACGGCGCAAAGAGAGAAGAAGCCATATTCGTCGTGGAAAGCCGAACCTACCTCTCTCGGCCACACCAAGGTAAGGTCGTAATATTTTCTTTATTTTTATTCTATTATTTCGAAACTAAACATGTATGTAAAAATATATATATGTATATATAAAATACCTCTTGGGAAATGTTGCTTGAATCTGATTTCTTTGGAATTGATTTCGAATATGAGTACAAGTTTTTTCTAATTCCCCTCTTTTCGAATGCTTTCCACGTGCTTTCCTCTCCGATTCCGTCGAATGAATCCCCCTCGTATGAAATTCCTTCTCTTATTTATAGTAGTAAACGTCCTATTTTTAGACTTGGTTGTAGAGTCTTAATCGGACTGAAATGGCTGTTTGTTGGTGTCCATGAAATCTCATCATCGGATAAATCGGGGTTGTTGTTGCTTTGACCCGTTCCAAGCGCATTTGGTTGAGAGTCATACGGCGTTGAGAAGAGATGGGAAGCTGGGTCTGAACCGGGTCCTCCTGGAACCGGGTCGTGGGTCTGGACACGGGTTGGATCTTGGGCCAACTGCTGGGTCACTTGTACTTGGGCTTTCTTATTTGCATTTGGGCCCTGTAAAAAACAAATGTAAACATTATTATTATATAATATAATTTGTAATTATACAGTGTAATAATGTTTATCAGTCGAAATTTGGTGTCTACAGGAATAAGGAATTGTTTTAACGCGAAAACGACGCGTGTAAAAAATCAGAGTGAACATTTGGATAGAATATTCTAGGAGTATCAATATTACCCCTTAGATATCGATTTCAATCCTTGATTATCGATCCCAAGATTAAAGGTTGGATTTTAGTATGCCATTTTGATATCAATACTACTTAAGAGTATTGATGCCATAAGATTGAGTATTGATGCCCCTTTCTTGGTATCGATACTTATGGTTAAAAAAAAAGAAAAATTCAACTTTAAAATCGAGTAAAGTGAACTAAATGCGAGATAAATCTAATAAGAGGTTTAGATGTGATTATTGACAAAATTAACTTTGTAAGGGAAAAAATTATTAAAATGCCCTTATATGGGTGAAATTAAGAAAATACCTTTATAAACTAAAATGTCCACATTTCTACAGTACTAAAATTCTTTAGAGTAAAATGACAAAAAAAACTTATATCAATAAGTCCATAATAAATCATATAAGGGCAATAACTTAGTAAGAGACTCATAAATCCTTGCATAACGTTGTAAAATAAAATAAACTAAAATTTTGAATAAGCCATGCATATACTTGTGAGGAAAGGTCTGTGCCTTGTATGATAAATTACGGATGTGATTTATAGTTAAAGCTACATTGTGTGGCTTTAAGGACAATTTTTTTATATGTTTGGACCATGTTCATTTTTATATGTTTGTAATCGCATATAGTGATAAAATATTTAGATATTCGTGATTGCTTAGTGAGATTAGAAAACCATTTCTTATATTGTTTGGTATAATAGTTTAGCTTAATTACTTAATAAGATCGGACAATCGTTACTTATATTTAGTATAATAATACTTAAAAAATTGAGGTTGAAATTAAAATTTAATAATATAAATGACATGTGGTATAAAATTCAATAATTTATAGTATAGTTTACCCTTAAATAATTTAAGGTTGGGTTTTTAGTAATAGCATTTCACTGCTTCATGAGCATGGCCCATAAATAATTTCAAGTCAAATCTTGTTTTTTTTTCTTACTTTGGGATATGTAATAATATTAAATAAATATACATAACTGTGAAAATATAATAGAAGGTTAGATCCAAAGAAATACATAATTTTAATTGACGTTGTAGGCAATCAGGATCAAATGAACAGAGTAGGGATAGCTTTTTCTTTGACGGTGATAATCTTTGTTTCGCGTTGCTGAATTTAAAGTTATTAACGGTTGAAAGTGATTTGAACATTAAAAGAAAAATTAAATAAATAATTGAACTTAAGTCCTTAACAAAGATTTATTCGAGCTTTTTCACGACGGAATACGGTATGACAGAAAGTTACTAAGGAACCACAACCATGTCATACGCCGGAAAGAAGTGGCAGATCTCGGACTCCCCCGGCTTCAGCCGGAGAAGACGGAATCCGATATGACCGGCGCTCCATGAAGATGTATCCATGTGACAAAGGAACACTGCATTTACCTCATCACCGTTCTCACCGACAAGAGAAACCATGAACACTTTGTTTACAGTGCCCCATTGGAAATGACAATAGTAAACTGCATATGGATAGGGTTCATTGTGGCATGCTATGAGCTTTCCAGTTGAAATCTCTTTGGATTCAACAACAGTATAGTTCTGGAGAAGAGGAGTTGATTTTGATATCAGAGATGATCTTACTACTCCGACTTTCGAGTCTGGTCCGAAGATACTTTCTGCAAAATCAACCATTGATTCTAAAGATGTAACACAGCCCTGTACCTCTCCTTTGGGGGCTTCCATCTCACAGATCTTCAGTGTTTGTTTCATTGCCAAGGCTTGGTTAGAATCAGGGGAGAAGGGGAAGAACCGGAGCAGCTCCGGTAGCTGCTCCGATGATAAAGGAATGTGATGGGTTTTCTGTTTAGGGAGGAACTGATAAGAGGATGGGTCATCTATGTAGGGGAAATAGATGGGCATCGTCTTTCCGACCTCAACATCCTTTATGGTGGCGAACACCTTGGCCGCTGGGTTCAGGAGATCCTCCTCCTCCATGCCCATGGCCATGCCCATACGCATGTGGGATGATGAATGACCATCTTCTTTTCCCTCAGGGAGTCGAAGAACACGAACATCATCTTCCTCCATGTGAGAAGCTGCTACATTTCCAGGAGCAAGCTGTCAAAAAGTTAAATTAATATCATTGATCAGCTCCAAGATATAATCAGAAACACTATACCATAAGATTTTGCTAGAATAGAGAATGAAACACGAACTTCAGTAGAAGAATAATTACCCAGACAAGAAGCAAGACGAGGAAGCTGCAATAAACAAACTCATTGCCCATTCTTTCTTCAACTTTGTCCGCCCTTCACCTTTGTTTTCTGTTTATAAAGACGAAGATTGCTGTTTTTGAATGTTCTGCAATTCCGCATAATAATAAGGGTAAACTACTCCGCATCATTTTAAACTTTTTAATTACTTCAATTATAATATTAAATCAATTTCAATTATATTGATAGGCTATTAAAATCTAAATAGTGTGATTATTTGAATATAATAATATTGTTTTAGTTCGACACTTGTAAAGCTAGTTGAACGTTGATCTAATACTTTATGTGACATAAACTCATCCATATACTCTAATATTGATGTACATCCTTGATGTGATACTTGAGGTCAGGTTGCTTTTTTTGGTAGTAGAAGAAGAAGAATCGAGTTGTTATTTATGTGAAATGGATCTACGGGGTTTTGTCCATGAGGTAGATATGTTGAAGGCCAGGCAGGTTTTTTTTTTTTTTTTTGGGAAGAAGAAGGTCAGGCCCTAGGGTGTAATGTGGCTCTTTTTTATGAACCGATGATCAAAATAGGTCAGATCAAAAACATAAAAAAATTATTTGTATAGTTTATCGTGAAATTTAATATATTTTCACTTTAATATTTCAAATCTGGAGAAATAAGTTAATTAATATAATAATATCAAATATAATATCATTGATGGTCTCATCTTAGTAATTTGATGGATTTGGGATCGGCTAATTATGATAACATATTATCATTATATTAATAGATTATATCTTTACAAAAAAATTAATTAATATAATAATATATTAATTATTAGTTATTATTTAATTTATTATTGATAAAATAAATTTAAAAATAATATTTAAATGTTATAAAATATGTTCTTAAATTTTCAAAAATAAATAATAAATCATTAATATTCAAGCATCGTTTATATAAACGAAATGCATATTAATAAAATTAAGAGATACAAAAGTGATAAACTTATTTAAGTGGGGACATCAAGGAACTTATAAACTAAAACTTTCAACTTTATTATTTTAAAAAGTGAATATAATAACTTTATCTAAAAATCTTATTTATTTATGACATAATTAATCATTTTTATTTTACATCTAAAGATAAGATCTTATATTTTAGTAATATATTAATTGGGCAGTTTGAATAATTAATTTTAGTTTCTTTGGAAAAAGGAGTCGGTATTTCTCGCTTGTCACTTGTAATTTTAAAATGGATTTTACCACCATCACAACAGAATCTTTTAATAGGAGAATCTTTAAAATTAAATAATAATTACTTACACGCTTTTAAATGTTAAAATGTTCTACGAATTTGGATAAAAATATTGTTATCGATGATATAATTGTCAAACTATTAAATTAATTGCTTTAAAAATAAATTATTTTAGATATCATTAAATTTTAAATGAACGAGGATATCAATATTGTCACAAAAGACAATCAATAATGAGTAGTGATTAGTTGTCAGTTACGGAAAAAAAGTTTAATGCCTAAAATAAAATATTTTTAAAATTTAGTGAAAAAATTGATACACGCTTAAAAATAAGTACTTAAAAGACATTATTTTGGGCAATAATAGCCGCGCCAAAATGATGGTGTTTTGTCTATGTCATCATACTATTTAAATTTTAAAAGCTCATCGATATAATTAAAGTCAAAATAAAAGTTTAATACTATAATCGGAGTAATTAAAAGTTCAATGATATAAATGATATATCATTTAAAATTCAATTTTATATGGTGTAATTTACCCTTATTATTTTCAAAATTTTAATTTTTTTATAATTAAGAGTATATTTGGGTAAATTACTAAGTTAAAGGGTTTAATTGTTTTTAAGATTCTTCTAGTGCTTTTCAACTATTTGTTGACATGTCCTATACAATATAATAATGTTACATCGATAAAATTATTCACGTGAACTATCACGTGTACAAAGTTATTAATGTCATCATCCATCTTGTTACCCAATTCCAACAGATACTGATCAGTAAGCCCAGAGTCTTCATTTGCCATTGGGCTCGCCTCACCATTATCTCCCAGGCCCACCTGTTTAGGACCAAGTATTTTAATATCAACTCCCACTACCCCCACTAAATAATATTTCGAGCTTTTGAGTCGAGTCTATTTGATATTAAAAAGGTGATATTATAATTTTATTTTTTATATAAATTGAAGTCGTTTTATTATAAAAGAAGAAATATTCATAATTACAATGAAATTTTATAACCATATACGTAAACTAAACATATAATTATGACATTTCATATAATCATTGAAACAATAAACTAGCCGTTTGAAATCATATAATGACCATACAACGAAAATGTTAAAAATCTGACTTTATCAGTAAATGAACTACAACAGGGGATCAAACTACTGAAAGATCACCAACAATCGTAAATCAGAGTCGAGCGTTGTGAGAAAACTATATTAAAACGCAAATTGTGTATTCAAATTTAATAAGAGGGTGTAAAGCGTGAGAACAAATAACTGTCATCTTGATCAGTTGAGACGACGTCAAATTAAACCTTGAGTACATTAAACAAAGAAAAAAACTAAAATAACCAATAAAAAGGATCGAAAACATGCCAAAAGACAGAGGAAAGCACGATATAAAGACAAAGTTCTTAATTTTTTTTGAAAAATAAGAAAAAAAATAAAAATGCAATATAAAAAATACCGACAGTAGACAACCAATACTATAACGTGCCGTTGCAACCAACAAAAATAAAGAAGAAAAAAAAGGTAAGCGGCGAAAAGTTTAGAAAAGATTAGCTAAGTTTATTTTGGCATTAAAAGTTTTGAATCATTGTGTAGTTGTTATCCCACATAAAAAAAACTATTAGAATAATTTTTGGCACTGGAAAAGGGAGGTTATCACCTCATTACCTTGCAAGGAGTTGAAGGATATTGAGGTTGGCCTTGAGGAGAGTACAAGCAAATCAATTTTAATTTAAATCAGCAAGTTTTGAATTTTGAGAGCAGTCCTTCCAACAGCAACCAATGAAGCCAAACTTTTACTGGTGCTTTGCTGTGCTAGTTGTCATGGAGTTGGTTTTTAGTTCCCGATTGCTCATTGTTTAATTCTGTTTTAATTGTCTTCCTGTATTCCTCTGCTTCTTGTGAGTCGGAGTTATTTTCATATGCTACTGTAGCACAGCTGGGGTGGTATTTCAATGTTGGGTGGGGGTAGTAAGTTTGTGTTGGTCGGTGCGTTTTTACCTTTGTGTCTCCATGCAACAAATTCAATTGTGTAGCTGGGATTGTTTCTGCGTGGCCTCAGCGAGGGCGGTGTATCTGCTGTGGCAGAAGTTTTGTTTTTCCTTTGCCTACGTTGATTCCTCCATTTAGATTTAAGAAGGTTTGTTATAAGGTTATTGACTTGGGCTTGATTAATAAATTGATTTTGGTGAGTAAAAAAAAACTATGAGTTTGAATATATTCAAATATAATTATTTTCAAGGATGAATTTAATACTAAAAAAATTATTATAATATTTCTTTAATTATTAGTAACGGATCTATTTATTGATTATTTCAGATCAGATTTTATAGAGATCCATTATGGGATAACCCTCTCAAACCATTTTACTTTTTTTCGTAATTAAGAGTCCCTGACCTTATGTCGGAACGGTCCTTAAATTTTTTAGGGCTATGGCGGGGAGCGATCCAACTTAATCTTGGAAAATGTTGGGTTTTAAAATAAATGCATAAATAAACAAATTGGGGTCACCATTGACCTTTGGGTTAGGTAGGTCGAATACCTAAAAAATGTCATTTAAAATAATTTTAAGAAAAATAATTTTAAAAGATAAAAATTGATATGCGTTTAACCAGAAATTCGTTTTGAAAAAGAGTTCGGGAGTCGATTACGCGTGGGGAAGGATTAGCACCCCCAAGCGATTATACGTCATCTAAATATTAAAATTTGCAAATTCGAATATACATTTAGATTATGATCTTTTTTAGAAAAAACTATAAAGGGTATTATTTTGCACGAATAATTCTCGAAAATACTTTCCTTGTCAGTTAAAGGGGCATTTTCATAGATTTTCCATACAAAAAATATTACCCTAATTTTTAATAAATTATACATACAATAATTTTAAAAAAATAAATATAAAAAGGTGTTTATATGAAAAATCATTAGGAAAGTGATCTTTGTCAGTTAAGGCACATTTCCATAGATTCCCTATAGAAAATAATATTGTCTTAACTTATAGATACAATACATATATTAAATGTTTTAAAAAATTCATTTGAATGCAAAATGTATTATTTTGTTCGAACAATTCTTGGAAATATACTAAAATCCAAGGAAAAACATAAATAATAAAATAAATAACTAATCGAAGAAAATGTAAATTCCATACTTGTCCACCCTAAATTAAGGGTGTATTTGTCACTAAAGGGAAAGTTAGAAGTTTGAATGTCTTTGCAATTACTTTTACCTATAGTTTATTTTGATCTCTTTTCTCGGTAAAATATTTATTTATAAATTATAGTCTAAAGTTGCGTTTCTTTAAAAACCTTATTAATTCTAGATAAAGAAAAAAATACAACACAACTAGACTACGCATATTACAATCATATGTGATTTTGCACCCAATGAAACACAATCCTTGACCATAATATTCTCGTTGCAACACAATCTGAACACAAAACAAAACAAATCTACCACGTCAGATTAAAACAATTTACCACCATACTTAAAAAATCTCCGATCTTTGCATACTAATATTCACTACATGATCGATCATTCCATTTTGAGCTCTTGGCACATACATAAATTGTGCTAATGAGATTAAACCAGCCAAATAATTCAATATTTCATTTATAAACATTCTAATAATTGAATGATTCATAACTATAATTTATTTTAAAAATTATTAATATAATATAATTTTAATAATTATTAAAATAATAACACTTTTACCTTGACTTGCCTCCTCTTAATATTTTATTGGTAATATATTTCAAATCTCGAGAGAAAAATGTCTCCTCTGCTTGCAAACCCCTCACTTTCACTGCACAATCACATGTCTGACAGAATGAAACTTAATATTATTGGGGGTAATAAATTTTCCCGTTGTCTATCGTTTCAATTATTTATGAAACTTAAATGTCTCCTCTGCATGCGAACCCCACAATAAATTTGCCCGTTGTCTATCGTTTCAATTATTTATAGTTCGGATCTGCATAAAAAAATCAATTAATGATCGAGTAATATTTTATATGCAATTTCCATTCCGATTTATCTTCCTCGCAAATCCCAGCTCTTTGTCCCTGCATGCAATCCACGTACTCTCACTGCTTGTCACATATAATTGTAAACTGGATTTTACTTGCATCATATGAGAGCCTTTAAAATTCATGAGCAATCACATGCATTCGGACAGTGATTTGACACATTTATTATGTTACAAGTTTCAGTATATCTCATTTAATGAATATGTTGGACTTAAGAGTCTGAGTAATCTAAGCATCTTAGACTTTAGTTTCATTACTCATGGTAGAAACACTTAGTGAACTATGATTTTATTAAGTTAGGATTAACTTTAATAGAATTCGAGAATAATAATATTTTTGAGTATTATTATTTTGTATAAATGTTAGAAAGTATACTAACATTTGTATTGTATGTGTAATTATGGATGTTTGTGTAGATCGTAATCAAGCTCCTGAATCAAGCAAGAAAAATGACAAGGATAAATTTGCCAAATAGTTGGACATCATTAAGGCATAATAGTGAGGCACACCAGGTGAGTGCATTTTATATACTTGTATGCGATGAAGATTTTTGATAAAAGTATGTTTTATAGTATTTCGATATGTTTTCATAATGTTTATGAAAATGATACTATGAATAATTTTGGAGTATGAACTGCTCTAAAATGAATAGATGAACTATTATGTTTTAATGGTTATCGATGTTCATAAATGAATGTTAAATCTACGAATTTGACTTAAAAGCCCATTGATGTGCCTTGAGAGTCATAGGTGCATTTTGACATAAATTGTATGTAATAGTTATCGATCGATTTTATGTAATGCATAATGGTGCATTTTCGTATTAGTACTATGTATACTTTCGCACTAGATGTGCAACCATGGTATTCATAATGAGTTTATGAATTACCATTTCGACATACCATTATGTATAAAAGTTATCGATCGATTTTTTAATGCATAACGGTGCATTTTTGTATCAATACTATATGTACTTTAGGCATTATGGATGTATCCATGGAATTCTTAATGAGTTTGTGAATTTCCATTTCGGCACTTTGGTGCAATACATGTACCTTGCATTCTCATTTGACATACATTGGGCAAATAAAGGATAAACTAAAAATACTGATTGATAGGTATGTTGGGCATACTAAATATAGTTTCGCAAGTTACGTGAATGAAAACCTTGGTTTGCCAAGCTAGTTTAAGTATTAATATTATTTATAAGATTAAAATTCATATTTTGATATTTCATGATATACTTATATTTAAGTTACACCTCATTGAATTATTATGTCTCACTAAGAAAATACTTAGCGTGTATTGGTTTCACGCGTAGGTAATAGCAAAGACTAGCGGAGTAAGGAGTGCATTGGATATCATCAATCAAAGGTTGCCTCGTCAGTAACTGTAGGAAAATTATGTCTACTTTTGATAATTAGATGGCATGTATTTGGACTTATGAAAATGCTCTTAAATGTATTTAAGTTATAATTTTTGTAATATGTTACAATAAATGTTTTATTATTATTATTATTATTATTATTAAAATGTTTTGTTTTATTTTCAAAACAAACTTTTATGGGTTTACAAATAAGGAAATGTTTTTAAAAGCTATGCACACCTTTGACTTGTGTACGAAAACATATCCGAGAAATGGGTGTTACAGCTTCTCTTGTCTTCAAGTATATCAAATCTGAAAATTAAACATTACCCCTTGGTAATATGTGTTTGAGAATTCAAAAACATCATACCTGGAAGTCTAGGGAGGATAATCTTTGGAAAATGATTTCTCTTGTGAAAGCTTGTCTTGCAGCCACCAAACATGGAAATCTGAATTGGTTACTTTTTAAAAAACTTCATTTTTTAGGAGAGACTTAAATGAAAAACTTTGGAAATTGTTTTCTCATTTTTTTTTCAAAAAAATTCAATTTTCAAATTTAAATGAGAAACTTTTCTCATTTTTTGAAAAAACATGTGAAAATATCTTGCCCGAAGGTCTTATAGATGGTCCGAATGACTTATCATCTTGCTTGAAAGGCTTGTAGATGACCATAATTATTTACTTATCATGCTCGAAAGACTTACTGATGGCCCAAATGACTTACCAATTTTAGAAATAGTTTACTACGAAAGAAAATTTCTTACTTTTCAAAATTTTCAATTTTCATATTTAAATGAGAAACTTTTCTCATTTTTCTAAAAGCATGTGAAAACATCCTGCCCAAGGTCTTATGGATGGCCCAAATGACTTATCATCTTGCTTGAAAGACTTACGGATAACCCGAAGGATTTAAGCATCATGCTCGAAATACTTACTGATGGCCCAAAGGACTTACCATTTTCGAAATAGTTTACTAGGTAAGAAACTTTTTTACTTTTCAAAAATTTCAATTTTCAGATTTAAATGAGAAAATTTTCTCATTTTTTTGAAAAACAGGTGGAAACATCTTGCCCAAGGTCTTATGGATGGCCCGAATGAGTTATCATCTTGCTCGAAAAACTTACAGATGACTCGAAGGATTTAAGCATCATGCGCGAAAGACTCACTGATGGACCGAAGGATTTATCAAATTTGGGAATAGTTTACTAGGTAAGAAATTTTTCTTACTTTTCAAAATTTTCAATTTTTAGATTTAAATGAGAAATTTTTCTCATTTTTTCGAAAGACGTGTGAAAAAATCCTTCCCGAAAGTCTTATGGATTGCCCGAATGACTTATCATCTAACTCGAAAGACTTACAGATGACCCAAAGGATTTAAGTATCATGCTCGAAAGACTTACTGATGGCCCGAAGGATTTACCAATTTTGGAAATAGTTTATTAGGTAAGTGATCGCTTGTGAATGTATGTGCTAAGCCAAGCTAATCTATGCAAGTTTACACAATCGATGCAAGTAATATAGCAGTGAGTGAGTATCGTCTCCACAGGGATTAGATTAGAAATATCTTTTCACCACAACTAGATCTAATGCTACAAATTAGTTCTACTATGTATTAAAGCTAAGAACTAATATTAAAGAGCTAAGAATAAAGATTCAATGATTTCAGACAAGTGTTGGTCGAGACAAAGAAAATATGCAGACAGATAAAACAAAACAAAACAATTATTGAATTAAATATAATGCAAACAACCTCACTTATTCAGACGTGTCACAGAGCACTGATGCTAAACCATTGTCTCGACAACAGTTATTTTAAGCTCAGAATGAATTATTATGACTCACTAAACTGCCCGACAAGATTACTAGGTATTCTTAGACGGTTGCTATGGCAATACCTCTCAGTGTTAACTATAGACGTTGTCTTAACCTACTCTAGCCTTTATCCCTTTTAGTCATTTGAAACTCATTCCTTATCTCTAAGGTAGACAAGTTAGAACTTCACCATCCCTGATTCATTCCTTTACTCACGTTGATCTCTCTTAATTCTCTCGAATTCAAGAATCACTTTCTAGACAAAAGACTATCTCTCGATGCTCTTAAGTGTCCAGACATGTTTTACCGAAACCCCAGGCTATCTCTCGATGCTCTTACAGTGTTAAGGCAAAATATTTAAACTATGAGCAAAACAATCATAAGCAAACATAATTCATCATTCATAAACATAAAATATTGTTCAGGCAAAACAAAGTTTAACACCAAGTAAAGCATTCATGGTGTTATCAAAGATCATCCAAGATTAAACGTTTAATACAACCTCAAATAAAATAAGAGTTTAAGAACAAAGGAAGAACACTCCCAAAACTGGGGCTCTATCGCGACAATCCTGATCAGCACCACGCCTGCCTTGGTGATCACCCTCTCTCAAGGTCTGATCACCGCTCTGCTATCGTCTGGCTATGGAGGACACCAAGGAAGACTGGGGGTAGACGGAGGGAAAGCACTGCAGTTGCTTGCTCACACCTAAGGTAAAGCTCTTCTTTCTTCTTCCTTGTTTCCCTTTTTTTTACGGCTACAGCTGGTAATTATAAGAAGAATCTCCTAGGGCTTTGCATACTTTTGGAGTTTCCTTAATTAACATTTATTAATTTCCCAAACTTAAAAAGGAAAGGCGGCTGGCGGTTGTCAAGATATTCAAGGCTTGCTTGCACGTGAAGCAGGTCATCCAGCTGGCATGCGACATAGGCGGTTTCGCCACATTTGCTTCAGACTTCTTCAGATAAATCTTGCCTCAGCAAGATAAATATGCTCCTCACGTTCTCATCTGTTCCATTGGCCTTTGCAACTTTTCATTGTCACAACTGAAATGTTCTTCCTTTGTAGAATTCCTGCACAAACACAACTCAAACAACCCCTTCTCCTCAGCAGCATCAGTTAAGCCAAATAAATCTTACCTAGGCAAAACTTATCCACCATAACCTATATGTAACTAAATGCAACTAAAAATACAGTGCATACTTTCTTTAGGCAGCAATAACTTAAGTGAAAATACTAGAATTTAAGTCTTTTTACGGAGTTATCACACCCCCAAACTTAAGTTATTACTTGTCCTCAAGCAATGGATAATAGCTAGAAGAAAATCAAAATTGTCACGGCAAAACAGTATCAAGAACATCATCAGGTTTGATATTTTAGCCCTCAGTAAAAATATGTGGCCTCAACATGTTCGACAGTCATATTAGTCAAGTCCATTCCCTAATCAGGATCCTTTGCTATTGTGTGTGTGTGATTCAAGACAACAAATTATTCATCAGACTTAGTTTATACGCGAAAATAAAATGAAAACTACAAAAACTTACTGTGGTGGTGTAGCTTGACTGGACGCACTCGTGCGGCGTCGTTTGGGAGGGGAAGGGTTCTCAGATCCCAAGTCTACTGTTTCTGGCTGAGAAGGAGATGGTTGAAGTATACGCCCTATCGTTCTCTTGTATTGCTTCTTGCTGGTCGAAGCTTGAGTTGGAGTGGACTTCTCGGTCGCGAGAGCCGGTTGTACTGGAATTGGTGATGGACTAGAAGCTGCTGTTGGGGCTAGTGATGTTGATCGAACTGGGGATAGAATAGGATCATGCTCAGGCTACTTCGATGCTGGCATGAAATCTTTATCAGTGAAGAAGTAGGGTGGAGAATCACTGTTGCTTTTAGTGATGGAGAAGGATGAGGAACTCCTCGGAGTCATCGTGGCTTTCTTCTGGTGCGGGTGAGACATAGGCTGCCAATAGTGGCACATCGGTAGGCACCTCTGGTGGAACGTCTAGAGGGACATAAGATGTCAAGGCATGGAATGTGCTGCCGCCCACATTGTAGTTAAGGATGACACTGGGGAAGGTTGGCAGTCTGATCATTGTGGTTGGGAGCAACTCCTTGATGAAGGCGTTGAGTTACATGTCCCTTGCCTTGGCGTATTCAAAGTAAATTTTCATGTGGTCCTCCAGGTACCTGATCTTTTCACGTGTCTCATGCGTGTGAGTGGCCACAACGGACATTCTAACCGCGATAACTAATTTTGCTCCTCGCTCCAGACCCTCCTTTGGGTCGTCATCATTGAAACTCATCAACTCGGGGACCTTTTTCTTTGTAATACCCTCCTTGGGTTTGATGAAGTCTTTGAATGGTTCCTCAGGAACCTTTTTCTTTCTGCACAACGCGGTTATAAGGTTTGAGGAATAGTAGGTTACCACGGTTCTTCTTGGCACAGTCATGGATCTGCTCAAAGATGATTTCACCCACATCGATCGTCCTACCGTATATGATCGAGTGCAACAACATCAGTCGCTTGACGAGGACAGTGGTGTTGTGGGACGTTGGCATCAACTTGCCTTTAAGAAAATAGTTCCACAGTTTCATGTGTGGTTTGAGGGCTCGGTGATCTACTCGCTTTCTTATGGGGGCATTCCCTTCGAACTTAGCCCACCCAAAACATAAGTCCTGTAGAACTCCATTGTACGTTTCTTGGCCTGCCTCGACCACAAATCTTTTGTGCTGATCATCCATTTTCCCCAACTTAAAGTATTTGTTAAGTGCAAAAGGGGAAAAGCGAATGAGTTTTCCTCGAACATATACCGTGTGGTTGGAGGTGTCCGCGAGGTAAGCATAGAACTCCATCACCATTGCTGGTGCTACGACGTTAGGATTACGAGCAAACTTCTCCCAGTTATGCTTCTTTATGACACCCATCACCTTAGGGCCAAACTGCTCTTCTCCCTCGATTGGAAAAATGAATCCATCTTCCAAATATATTTGGTGTTGCTGAATGGTTTTGAAGCGTGCCTCTGCTTCGGCTGTTTGGAAACGTTCGAAACTCTATCTGGGGGCTGGGGTCGATCTCGATCTCACCATTTTTCTTGGCTAATTTTAGTGGTGGTGATGGGGAAGTATTTTGAGAAAAAGAAAAGAAATTTTCTGGTTTGTAAAGAAAGAATGAAACACGAAGAAGAAGAAGAATAATAAGAGTGGGTAGTTTTTCTTGGAAAGTGATGAGTGGTTTCGGGGAATTTTGGTCTTTATATGGTAGGGAAAAGATTTCTCATTAAATGAGAAATATTTGATAAGACATAAAGGGGAAGAAATGATTTCTTTCCCTCTTTATTCTACCACCAAATCACGTACCCTAGGGCTTCTTTTCTTTTCTTCATGCATACTTCAACTCCCCATGCTGCCACGTGTTCCTTGCTCGCCTACAATATGAAAGAAGAAAATAATAAAATAAAACGGATTAAAGCATAAAATAACTTAACTTATTTATGTACAGAATTTAGATTTTCGTTGCCTAGGCAACTAATATTTGCTCAATTAAGAAAAGTAAACTCTTGGGCATCATGTGCCAACGATGCTAGTTTGTCGCGTATGACTGGGGCTCCTTTGTATTCCTTGAGTCTCTGCCCGTTCACTTTGAAGATGGAACCATCATTTTGGTTCTGAATTTTAATTACTCCATTGTCATAGACTTGGTGTACGATGAATGGTCATGACCATCGTGATTTTAGCTTGCCTGGGAATAACTTAAGGCGTGAATTGTAGAGCAGTACTTGTTGTCCAGAATAAAATTACCTCCGCAATATTTTTATGTCATGCCATCGTTTTGTTTTCTCCTTGTAAAGGCGAGCATTCTCGTATGCATGTTCTCTAAATTCATCCATCTCGTTTAGTTCATATAGTATTCTTTCTCCAGCAAGCTGAGCATCCATGTTTATCTTTTTTATGACCCAATAAGCTTTGTGTTTAAGTTCAACCGGTAGATGAAATTCCTTTCCATACACTAGCTTGAACGGGGACATTCCCAACGGTGTCTTAAATGTTGTGCGATAAGCCCATATTGCTTCATCTAGCTTTGGTGACCAATCTTTTTGACTTGGGTTGACCACTTTTTCGAGGATCTGTTTGATTTCTCATTAGATACTTGGGCTTGTCCATTCGTCTGAATGTGATATGCCATAGTAATTCTATGTCGTACTTTATATCTTTTCAGTGCCTTGGCAATCAATTTATTATCAAAATGTGTCCCTTCATTGCTAATGAGAGCTTGTGGTGTTCCAAAGTGAGTGAATATATTTTTGTGCAAAAACTTTAACACCGTCTTGGCATCGTTCTTAGGTGTTGAAATTGCTTCAACCCATTTTGATACGTAATCAACTACCAAGAGAATATACATATTTCCAAATGATGTTGGAAAAATTCCCATGAAATCTATGCCCTATACGTCGAAAAGTTCGATCTCCAGAATGTTTTTCCATGGCATCTCATGTCGTTTCGACATGTTTCATGTACGTTGACATCTATCACATGACTTGTAGAATTCATGCGCGTATTTGAACATGGATGACTAATAAATCTAAAAATTTACTTTTCGTGCCTAGCACTGCTTCGACTGTATAGTCACTAGCGTCGCACATAAGCTCAAATGGTTTGTTCCAATCTGGTGGGATAACTATTGGCTCTGCTGAAAGCTTTTTCTTCAAATCTGTGAAGGTATTCAAACAATCATTAGTAAACTCAAATGGATGATTTTGTTGAAGCAAAAGACAAAAGAGTTTAGAGATTTAAGAAAAGTCTTTTATGAACCGCCTATAGAATCCTGCATGTCCAAGGAAACTGTGTACACCTCGCACATTAGTAGGTAGGGGAAGATTTGCAATTGCATCCACCTTGGCTTTGTCGACTTTGATTCTATGGCATGAAATTTTGTATCCCAACACTATTCCTTCAGTTACCATAAAATGACATTTTTCCCAATTCAATACTAGGTTGGCTTTTTCACAACGTTTCAACACCTTGGATAAATTGCCAAGGCATCGGTCAAAGTCATCACTCGTAACGGAGAAATCGTCCATAAATATTTCCATGCACTCTTCCACCATATCTGAAAAGATTGCCATCATGCATCGTTGGAATGTATATGGAGTGTTACACAGTCCAAACGACATTCGCCTAAATGTATAGGTACCATACGGGCATGTGAACGTTGTTTTCTCTTGGTCTTCGGGTGCTATGGCAATTTGGTTATAGCCTGAGTATCCATCAAGGAAGAAATAAAATGCATTTCCCGCTAATCTATCCAACATTTGATCGATGAAAATGAGCGGAAAATGATCTTTCTTTGTGGCTTTGTTAAGCTTCCTATAATCTATGCATATGCGCAAGCCCGTGACTGTTCTCGTGGTAAGTAAGTCATTATGCTTGCTTTTAACCACGATTACACCACCTTCCTTTAGCACACATTAGACTGGGATAACCCATGAACTATCGAATATAGGATAAATCACTCCCGCATCCAACCATTTTATTATTTCCTTCATGAAAACCTTTTCATGATCGGGTTGAGCCGTCTTTGGGGTTCCACCGAGGTATTGTGGCTATCTTCAAGATTGATTTTGTACATACATATGGTTGGACTGATTTCTTTCAAGTCTGCCATCGTCCATCCTATAACTTTTCTGTATTGTGACAAAACATTCAACAAACTCTTCTCCTGTTCGGAGGTTAGGTTGGCAGAGATTATCACGGGTAAAGTTTCATCAACTCCTAGATAAGCATATCTCAAATGTGATGGTAAAGTCTTAAGCTCCAATTTCGGTGCATGTTGTGAAGATGACTCTTGATATTTGACTTCATCATAATCTAAAGGTTCGAAATTCATACCTGACCTATGAAGAAATCTCAATTAGTCATTTATCTTTCCTTTGCATCTTGCCTTGGTATCGCTTTCAGGGTGTTCAATGTGCATATTTTCGTTGTCGTGGCCATAATTGTCAGAACCGTCTTCTGAAAATATTTCATCAGGGCCAAAGTTTTCTGCTTCATGTATTTTGGTTGTAGGTTCATGGTACAAATTGATGTACTCATCGAGCCTTAGGGATTCACCTCGTCCCAGGATTACCTTTTTTTCAATCTTATTAATGCATTGGCATTCCTCTGGATCGTCTGTGTATTTCATAGAGTTGAATACATTGATCATGACACTTTGCTCGCCAACTCTCATGGTGAATTTTCCTTTTTCACAGTCTATTAGGATTCTGTTTGTGGTTAAGAATGGGCGTCCCAGAATGATTGGTGCGTTTTCATCAGCTTCGCAATCCAGAATGAGAAAATCCACTGGAAATACGAATTTATCTACCTTTACTATGACGTCTTCAATTCTGCCCTCGGGTCGCACATAAGACTGATCAGCCAACTGTAGGATGACCGATGTGGGATAGGAGTGATACCCGTCTAGTTTCATGAATATCGATTTTGGTATCAAGTTTACACTTGATCCCAAGTCAATGAGAGCTCGCCCGATGAAATCATTACCAATGGAACATGGTATTACAAAGCTGCCAGTGTCATTTTGCTTTGGTGGAAGTTTGCTCACTGCCGAGTTGATTTCTGTTGCCGTGGCGACATATTCTACATTCCTTTTCTTTGTAACAATTTTCTTCAGATACTTGGCATAGGAAGGCATTTGCTCGATGACTTCGAGTAGGGGCACATTGATACACAACTGGTCCAAAACATCAACTAATTTCTTGAACTGGATGTCATCATCATGTTTCTTCAACCGTTGAGGGAACGGTGGTGGAGGTCTCACATCGACTACTGATGGTGCAGGGAAATTGCTGGCCTTGACCATAAATTTCTTGTTATCCGGTTGATCCTTTTTTGAGCCTTCACTTCTTTCCTTCTCTTCATACGCTTTCTCTTATTCAGCATTCTTAGATTCCTTATCCGGTTATGTTACTCCTTGGCGAGAATTGTTCAGCTATTCTCCCCCAAACTTGTCATCTTGATCAACTTATTTTCCACTCCTTAGCGTAAGTACATTGCATTGCTCCTTCCCATGATGCTTAGTGACTTCAGTATCACTAGGGAGATTTTCGTGTGGGCGAGAATGTAATGCCGTGGCAATCTATCCCACTTGATTCTCCAATGCTCTAAGAGATGAACTATGGCTTTGCAAAAGTGTTGTCTGGCTTTATAACAAATTTCCTTGATTGTTTTTTATTGCAGAATGTTCGTGCATCAAGGTTTTTGTAGACGACATGAAATCTTTTGTCAATGCCATGAATTCCTACAAGGATAATTCTAAGGAGTTAGTATTGGAATGAGTGTTAGAGGAAGAATCTATACCTTTATTATTTTGCCAGGGCTGCTGATGTTGATTCTGAATATGCTTTTGGTCAGAATTATTTTGTTGTGGCCTGTAATTTGTGGCTTGATTATTGTTGTTCCCTTGATTGTTCCACGAAAAATTTGTGTATTGTCTCCAATCAGGGTTGTATGTATTCGAATAGGGATTATTGTTGTTCCGATTGTAGTTGCCCACAACATTAGTTGACTCATGGTTTTCAGGACATTCACTCTCATGATGGTTGCCTTGACAGAATAGGCACACATTATTGGTCACCTTGACTTCTCTTACCACATTAGGACGTTCCAAATTTTTCAACATATTGGTTATGGCAGAAAGTTTGGCTGCTACTGAATCTTTGTTTTTCTAATTCATATGCTCCAGAGGTTTTTCTGTCGGTTCCCAATCTTGCACTTGGAAATTGATAGTCATTATTCGCTATCCTGTCGAGGATGTCAAAAGCTTCCTCGGGTGATTTGTCTAGTAGGGTGCCATTTGCTGAGGCATCTAACATCATTCGAGTTGGTGTGTTAACTCCATTGTAAAACATCACCACTTGTGTCCAATCATGAAATCCATGATTAACACATTTGCAAAGTAAACTTTTATACATATCCCAGCATTCGTACATTGATTCATCATCGCCTTGGCAAAAACTCGCAATGTCGTTCCGAAGCTGTGTATTCATATTGGGTGGATTATATCGGAGTAGGAAACTCTTGCATAAATCTGCCCATGACTCCATTGATCCAGAATGAACTCCGTTGAGCCAAGCTCTTGCTCTATCATGTAAGGAGTAAGGAAAAAGCTTCAGTTTGAGCACATCTTCATATACACATTGTTGTCTAAATAAATCGCATACTTCAAGGAAAGCATGCACATGCTGTCTAGCGTCTTCATTTGGTGTACAACCAAATTGGCCGATAGAGTTCAATATATTAAACATCATCGGTTTGAGTTCAAAATGGGTGGTTTGTATCTCAGGTGCCACTATGCCAGGATTGAGGTCATCGAGAATTGGGTTCAAATGATCTCGTATCGCTCTTGGTCTTGCAACTTGATCTCCTAAATCTCTCTCATGTCATTTTGCATTTGATTCAATTGTTCTCTGGTTCTTTGGGCACGCAACCTTTGTCTGAACGATTGCTTAACTTCGGGGCCGAATGGTTCCAAAGGCTTACCAGCAGATCTTAAGCTCATGCAATAATAAAAACCTATAAAAGAAAATAATAAACTACGTTAGACTAAATAATTATAAAGTGACACAAAGAACTTGTTATGACTGGAAATTTTGTCAGTTGCCAATCCCCTACTACGGCGCCAAAAACTTGATCGGTTGTGAATGTATGTGCTAAGGCAAGCTAATCTGTGCAAGTATACACAATCGATGCAAGTAATATAGTAGTGAGTGAGTATCGTCTCCATAGGGATTGGATTAGAAATATCTTTTCACCACAACTAGAACTAATGCCACAAATTAATCCTACTAGGTATTAAAGCTAAGAACTAATATTAAGGAGCTAAGAATAAAGATTCAATGATTTAGGCAAGTGTTGGTCGAGTCAAAGAAAATATGCAGACAGACAAAACAAAACAAAATAATTATTGAATTAAATATAATGCAAACAACCTCACATATTTAGACGTGTCACGGAGCACTGATGCTGAATCATTGTCTCGGCAACAATTATTTTAAGCCCAGAATGAATTATTATGACTCGCTAAACTGTCCGACAGGATTACTAGGTATTCTTAGACGATTGCTATTGCAATACCTCTCGGCGTTAACTATAGACGTTGTCTTAACCTACTCTAGCAATTATCCCTTTTAGTTATTTGAAACTCACTCCTTATCTCTAAGGTAGACAAGTTAGAACTTCACCATCCCAGATTCATTCCTTTGCTCACATTGATCTCTCTTAATTCTCTCGAATTCAAGAATCACTTTCTAGACAAAAGGTTATCTCTCGATGCTCTTACAGTGTCCAAATATGTTTTACCGAAACCCCAGGTAATCTCTCGATGCTCTTACAGTGTTAAGACAAAATATTTAAACTATGAGCAAAACAATCATAAGCAAACATAATTCATCATTCATAAACATAAAATATTGTTCAGGCAAAACAAAGTTTAACACCAAGTAAAGCATTTATGGTGTTATCAAAGATCATCCAAGATTAAAATGTTTAAAACAACCCCAAATAAAATAAGAATTTAAGAACAATGGAAGAACGACTCCCTAAACCAGGGCTCTGTCGTGACAATCCTGATCAGCACCATGCCTGCCTTGGTGATCACTCTCTCTCGAGGTCTGATCACCGCTCTACTATCGTCTGGCTATGGAGGGCACCAAGGAAGGCTGGGGCGTAGACGGAGGGAAAGCACTGCAGTTACTTGCTCACGCCTAAGGTAAAACTCTTCTTTCTTCTTCCTTGCTTCCATTCTTTTTGCGACTACGACTGGTAATTATAAGGAGAATCTCCTGGGGCTTTGCATACTTTTGGAGTATCCTTAATTAACCGTTATTAATTTCCCAAACTTAAAAAGGAAAGGCGGTTGACAGTTGTCAGGATATTCAAGGCTTGCTTGCATATGAAGCAGGTCATCCAGCTGGCATGTGACATAGGCGGTTTCGCCACATTTGCTTCAGACTTCTTCAGATAAATCTTGCCTCGACGAGATAAATCTGCTCCTCACGTTCTCATCTGCTCCATTGGCTTTTGCAACTTTTCATTGTCATGACTGAAATATGCTTATCCACCATAACTCAAACAACCTCTTCTCCTCAGCAGCATCAGTTAAGCCAAATAAATCTTGCCTAGGCAAAACTTATCCACCACAACCTATATGTAACTAAATGGAACTAAAAATGCAGTGCATACTTTGTTTAGACAAGCAATAAATTAAGTGAAAAGACTAGAATTTAAGTCTTTTTACTATAGATCCATGAGCTAAAAGATCTTGGACTTGTCGTTTAAAGTTACTGCAATTCTCGATGAACTGTCATCGGGCTCCGGCGTAATATTCACAAGAAACTTTCTCATTATACCAACTCAGATAAGGGGTAACAAAGACTTAGCTAGACATGGAGTAATTAGTTGAGCTTTGATTAACTTGGGATATAATTTGATGTACAAAAATGAATGAAAATTGAGTATAAGCTCTTTTGATTTAATTTTATCTTTTCCAATATTATGATAATCTTGAAGACCTAGTGAATGATCATTAAGATATTCACTTTGAAGGTTCAACTCTTGACTAACTTTTTGTGGGAGACACTGGCTTTCAGACCTCCCCTTATCTATAAGTTCTGGGCTTCTGAGAGCTTAGGTTTTCCATCTTCAAAGCATAACAACCATTCTGTGATGAGGTTTTAAACCTTTAATCTCATAACCACACAATTTTCCGAAGAGTGACTAAAATCTCCAGAATGATAGCTGTATGAATTTTTGGCGCATTGCCAATTTGGACGCATATAAGTGTTAGGCCTTGGAGGAATAGGTGATAGAAGGCCACTTTCGAAGAGAAAGGGTAACAAGTTTGAATATGACCATTGAATTGGAATGAGAGGTATCTTCTTTCTCTTCTTGTTATTTTTAGCCTTCTTTACAGGCATTTGAACTTCCTCTATGCCTCTCTTCTTTGAGTGGGACTCAACCTTCGTCTTGGAAGTTTCAACCTCAATTTTCACTTTTCCCAACATGATCTCTGTCACGCTTTTTGGAATCATACCCGATTGTTGGAATTGCCTTGGATTATCATACTCCCCAACAGGTTCTTGATCATCTGTTGTCATCACATTAGCTACACAACCAACATTAAGATTTTCACTCGAAGTCTTCATCTTTATTGCATAATAGAGTCTTCTAACAATTTCTCCCCATATATCATTGTAACCATCATGCTCATCAACTTGGACATCTGTCTTCTGGATTCAACTTGGAACTTCCTTGCTTCATCAATAATTTATTGTTAGATCCTTACGAGTTTTTCCTAGATTCTTTCGATCTTACTAACACATGTTAATATCTCATTCCCTACTTTCAATCTTTTTATAAATACACCCCAGGTAACTTTAATTTTCTTTGGGAACTTCTGTCACAGTATCATTCACAAGTTACTCTCATGTTTCCATGATTGATATATGTAAAAATGCTTAAATAAACAAATACGATGCAAATGTATATGCTAAATGTAAATGTAATATGAGTTAATTCCATAAGTGACCACCATATAACAACCTTCATTCAGACAATAAGGTTTCATTACACCATGTAATCAAAATAAAATTGTGATTCTTCATTTCTTCGTTTCCTTAAGCTGTATTCTTCATGGAATATTATGTTCCACCCAAAATTATCGGTTTATTTTTCACATTTGATGATGACTGATATCCTTAAATTATTTATGGTTGAATCTTGAGATTTTCATTTTTACTTCCAATGCGAAGTGGTCTTCATGGCTTCATTAAGGGTCTTCTCGTCCTTGGTATGACTGCATTTATCTCTTGAGGAAACATCTTGGCCTTTGCGTCTTCAAAGAAAGTCTTCAATCAGCTTTAAATTTCTTCATTCATGGATTATTAGAACATATTCAGATCACCTAATTTTGACTACATGGCTAAGAATTTCTTGTCTCATTATAAACAGTCTTCTTATTTAGTCAAGCAATTGTGAATTAACACCTTTGGATGACACAAAGATGTAAATGCAAGAAAATAAAATCAAAATAAAATAAACACATAACAAAAATGGGTTAGTACACATAAGATAAACAACAAGATAGTAAGTACTATAAGTATCAAATACAACCTACCCTCATAGGTTGACTACACATACATGGTATGATAAATCCTACCCAAACATGCTTTCTACCCACATGCTTTGTTATTCAAAAAAAAAGTCATAACCGCATGATATCTACTTCGTAGACTTCGTGAAAAAATATAAAACCTAACCGCGTACCCTTCTAGTTCTCATGCTTTTTACAAAATAAATAAATAAATCTGAGGAAAGGTTAGAGTGAGTTTCCCATTTGTGATTTTTGAATAACCACAGACAAAATTTCAGTACAAAACAGGCAGAGTTTCAGTACTACTAAAAGGGTCATCGAATTGTCCTTTGTTGTTGCCCCATTGGGCCTACCAGACCCTTGATCCTCACCCATTATAGGCTTAAACGGATCAAGTTCAGTTCGAGAGGATGCATTTCCCTATGTCCATGCAAGGAAACTCAATGTTCGCTTATAAACACAAGACATATGTACCCCAGAGGCTACTTGCTAAAGCCCATATAGAGAAAAATAATTTTTCTCATGTAAGCGTAGCGTTCACCCCTACCTAACGGGATACAGGAAACTCAATGTTCATGGTTTTAGCATGTGTGAGAGAAAACTCACAATCCATTGCCTCGATCCGAAAACAAACAAACTAAAAAATGTCAGAATCTGAAACAATGAAAATCACACATTAATACAAATAATATTAAAAAAAAGTGTATGAAATGATGTGATGCAAACAAAATATAAGGATCAAAATTTAAATATCATTCAAATTTACCATTCTCAACTACAAAGATGACATATAATCGATTACGGCCTGACTCTCTAATGTCTCCAGTGGAGTCATCAAGCTATCAGAACAGTTCTTAAGCTTTTTAGGGCTATGGTAGGGAGCGATCCAACTTAATCTTAGAATAGGTTGGAGTTTAAAATAAATGCATAAATAAAAAAATTTGGAGTCATCATCGACCTTTGGGTTAGGTAGGTCGAATACCTAAAAAATATCCTTTAAAATAATTTTAAAAGATAAAAAGTGGTATATGTTTAACCAGAAACTCATTTTAAAAAAGAGTTCGAGAGTTGATTACGTGTGGGGAAGAATTAGCACCCCCAAAATACCCAAAATCGATACCTAAACGATTATACGTCATCTAAATATTGAAATATGCAAATTCAAATATACATTTAAATTATGGTGCTTTTTAAAAAAAATATATAAGGGGTATTATTTTGTACGACCAATTCTCGAAAATACATTCATTGTTAGTTAAGGGGGCATTTTCATGGATTCCCCATACAAAATAATATTACCCAAATTTTAATAAATTATACATACAATAATTCTAAAAAATCAAATATAAAAAGGTGTTACTTTGTATGAGAAATCATTGGGAATGTGACCCTTGTCAGTAAAGGCACATTTCCATAGATTTCCCATACAAAATAATATTACCCAAATTTTTAATAAATTATACATACAATAATTCTAAAAAATCAAATATAAAAAGGTGTTACTTTGTATGAGAAATCATTGGGAATGTGACCCTTGTCAGTAAAGGCACATTTCCATAGATTTCCCATACAAAATAATATTGTCTTAGCTTATAGATACAATACATATATTAAATGTTTTAAAAAATTCATTTGAATGTAAAAGGTATTATTTTGTTCGAACAATTCTTGTAAACGCACTCCTTGTTAGTTAAGACACGTTTCTATAAATTATTCACATAAAATAATATTTAATATATATATATATATTAAAATATTAATATACTTATATTGATCGAACCCATGTACATTTAATAGCTATCTAATAACATGCAACAAATAAGAAAATGTTAAAACAAAACACAACGCAAGTCGAATAGACCGCACTAAAATATGACAAAAAGACAAAAACTTTAAAGATCAAACTGTAGAACCAGCAAAGCTTAGAGTAACCGTTGCGAATATTATACAAATTAGGCGCCCAAATCGTAAATAAACCAACATCACTATTCAGAACTAGAATAAAGAAAATTATTAAAATTTGAGGGTCAAACTATAAAACAAACAAAGTCATGGCCATAAACAAATACAACACGTAAGCTAGGTACCGGAATCATAATTTAACCACCATCAATATTCAGGGCAAAAATAGAAATTATTAAATTTTGAGGATTGAATCAAACATTTACCCCAAACATGGACAATGACTAAAATATAAACGGAGTAAAACTTGAGATCAAAATTAAAATAAATGAATATTTATTTCGTTCCAAATCTTCTTTTTCCTTTTTTTTGTTGCATGTTGAAGTTTTAACCTTTTGCTTGTTTTCTCGTTTTTTATTTTCGTTGCTCTGGCCGAGAAGCGTCAACTAGTGGTGACGTAAAAGGATTAGAGGGTAAAACGTTGTATCCCGAGGCTCCTTTTGTCATTTTCGATTCTTATCGACGGGGAATCCAACATCGACAGCAGACCTCGGGTATCGGTGAGTCACGGGCGAGTGGATCAGGCACACAGGAGCGTAGGATAACTGAAGAGGCGCGCGTGTGATGCACGTGCAAATCCGAATGGTTGGATGTCCTTGGTGAAGCTGGGTTGTTGGATCGCTAATCGGATCCAACGGCTATGATGCATTAGCGGCGGCAGCTGATGAAGAGCTTGGTGGAATCCCTAGTTTGGTTGGGTCTTGGGCGTGAGCTTACCTTGGGACTGGTTGTATTTGGGTTGTAATATTGGGCCTATAACAAAAATTATAATAAAAAAATAAATAATAATTTATTATTATTAAATAATAATAACCCAAACAAAATGAGTGTCTACATCATAAGTAATTTAATGTCTCATTCCATAAATAAAACGAGAGGTTCAAATCTTAATGTTTTGAATGAAAAAACTAGATTAAGAAAATAACCCTTATGATGGGCCTCTAATATATTACTAGTCTGAATTAATCAATCATTAAGTTAAAAACAAATGATTACACCAAAAGATTTTTTTTTTTAAACTATGAATGGAAGCATCCTAACACGCACTATAAATTTAGTAAAACACAAGGAGTGACAGAGCTTAAACACATTAATTACAAACTAGTTGACCACAATGCAAATACCATTCTCACCCAAAAGATTCTTCCTGGAAATCTCATACCAGTTCAACCAATAATGGAATTAGGATTGGACTACATAGGGATAAGTCGTTTAATATTAAAACAAATATAATATTTAAAATTAAATAAATCATAAAACTTAAAAGATTATGATTAATTTTCGTTAATTTTGAAATTGAAGGATTTAAAGAATAATTAAATTAAAAAAGTTAAATGGTAAAGACATAATTTTTTTGAATTAATCACTGATATTTGATATATTGACCTAATAATCCATATCGGATACTGCAGAGGCGAGGGCAATCCTCCCAACCCAGTTTGCTCCATTCACAAACGCCAGGATTCGAACCCCTGATCTTACTTAAAAGACATAGTATCTCATCCTACTAGACCAACTGATTGTTGATAGACATAATTTTATTTTAAGATTGAAAGAGTCCTACAAAATAATTACTCCTCTCACCTATGATCATTAACAATCTAGAAAACCTTTATAGGTTAGCCCAATACAAATATAATAAAAAATCATCTAACGTAATTCATATATATTTTTAATTTAAGAATATAAAAACAATCGTTTATATATTAGATCTAGAAAATATATATTAATTGGAATAATATAATTTTCTTAACGTAATTTATACATATTTTTTTAGGGTAAATTGTTTATCTGATCACTTACTTATTACTTAATTTATGTTTTGGTCTCTCAACTATTATTTTTTTTCAAATCATATTTAACGTTACGTTTTGGTCACTCGATGTTATAAAATTAACAATGATGGTAACATGATTTTTTTTTAATTAACTTTCAATCTTTATATGACATTATCTTATTATAATACGCCAATATCACTATTAAACTTTTAAAGACATGTTATCAAAATAAAATTAAAATGTAATATTATTTATGATTTAAAATAAATAATAGTTGGATGATCAAATCAGAAACTAAATAATAACTAGATATTAAACTAAATAAGCAATAGATATGATTCGTCCTTGAATTCACATGTTGATTTTTTCTTTTATAAATAATATATCACTTATTTGTATTTCCAAAAAAAAGAAAACGACAGAAAGTAAAGAAGCGATTGGTCATTTGAGGCCAACGTTTATCTAGCTTCTATTGTCTTTTGTGGGCCAATTCCATTAATAGCTGCATTGGTCGTGCTTGGCATTTTCCACTATGGTGTCTTGTACGGTGGTGAATAGAGGTGCACAAAATTCGAATATTCGATTTTGTATCAAAAATATATAAAATTGGATTTTAGAAAAATCGATTTTTTTAAATTGTATCGGATATTTTAAAATCGGATAGTATAACCGGTTTTGTAAAAAATTAGACGAGTAGTTTTTTTATCGGATTAAAAACCAGTTTGAAAAAAATCGGATAAAAACCGGTTTTTTATTTCAAAAAAATTCGGTTTGGGGTTTAAAAAACTTTGAAGAAGAGATGGCGATGTAGTTTTTAAACTTTGTTTCAATTTTCGTAAATTTTGTTTCAATTATCAAACTTGAAAGTTTTTAAGTATTTGAATTTATCGAACTTGGAAGTATTTAAGTATTTCAATTATCGTAAACTTTGGTGCAATTGATGACGATGTAATTTTAATAATACTAAAATAGGTTTTTTTATAGCCGATTTTTTTAAAAATCGGTTTTTTTCAAACCGAAACTGGTTACATAGATTATACCATTCGACCCTCCAAACCGATTGAAACCGAATCATTTTTTTAAAATTCGATTTTTTGGTTAGATAAAAAAATAGAATCGATTTTTTATCCAACTTTATACATGTGGTGAGGCCGGTGAAATAAAAAATGACCACATGGCACGCTACAACAATTTATTGGCTTTTACTTCGACCATTTTCTTATTCTTCCGTTTGTACGATTGCCGTCATTAATCATCAATATTTGATTCATTAATTTCTTTTTTTACTCACCAAAGAAAAATATCCATTAAATAAGAATTAAATTTTAAATGTGAGTCTCGTTAAAAATCATCTCCTAAACTTAGACGGAGGAAGAGAATACCCACACTCGGAAAAGAAACAAAAAACCAGCAAAGACTAAGACAAAACAACCCTTACAAAAACAGAATCAGCCAACCCAACTCGACAAAACCAACAAAATAGAAGTGCTACAACATACTTAACCAACAGCCACCAATTAAATTTGAACTCAAAGACACCTCCGCAACCAGCAACTTTCGTAGAATCTGTCCCACCAATTAATCGATTAATTTAGATTACATTAAATGTAATTTGAAAGGAATAATTGGATTGATCGTCAAATCTATGTGGTGCCAAGATTATATTGTCGGTCATTAGCGGTTTATTTTTTAATTTAAATGAAAAATTATGATCAGTAAAAAATAATTATTGATTGATATTTGAATGAAGAGAATGGATCATCATGAAAAGAAGAAAAATATATTCAAGATAATCGGTCATGATGGTGAGTGGTTCCCTTCCTTCTTTCGGTCTTAATTAGAGATATTTATAGTGAATTTTAGTGTGTATCATTAATAAGGTTATTATGACCATCTGTACGCTAATAGATTAGAAGAATTTAATCATCAGATTTTGAATTTTATTTTGATGTGTCATTTGGACCCGTCATAGATATTTTCTATGCATTATATTTAACTAGAAGCTTTTATTTAATAGTGTAGACTAATCAAAAACTCGAAATTTTCCAAAGATCATCTCTGAAAATATAACAAATAATTTATGAGTTGAGTGCTGTTAAATATGGATAATAAAAGTCTTATGTCTTCATTATTTAAGTTCAAAATAATAAATATTTATTAAATATTTAAATTTGAAATTGATGAAAACCCAATTTTACTTAATTTAAATTAATATAGACGTAATTATGTCCTCTATAATCATACAAATGGACAGGAATAACTTAATCCTTTCCTTTTTCTTAAATTTGATTTCTTATTAATAATATTGTGAAAAAATATATTTTAAAAGTATTTAGTAAAGTAATATTTAAATATATTTTATAAAATTTAATTATTTAAAATAATTGTAGTAAAAAGTTGACCATCAAAATCTAAGATACTAAAATCTTTAGGTTAAACTATACGTTTAATATTTCAATTATCACTTTTGTTTTGTTTTATTCATTCAACTATTATTTTTTAAAATCATTCATATTGTTACGTTTTAATTTTATTTTGGTCACTGATCATTACAAAAATAATTTAACTGTTGATGTGATATTTTATATTTTTTTCAATGATAAAGTTATTATCTTATGGTGACACATCAGTATCACTTTTAATTTTTTAATGACATGTGACAAAAAATAAACGTTAGATATGATTATTTTTTTTAAAGTTAGACCATCAAAACAAAAAAAAAAGTGACAGTTGTAGCAATAAACGTGTATACCCAAATTTTTTGTTTAAAATTCTGTACACCATATTTCTTAAAAAATTTATCTCAAGGACGCTATAAATTTGTGTCGTCCTTGTGTTTCTCAGATATATAATAATAGTATCGTTGATTTGAATAAGGAGAGTGCAAGATAAAAACAAAATGAACATGGAGCTAACTCCCAAGTTTCCGGTAACTTTCGACGAGACCGAAGGTGGTGGATACTACAACTGGGCCGCTGCCGACTCTCCGGTGCTCGGTGAAGCCAAAGTTGCAGCTGGTAAGCTTGTATTGAAGCCACGGGGCTTTGGTCTTCCACACTATTCGGATTGCCCCAAAATAGGTTATGTTCTTGAAGGTGAGTCTTTTGAGTTTTCTATTCAGCCTCGCATGTCTATGAATTCATTCAAAACATGATTTCTTGATGATGATCTTTAGGGATGGACTGCCAGGGGCGGATGAGATCGTTTATTTTAGATATTTTCTTTATATTTTTTTTATGATAATTTGATTTTATTTTTCGTTATAAAATCTTGCGTCGGTCCTGATAATATCGATTTGTGTTAGGTGTGTGTGGAGTTGGATTAACGATGCCAGGAAACACAAAAGAGACGATGAGTTTCATTGGAATTAAGAAAGGGGACGTTATCCCAATTCCATATGCATCAGTTTCATGGTGGTACAATTATGGAGATTCTGATGTGATTATAGTGTTCTTAGCTGATGCAACCAATGCTTATATTGCCGGTGAAATCACCTATTTCTTGTTAACCGGACCTCTGGGATTCATAGCAGCTTTCTCACCTGAATTCATTGCCAGAACTTACCAAATCAGTGTTCAAAAGGCTGAAAAACTAGCAAGTAGTCAAAAGGGGGTCTTTCTCCTCAGGCTCGATGAAGAACAAGCTGAAACCATCCCCGAACCGACCAAGGAGCTCGGAAACATTTGGACCCGAAACATCGAAGCTTTGTCTCCCGACGTTGAAGTCGACAATGGTGGCAAATCCACCATCTTAAAGGGTAGTCAATTTCCTCTACTTGAACAAGTGGGGCTTACTGTCACTCGTTTAGTACTCGCACCCAAAGCCACAAGGGCACCATCCTACGCATCTCATCCACGGATGTTCTACGTTGCTAAAGGAACCGGTAAAGTACAGATTGTGAGTCTCCAAGGCAGACTTGTACTCGACACCGAAGTCGAGACCGGCCAATTATTTGTGGTGCCGAAATTGTTCATGGTTACTATATCAGCCGAGGAAGAAGGCATAGAATTGGTCTCGGTTGTAACATCTTCAAGGTGACCGCAGCTAATTCATTTCCTTCATATATATTGTTGATATGTATGTATAATTAATCACTTGTCAATTGATTTGCAGAGCCCTGATAGGAGAATTGGGAAGTAAAAGGTCCGTTTTGAATACGGTTCCCTCGGTTGTGCAAGTCAGCCTTAATGTGACCGGAGAGCTAACTCAATATTTCATGCAGAAGATGGAGATCGGCACCGTTATTGTCCCTGCTATGAACTTGCACCCTTCTTAAAAGCCGATGACGATAACTTATGGTTGTGCAATTTGGGTTTCAATAAAATGCATTATATGTTTAGAATAAAGCGGTTTAAACCTTCTATTTATTTTTATTTTAATCCCGTTTAATATTAAATCATAAATGAAAAGGAAACACTTATGCATTATATTTTATTAACATAAAATTCTTGTATTCTATGCTATTTCTTTTTTCTTCTTTTTATATTATATTCCCTTCTAAAATGAAAGTTTTATAGTTTCATTCATGTATCATATGTCGTTATAGTTATCATTCTCCGACATCTTTTTCAATAACTTAGAATATCAATGATATTTTATTATCTTTATCGCTCTATCAATTTAGATTTTACTTAAATCACTTTAAAACTTTAAATCCTAACCAATATAATATATAATATCTACCATCCAATCAACATAGAATCATGATATATAATTTGCTTCTACCTTCTCTACTTCTTCATTATTGGAATTTAAAAGAAAATATTTCATCATCGAGAAATAAATACTTTTAGTACTTTTAATACAATATTTCAAATATTTATAGCAAATATAATTAATGAATTTCAATGGTGGATCCATAAATATTTTATAGAGTGGACACACATATTTAAATAACACAAATCATTTGAATGGAGTGAATATAAATAAAATTTTAAAGTATACACCGTTAAATAAAATTGGACACTATTAACAAAATGAACTAATAATTAAAAAAAACTAAATTTTAAAGTGGACATATGATTCATATGGATGCACCTCTAGATTTGGTAGATTGGATAACAGATTAAATGATTAGTAATTCGGGTGACTACAACAACAAAATCAAATAGCCCTTATTTCACATAATTTAAAATGTTATAAGATTCACAGACTTACAATAAAAAGGTTTAGGGTTAGGCCTAGATTCAGTTGGTCCCATTATGGCCGTATCTAGGCCTAGGCCTATTTACGCTATGGTCCATCCCATGCCTTAAAAAAGTATATTATTTATTAGTCATCCACTTATTATTTAGTTTATATTTTGGTCATCTAATTATTATTTATTTTAAATCACACTTAATATTATGTTTTGATTTTATTTTCGTCACTCGTCTTTAAAAAATTAGTTGTGATGTTGTCATATCATCATTAAATAATAACACGCTAGGATTGAAAAATAATTTAAAAATGTCATATTAACATCATTGTTAATTTTTTAATGGTATATGATCAAAACAAAACCAAAACATTAAGATATGTATGATTTTAAAAAAATAAATAGTTGAGTGACTAAAACATAAATTAAGTAATAGGTGGATGATTAAATAGATAGTTTACCCTAAAGAAAATATATGTATGAATTAGGTTAAGAAAATTATATTAATATATTTTTTCTAGATTTAATCAATATATATGTATATGTAATTTGTCGAAACGATTTTTAAAGGCAGGGAAGCGATATTTTGAAAACCACATCATTTTTAATTATTCTCTTTACGATTGAATTTTAATTAAAAACAATGTGATTTTAGAAAACCTCTCGTTTCGAAAATTTGAAAATTCATTCACGATAAAAATACGGGTTCAAAGAGTCGCCACCAATATTTGATTAGGGTGTGATTGGACACCCAAAAATGTTTTGTCATTTTAAAATAAAAAATTAATTTTAATTAAAATAACAAATTTAGGTCTGCGTTACCAAAATTCGAGTTCGGGAGTTGGTTACGTGTGGGGAAGGATTAACACCCCCACAGCGCCCTAAATTAGTACCTCGTCGATTAATTAATGTCTTTGCAATGAAATTTACAAATTCGATTTTAATTTGATTTATGATCCCCAACAAATAACAACACATGAATTCCACCATATTCAAAAGCAACAAGATTGATTAAGTTAAAATTATCAAGCCTTTAGAAAGATAAAGAATATTCGATTATTTACAAATATCGAGACAAGATCTTAGATAAGTTCTAACTATCTTTTCTCGATAAATTTAAAGAGCCGAATATTTCTTTTTCTTTCGTTCCCAAATTTTAAAATAATGAATCAATTTAATAGGTGTCACTGATGGGATACAATTTTAATTTAAATCGTTAGAAGCAGATATCTAATAAGTTAAGACAACCCACTTAAAATAATTTTAAATTAAAAGGGTATTACCCTTAATCTAATTATGTTGTATGGTCGAGTTATGCACACGAGAATATCATACATAAACTAAATAGATAATGCCACACATTCGAATAATTATCTAAATTTAAAATAATATATTCACATGCATTTAGGTTATCTATTTTACAAAGGAAAATTTGAATTATTAATATTTGAATCTATCATATTCTCATTAATGTGTTACAAGGGCTTTTATGCTAAATCGATTAACATCCAAATTAATATTTATCTTATTTTCAAGGTCTAAGATAAAGTATAATTGACTTGGTACATACAAGCATACAACAAAATGAACATGCATTGAAGTAAAACAACATAAAATTAAATGTGTTATTAATAACTCAAATCTCATATTCAAAATTTTCAAAGAGGACCAAAGTGAAAGAAAATTAAATTAGGCATGCAAAAATAGAAATTAACCGCTGAAATAAATAAACCTGATGAGTGACTAAAATTAAATGCACGCAACAATTGATAACTAAATTAAAAAAATAGAAAAGATTCTATTCGAGGACTAAGATATAACATGCAAAAACTCGAGGTCAAATGTATAAAAAATAGAAATTAAATATAATGATATTTAGGATTAAAATTAAATGTACACAAAATAAAGAGACAAAATTAACATGCCAACATTCGATTTGAGGACTAATACGAAACATGCAAAGATTACATGATTAAATGCCTAAAACAACCAAACTTTAATAAGATAATATTTAGGACCAAAATGAAACATGTAAAAAATGGAATCCTGATGTCCAAACCATAAAACATTGGTGAAGTTAACCCTAGGACTAAAATGAAAACCAGGAAAAATCTAAGCCAAATATGAAAAGTAATAAAAACTTAAAAACAACACAACTCAGGACTGAAATGCAACACGCGTAAAGACTGATGCCATAATCAGAAACGTTTAAAGGATGAACCACGGATTAAAATGCACTAAAAGAAAAATGAGAAGGATTTAAACTGAGAATAACCCATTCAAGCGCTGAAACGTATCTCTATTATCTCATAAAACGCTGTCATTTTGGCCATACCTGAAGCGACGTCGTTTTGATCAAATCATATATGACATATAGGGTAAATTTTATTAAACTAAATATCTCATCAGCCTAAACCTAAAAACCTCGCCGCTTTCCCTCTCCCTCTCTTATATTCCTTCGTAGCCCTCGCTCTCCTCAGACCCTAAACACGGCAGCCACCGTGGCTACCACCCCAAGCTACCCAGACGAAAAGCCTAAACCAAAACCAAGCTCTTCGGTTCCCTCTAGACCACAAACCCAGGGCAAAAACCTACTAAATCTCTGACCACCACCAACGATGGTCGGTTTAAGCGAAACCTAGACCTAAACCAAACTCTCTTCTACCCAAAACTTTCGGTATCCACACATGCAAGCCTCGAATCGGTCTCTCGATGCTCAACCGACACAACCATGCTCTAAAGGCTAAGGTAAAATACTCTACATTGCTTTCTTTCTTAAAATTGAAACCCACAACTTCCCTATATACTAACTAGCACAGATCCAAGCTTAGAAATGAACATGCAAAGACCTAAGGGCCATTGAAACTTTCGAATACTCACCCCGATGATGACCCCGGCGAGGCTCCTCCTCCTTTTTGCTTCAAGGGATGCTCAGAATGCTCTAACTTCCGGAGAAGACCTGAAAAAGAACACAGGTAAATGACCCCCTTTTTTGTTGGTTCGAAATCATTTTTTTAATAATGGGAAAACAATGTAAGAAACAAATAAATCTTTTTCAAACGTTTTGTTTCTACTGCTTTGTATTCATTGCACTTTGTTGAGTTAATCGATTGACGGAATCGGCCAAGAGGGGGGTGAATTGGCAATTAAAAAATTTGTGGAAGCTTTTGCAGAAAATTGAAAGTAATTGCACATCGATTTAGAGTGGTTCGACTTTATCAACCAAAGTCTACGTCCACTACCTTAGCTATCCACACTAAGGATTGTCCAACAAATTCACTAATTTGTTCTTTCTTTTGAGGCCAAAGAGATAACCTTACAACTCCCTCAAGAATATACCCATATTCTTGAGAACACTCTTTTCTCAAAGAGAATATTACAAATTTGCAAACTTATAAGAAAAACCTCACAAGGCAAATATGTTTGCACAATTATAGAACAAAGAAAGAACACTCAAGAATAAATACGATTGAGCACAATAAGTGTTCTTGAAAGAAAAATGAATATTGAATAAAAAATAGGCTTGAAATGCTCAAACTTGAGGTTTGATGCTTTCTCTTTGATTCTCTCTTGATTCTAGTTGCTTGATGTTTCTTGTTGTTGATCAATGGCTTCTAAGCTTGCTTAAATACACCTTGAATCACTTCTGAACGTTGGGGATCATTAATGAAGTTATTGGAGCCGTTTAAGTGTAAAACAATTAATATTTCTACTTAGAGCGTGGGGGGAATCGGTTCCCTAAGTGTAAAATTCAAATATTTCGACCGTTGAACAATAGGGGGAATCGATACCCCTGGGGGGGAATCGGTTCCCTCCGAGCATACTGGAATTCTCGGAGCCAAACCATTCAAGGGGAATCGGTACCCCCTTGGGGGAATCGGTTCCCTCTGAGCAATCTGGAATTTTTGGCTTTGAAATGGTTCAAAATATTTTGTAAAATCGTTTTGAAATTATTTTAAGATTACACTTGAGTAAGGATTTAAAATAAACTTTAAAATACTTTGAGTAATATTTTGATATTCGATTAATATATTGAATGTTCTTAGAAAAATATTTTTCAAATTTAAAATTCTTTTAATTTAATTTGTTATATCGAAACATCAAAATGTTTTCAACAATCTCCCCCTTTTTGATATAACAAAACATTTTAAGATTTTCTAATTTCAAAAATGAATTTTGATTTTGAAAAATACTACTCCCTCTTACTTTAACACTACTCCTCTTCATAAACGCTTTTAACATTTCTCCCCCTTTTTGTTAAATCAAAAAGACTCGTAAAAGATTTTAAACAAGTTTTGAAATCATTTAGCCAATTGATTATTTATATATATATAGCTTAAACTGCTAAGAACACAATCAAAAAAGAGGTTAGCCATTAGTTTCATAATCAATATTCATAAACATGTAATGGATAATTGGTCATATATGTCTAAAGATGCAAAATAAACACGAAATCCAAATCAAATGTATTAAACATAAGTTCGAACAACCAAAAATAAACAATCCAAAAGCATTCAAAATGTTCAAGGTCACAAAGTTTATCAAATTTCCACTCTTGTAAAAGAGGAAGATATCTAAAATTGATATCTATCATAGCTTGACGAGAAGGGATACGTTCTTCTCTAATTTTGTAAGAGTCAAAATATTGATAATACCAAAAACGATGATTTCTAGGACCAGGATGATTGAAACACGAGTTTTGGATAGTCATATTAGGGTCAACGGATTAGGAATAGGAATTTCAGGAATACGTGGAAGATTTGGAGGTGGGTTGGATTGACGGTTTGAGCGACTAGATGATAACCTAGCACGTTTAGGATTGGACATGGTTTAGGAAATCAGAATAGAATGGATAACCTGTAATTTAGAAAACACATGTATGCAATTCAATCAATCCCAAAACTCAATTGAGTTCTCAATATTTCAAGGTTCTCTTAAACTAATCCTAATGGGCAAAGTTTTTGAAAAACTTATTGAAAAATGAGATTTTGAAAATCAATATATGTATAGTTTTCATAACAACAACATAATTCAATCAAAACACAATAATTTTTTTTTATTTCAAAAATTTCAAAAATTTTGGAAAAAATCTTATGTTTTTGATTAAATTAGTTGTAAAAATTTTGTTTCTAAAGACTAAGCAATGCCTGATCACTATTTCTATTTAGAACTAATTGAAACTAGTCCTATGTTCAAAATCAATGAAATAGAGAGTTTAGAAAAATTTACCTTGAAAGATGAGATTGAGTGGATTTTGATGTTGTTTGCACGATTTTAATGATGCTAGCAGGTTTAGAAGATGATATTTGAAGAATTCCGATAAGAAACGTTGATTTGAGGTAAAAATGGAGATAGGGAGAGAGTATAGAGGGGAACAGCGTGAAGAAGGAGAGAAAAGAGTTTGAGGCAAAGAAAGAGTTCTGGGCGTGATATAACCAGAACCCTCAGGGGGTATCGATTCCCCTGGGGGGAATCGGTTCCCCTTCAAAGGGGGAATCGGTTCCCCTTCAAAGGGGGAATCGGTTCCCCTTCAAGGGGGTATCGATTCCCTCTGCCCTATAATTCAAAAATCTATATTTTAAACACTCAAAATGCTAAATTAATCTTCTCTAGTGGTATTGGCAAATCATATATTTAAAATTAATCATGTTCAATCAATCAAATTATTCCTTAAACTACATTTGAACATAAAGTTAATTTTTCATCAAGAATCATAAACTCCCCCTAACTAATAACAATAAATGTAATCAGAAATTACTATTATAAGCATTTTTCATTTAGTCTTAAAAGTTCTAAAATTATTTTAAACACTAAGTGAAGATAGGTCAGTTAAACCTAATTCTCTCCTAAGTGTCCAAAAACGCTCCTTGTCTAAAGGTTTTGTAAAGATATCCGCTAATTGATGCAAAGTATCAACAAATTCTAGAACTACATCTTCCTTAGTGACATGGTCTCTAATGAAGTGATGTCTTATTTCAATGCGCTTAGTTATAGAGTGTTGGATGGGATTTTTAGTGAGACAAATAGCACTAGTATTATCACACTTGATAGAAATGATACATACTTTAATTCCATAATCAAAAAGTTGTTGTTTCATCCATAACACTTGTGCACAACAACTACCATCTGAAATGTATTCGGCTTCAGTGATATAATGCAACACAATTTTGTTTCTTTGAAAACCAAGAAATCAACATATTTCCAAGGAATTGGCAAGTACCAGAGGTGCTTTTCCTATCTAATTTGCATCCTCCATAATCCGCATCAGAAAAGGCATGCAAGCTAAAGCTAGAGTCTCTAGGATACCAAAGTCCTAAACTATGAGTGCCCTTAAGGTATCTAAAGATTCCCTTAACAGCTAGTAAATGTGATTCCTTAGGGCATGATTAAAATCTAGCACATAAGCAAACACTAAACATAATGTCCGGTTACTTGCAGTTAGATAAAGTAGAGATCCAATCATTGACCTATATAATTTAACATCTACACATTTACCTCCTTCATCTAAGTCAAGCTTTGTTGAAGAGCTCATTGGAGTGTCATGAGGTTTGCCATTTTCCAGTCCAAATTTCTTGAGCATATTTTTGACGTACTTAGCTTGATTGATGAAGATGTCATCTTTTCTTTGGTTGATTTGGAGTCCCAAGAAAAATAAGAGCTCCCCATCATGCTCATTTCGAATTCGCTTTGCATTAGCTTAGAAAATTCTTGGCAAAGAACATCATTAGTAGAACCAAATATTATATCATCAACATAGATTTGAACTACTAATAAATCTTTACCTTTATGCTTTAAAAACAATGTAGTGTCAACCTTCCCTTTTGAAAAACCCTTTTCAATTAAAAAATTTGACAATCTTTCATACCAAGCTCTAGGAGCTTGTTTTAAACCATAAAGTGCTTTTGTCAATTTAAGAACATGATCCGGAAATTTTGAATCTTCAAAACCTGGAGATTGTTCACATACACTTCTTCTTTTATAAAACCATTTAAAAATGCACTTTTAACATCCATTTGATATAGTTTAAATTCATGAAAACATGCAAATGCTAATAACATTCTAATTGCTTCCATCCTAGCTACGGGAGCGTATGTTTCATCATAGTCTATGCCCTCTTCTTGAGTATAGCCTTGAGCAACAAGTCTAGCCTTGTTTCTCACTATATTACCACTCTCATCAAGCTTATTCCTAAATACCCATCTAGTACCTACAATAGATTTATTACTAGGCCTTTTAACTAATGTACATACTTTACTTCTCTCAAATTGATTTAATTCTTCTTGCATAGCCATAATCCAATGTTCATCATTTAATGCTTCTTTAATATTTTTAGGCTCTATGCATGAAATAAATGCAACATAATTACAAATATTTCTAAGAGAAGATCGAGTTATTATCCCTTTGGATGGATCACCTATAATCTCACCATCCTTGACATAGTTGTACTCTCTTGGATAAAATACTTCCCTTTCTTCAATGGTTGGATTCTCGAGAGGATCATGAGTTTCCTCATCTTTCATTTCTTCCTTTGATGATGGTTTTTCAACGTCATGTCTAATGTCATTTATAATGCCTACATCATCATTCACACAAGAATCCTTCCTCGGAAGGAGATTATCATCGAAAACAACATGTATAGACTCTTCTACAACTAAAGTTATTTTATTAAATACTCGATAAGCTTTAGAATTTAAGGAATAACCCAGAAAAATTCCTTCATCACTTTTAGCATCAAATTTGCCAAGGTTTTCTTTACCGTTGTTTAAAAACAAACATTTACATCCAAAAGGATGAAAATAACTAATGTTAGGCTTTTTATTTTTGAAAATTTCATATAGAGTTTTCTTTAAAATTGGCCTAATCATTACTCGGTTTACAACATAACAAGCGGTATTTGTGGCTTTTGCCCAAAAATATTTTGGCAAATTATTTTCACAAAGCATAGTTCTAGCCATTTCTTTAAAGTTCGATTTTTCCTCTCAATAACTCCATTTTGTTGAGGGGTTCTAGGTGCTGAAAAATTATGGCTAATACAATTAGAATTACAAAACTCATTAAATCCAAGATTTTCAAACCCAGTTCCATGATCACTCCTAACACTAGTTATAAAGTAACCTTTTTCGTTTTGGATAACTTTTGAAAACGTGATGAAATTTTCTAATGTTTTATCTTTAGTACTTAAGAATAGAACCCAAGTATATCTAGAATAGTCATCTACCAAGACAAATGCATATTGTTTTCCACCCAAGCTAGTAGTCCTAGTTGGCCCAAAAAGATCTATATGGATCAATTGTAATACTCTACTAGTTGACACATCATTAATGGATTTAAAAGAAACTCGCTTTTGTTTTCCTTTAGCACAAGCATCACAGATTTTATCATTATCAAATTTTAGTTTAGGCAGCCCTTGAACCAATTCTCCTTGAACTAACCGTTGCAAAACACTCATGCTAGCATGTCCTAGTCTCCTATGCCATAACCAACTATCATGCTCATCTTTTGCAACTAGGCATAAATTAGTCACATTAATAGAGTCTAAATGCACCATGTATATATTTCCTATTCTATGACCAACAAGCATAATCCTATTAGATGCAATGTCAATGACTTTACAACCATTAGTTTCAAATATGACATTGAATCCCTTATCACATAATTGACTAATACTCAAGAGATTATGCTTTAATCCATTCACATATAACACATTTTTAATTTGTATGGAAGAGGTATTACCTATTATACCTATACCTTCAATGTGACCTTTTGAATCATCACCAAAAGTTACTTCTCCTCCATTTTTGGAGTTAAACTCTATGAACCAGTTTTTGTCCCCGGTCATGTGTCTCGAGCATCCACTATCAAGGTACCATGAATTTAGATTTGTTTCCCGTCCCTTGTAGCAATGCTCCTTTTCCTACAAACATAGATTAATTTTTGATTTTTGGTACCCAAATTCTTTTGGGTCCATATTCATTAGTTTCCAAAATCCTAGTCCCCTTAGATATCCATTTGTGTAGGATATCCTTATCTTTAGTAGTAATGAGCTCTTTAGGAACCCATATACTTCTAACAATTTTTCTATTAGAGGTTCTTTGGGGACCCCTATGATTGTAGTTTTTAAAACTTTTTCTAACAAAGTTGGATTTTGAATTTTCTCCATTTTCAAAACGTTTTGTTCCAACTTTATCAAAAGAAGCTTTAAGATCATTAATTTTCTTTTGATGATCATCATTGACCTTTGAAAGTAAATTTTGCAAATCCAAATTTTTCTTTTCAAACTCTTCTAATTTGATTTGTAAATCTTTGATTTTACTTTCAAGATCGTTGTTGGTTTTGGATATGAGTTTATTTTCATTTTTCAATTTTGAAATATCATTTTTATATTTTAAAAACAATTTCTCATAATCCAAATCCAACCCATTATATTCCTCTAATAACTCATCATAGGATAAATCATCAAAATCAGATGAGTTAGAGGTTACCATAGAATCTTCCCCGAATGCCATCAAGGACAAGTTTGCTACTTCTTGTTCCTCTTCATCGGAACCTTCTTCATCGCTCCATGTAGCCACATGAGCCTTGTGCTTATTCTTTGATTGACCCTTTCTCTTCAATTGTGGGCAATCATATTTGACATGCCCCGCCTTTTTGCATTCATAGGAAATGATTGGGTCCTTCTCTTTTGGTTCATTTTTTAGGCCTTCATTTCGTTTGAATTTTCTTCCTCGGTAAGGTCTCATCATTTTTCTGAACCGTTTGGCAAACAATTTCATTTCCTCGTTATCGTCATCTTCATCCGAATCACTCTCATCTTTTGTGGATTTGAGAGCAACTCCAATGTTTTTCTTCTTATCCTTCTCCTTTGGTGTCTCTTTAATCTTATCGAGGTCCACCTCATCTTCAAGCATCATTTCATGAGTGAGGGTGAATCGATTAGCTCTTCAAGAGTTAAGGACGTTAGATCTTTAGACTCGATGATTGCCATCTTCTTTGATTGCCATGATTTTGGAAGGGAGTAAACTAACTTCCTCACAAGCTTTTCGTTTGAAATGATCTCTCCATATGATTTGAGACCATTGAAAATCGTTGAGAATCTATCCGTCATAGCTTTGATATCTTCATTTGGTTTCATCCTGAAATTTTCATAGCTATGCGTTAGAATACTAATTTTAGATTTCTTTACCTCATCAGTACCTTCATGAGTGACTTGAAGTTTGTCCCATATTTCTTTGGCGGTTGTACAAGATGAAATTATTCCGTATTCATCTGGTCCAAGAGCACAAAATATGATATGGATGGCTTTGGAGTTGAGCTGGAACATTTTTGTCTCTCCTTCACTCTACAATATTGGATGAGTGAGAGGTTGATATATCCTTCTTCTACGACATTCCATGCTCCCATGTCACTTGCTTGAATGAAGTACATCATCCTATTTTTCCAATAGGCATAGTTAGCCCCATTGAAGAAAGGAGGCTTGTTGATGGGCATCAAATCGAGATCGGAGTCGAAGTTTGAAGCGGAGGCCATTGATGACTTTGATTATCGATATAACTCTTCCCGAATCGACTCAAGAGGCGATTAAACCTTCAAATGAGTTAGGCTCTGATGCCAATTGTTGAGTTAATCGATTGACGAATCGTCCAAGAGGGGGGTGAATTGGTAATTAAAAAATTTGTGGAAGATTTTGCAGAAAATTGAAAGTAATTGCACAGCGATTTCGAGTGGTTCGACTTTATCAACCAAAGTCTACGTCCACTACCTTAGTTATCCACACTAAGGATTTTCCAATAAATTCACTAATTTGTTCTTTCTTTTGAGGCCAAAGAGATGACCTTACAACTCCCTCAAGAATATACCCCAATTCTTGAGACACTCTTTTCTCAAAGAGAATATTACAAATTTGCAAACTTACAAGAAAAACCTCATAAGGCAAATATGTTTGCACAATTCTAGAACAAAGAAATAACACTCAAGAATAAATACGATTGAGCACAATAAGTGTTCTTGAAAGCAAAATGAATATTGAATGAAAAATAGGTTTGAAATGCTCAAACTTGAGGTTTGATGCTTTATCTTTGATTCTCTCTTGATTCTAGTTACTTGAAGTTTCTTGTTGTTGATCAATGGCTTCTAAGCTTGCTTAAATACACCTTGAATCACTTCTGAACGTTGGGGATCATTAATGAAGTTATTGGAGCCATTTAAGTGTGAAAACAATTAATATTTCTGCTTGGAGCGTGGGGGGAATCGGTACCCTTCATGGGGAATCGGTTCCCTAAGTGTAAAATTTAAATATTTCGACCGTTGAACAGTAGGGGGAATCGATACCCCTGGGGGAATCGGTTCCCTCCGAGCATACTGGAATTCTCGAAGCCAAACTATCCAGGGGGGAATCGGTTCCCTCTGAGAAATTGGAATTTTTGGCTTTGAAATGGTTCGAAATATTTTGTAAAATCGTTTTGAAATTATTTTAAGATTACACTTGAGTAAGGATTTAAAATAAACTTTAAAATACTTTGAGTAATATTTTGATATTCGATTAATATATCGAATGTGCTTAGAAAAATCTTTTTCAAAATTAAAATTCTTTTAATTTAATTTGTTATATCGAAACATCAAAATGTTTTCAACACACTTTCTTCACATCAGGGAAAAATTTGTCACATTGCTTGTCAATACAAAAAAAACGGAATTCCCCCTGTTACAATTGTTGATTGATTTCTCTCGTTGCTGCCTGTTGTTCGTGAACCCTTTTTCTTTTGTTTTTTGATTATGTTCTTGATTTGCTTCCAATATTCCCCTTTTTTGGTGATGAAAAAAAAATTCTCCTCTAATGGTTCCCTTTTCTGTTGTGATCAATCCCCCTGTTTGTTTCTATCTTTTCCCCCTTTTTTTACTCCTCTAAAAATCCCGTGAGTGCAAATAAAATATCATTTTGTGTGCGTTGGTACTTGATTTGTTTGATCTATGCTTTTGAAACTGTAGGGTTTTTGATTAGTAGCAGCAACGGCGGTCATGGGATAGTGAGCGGTGGCTTCACATGTGAGCTGGGATGCTCGTGAAGTAGGGCACGCGGGGAGCATGCATGGCGTGGGTGATAGGGAACCAGCTGCTCGGTCAGAGTGCTAGCAGGGTGCGGGTGACAGCCCCGAGGGTTTCACGTGGGGCATTCGGTTGAGGTGCTTCAAAATGGGTCTTGTAACTGGGTCACTTCTGGGCCTGTAACCGGGTCTTACTTGGGTTTATAATTAAATTGGTTTGCAATTGGGCTTTAGGCATTTAATCTGGATTTGAATTTTAATTTGGTCTTCAATTATATCTTGAATTCCACAGTGAAACAAATATGGTTACGATCCAATTAAGCACCTAAAATTTCCAAATGCAAGCTTCCACGATTTACCACTTGAATTAGTTCGTCATTGAGCACAAAATCTCCAAATAAATTTCCGATCATCTTCAAATGAATTCAAATGGCCCGGAAAAATTAGGGTATTACAGCTACCCCTCTTTGCTCGTTGTTGTGAACACAAGAATGTAACAAAGATAAAAAAATGACCTAATTTTGTCTGAGCAACGTCTTTTTCCTTTCTTCAGTCTTCTTGACTTTCACCTCTATCTCACGTGCCCGATGGTTTGCTCAACCACTCTTTAGGAAAGGCTAAAAATGGCTCAGATGACTTATTCCCTTGGTGCAAAACATCCTGCCCGAAGATCTTATGGATGACCCGAAGGATTTAATCATAACACTCGAAAGATTTACTGATGAATTTGCTTCACTACTCTTCAGTGAAGGCTTACAAATTACCCAAAGGTTTTAATCATCATGCTCGACAGACTTACTGATGGCCCGAAGGACTTATCATCTTGCTCTAAAGGCTTACAGATGACCCGAAGGATTTAAGCATCATGCTCGAAAGACTTATTGATGGCTCGAAGGACTTATAAATCATGAAATTTTGAAAATTGCATTCTTCATTTTCAAAAATTTCATCTTCTTAAAACATCATTTTTCATTTTCAAATTAATGTGAAAACATCCTACCTGAAGGTTTTATGGATGGCCCGAGGGCTTATCATCTTGCTCTAAAGGCTTACAGATGACCCGAAGGATATAAGCATCATGCTCGAAAGACTTACTGATGGCTCGAAGGACTTATAAATCGTGAAATTTTGAAAATCGCATTCTTCTTTTTCAAAAATTCCATCTTCTTAAAACACTATTTTTTTCATTTTCAAATTCATGTGAAAACATCCTACCCGAAAGTTTTATGGATGGCCTGAATGACTTATCATCTTGCTCTAAAGGCTTACAGATGACCCGAAGGATTTAAACATCATGCTTGAAAGACTTAATGATGGCCCGAAGGACTTATAAATTGTGAAATTTTGAAAATCGCATTCTTCGTTTTCAAAAATTCCATCTTCTTAAAACATCATTTTTTCATTTTCAAATTCATGTGAAAACATCCTACCCGAAGGTTTTATGGATGGCCCGAAGGGCTTATTATCTTTCCTAAAGGCTTACAGATAACCCGAAGGATTTAAGCATCATGCTCGAAAGACTTACTGATGGCCCGAAGGATTTATAAATTATGAAATTTTAAAATCGCATTCTTAGTTTTCAAAAATTTCATCTTCTTAAAACGTCGTTTTTTCATTTTCAAATTCTTGTGAAAACATGCTACTTGAAGGTTTTATGGATGTCCCGAAGGACTTATCATCTTGATTTAAAGGCTTACAGATGACCCGAAGGATTTAAACATCATGCTCGAAAGACTTACTGATGCCCGAAGGACTTATAAATTGTGAAACTTTGAAAATCACATTCTTCGTTTTCAAAAATTCCATCTTCTTAAAACATCATTTTTCATTTTCAAATTAATATGAAAACATCCTACCTGAAAGTTTTATGGATGGTTTGCTTCACTGCTCTTCGGTGAAGGCTTAAGATGGTTTGCTTCACTGCTCTTCGGTGAAGGCTTAAGATGATTTGCTTCACTGCTCTTCGGTGAAGGCTTGAGATTGACTTGCTTCAATCTCATGTGTGCAAGTCCTTCCAATCGATCGATTCACTTCTTTATACACAAAAATATTTGTTTTTCTTCTATATCTGATGGTCATCACTTTATAGTAATGCTTCTTCTGTGGATTAGGCCTCTCAATTCTTCAGGGTATGCCTCTCTAAATATAACTCCTTGCGTTTGAGGTTGGAAATTTTCCCTTCAAACTTGTTGGGCTTCTTACATCACGAATCTTCTTTTTTCACTGGAAGATATGTCAAAATCATGTGTTTATGCATGAAACACTAATGCAATTAAATGTATCAGTGTAATGCATTTTCTTTTATGCAAATGATGTTTTCATGAATGCATAAATGTTGAATCAATTTTCACTTAGCTCCAGAGTGGTGAGCTCGATCTTCTTCTATTTGATCATTCTTTCAAAGGTCTGCTTCATATACCTGTGTAGCAACTCATAGTTTCCAACTTGCATCTTTGACGAGCCCTCTGATCTTCTTCTATCTTCTTGTCGTCTTTGTTTTCTTTCTTCATTTCGGAGAAAGTGTTTTCTCTCTCAACATCTTGCTATAGTAAGAAATATGACTATGTTGCCCCATTTCTGTCCTTGGCTCAATTATGCTTTCAGAGTTGTTCTTCCAGGGCTCTGCCATTGATCAATGCTCATTTGATTTGCTTTACAAGGTAAGCTCTGCTCAAATTCACGGTCTGCCCCTGAAACTTAAAGTTGCTAGACTCATTCTCAATAACTTCTTGGTCTGAATCTTGTCATCTCAACATGCTGTGGGTTCAGTCGTGCCCCAACATGGTACGAGCCTTCAAAAGGCCCCATCACCTCAAATTGTAAGGCTCATTCTTCATGCCTCCTTGATCTAAATCTTGTCATCTCAACATGATGTGGGTTCTGCCGTGCCCCAAAGTGGGTACTCATGGATCTCTTCGTGCCCAAAATATCCTAACTTGGATGTCCTCATTCTGGTGTTACTACACAGTAGTGTTGTCAAATAGTTTGAGGGCTTCTTTTCATACTACCTAAGAAGTGATCAATTCTTCTCTTTATATAAGCTAGGATATGTGCCCCTTTCAAATATGGCGATCATCTATTTCTTGATGGGTTACTGACAGCGTCACAAGGAAATGCTGTCAGTTCTTATTCTTCATCAATTTTGATCTCTTTTAGACCAACTGCTTCAAGATTGTGGAATGCTTCATGTTCTGGCATTGCTTATTCTTCTTCTCCAATGGAGGCACAATGAGCCTATCCAGCTTCAAGGACCTTTCACATTTGAAACTGTCATATTTGAAAATGTTTTTTTATTTTTTTATTTTAAGGATCAAAGAATGAAAGAATTTTATAAAACATTGCCCTTTAATTCAAGCTCACAATCGAATCAAATTATAAACATGAGTTCACAAAATATCAAAAAGATCAATAGTTCTTTAATGTTTTCAGGGTTATAGCTCTTTGACAAGTGTTAAAATTGAGGGGTTGGCTTCCTATTTTCTAAGGTTTCAACCACCAAAATATCATTTCCTTCTCGGTTATCATGAATATTGCAACATGCCCTTCTTTCTTGACTTGGTATTTTAATCGGATGCGGACAAAATGACGCAACTAGCGTAATCCATTACTAGACTTTCTAGAACACTTCCATTTCAGTTCTCTGAAATCTCCCATTTGTTCAACCTTCGTAGATTCCTCTGACTAAGGCAGTGCAGAAATATCGGTCTAAAAATGAACTTCCTGAGTGCTCGTGTGAAATTGATTATAACAGGTGTTCCTCAACTCCCTTAGTCCATCTTTACCGCAACTCCTTATTTAGATAAACTTGATTTAATTTACCATTTTTTGGCTAGCTGAAATCAGCTTTATTGTAATTTGTCTTTATCGGGCTAGCTGAAGGATTCATCTCATCACAAAGTCTTTGACTTGACAATCATAGTGGAACATACACCGAATTGCCAGGTACCCGATCAAAGTCATGGTTATTGAGTTCAGGAAAGTATAAAGCAATGAATAGATTAGATCATATAGCTCTCTACCACCTGTTCAATCCAATACAAAGGGCAAGTCAATGAAAATCCGGTGTAATGGAAAATGATAAATCCTATTTGAGATCTCTATTATCATATTCTGTCCTTCTAACAGAAACAAACGTCACTTACAACAACTAAACAACACACAGCCAGTTCATAGTAACTGGTCCATCATCACAACGGCTCAGCCAATATTTGGTATTTATAATGAAAACTTATTCTCAAAACATATATTTCATATTCAACAATCAAGAAGAATAAGACAAAGAACCTTGAACTAAAGCAATTCTTAGAACACAGCTTTTTGTTCCAAGGACAATCTATGCTTCTAATTTTCCTTTCAAGGATACTCCCAAATCTCTTACATGAAAGCTCTCAAATGCTAATACCCATCATGAAGTAAAGACTTCTCCATGCCAATATAATCTCAAAGATACAAATAAGCGTTCTCACACTTACAAATATCCTGCCTCTGACATGTTTCCTATATAAGTTCCATTCGAGCTATTGGGGAATACCTCAACTGCTACAAAGGCAGTAACTTTGTCATGCTCTAGTTAATGTCACAGGCATAATCAATGTTAGGGAACACCTCAATTTCTCCAAAGTTGATAGTTTGGTCAAGCGGTACTTAATATGTCACAAGCATTATCAATGAAGGTATAGTCGATTCAAATTGTCCTGCAAAACACTTACAATGCCTTTAATGTCAAATGGTTTGAGAATTATTTTTGAAAAGATACTACATTGAACTTACCCCAGATTAATAAAAAAAAACTATAATAAGTATATATAGCAGAAATAATTCTTCTTCCCTTTTACAATCTCATTATGCTTTGATCATGTGTTTTTTTCTTCCCAGATTTAAAATCAAATGTTTGCGAACATAAAACAGCAAAACAGCAGCATTACTATTATAGCTTTTATAAATGTTACTATCCTAAAGAAGAAATAAAATAGTAATCATTGCCCTCAACTTAAAAATATTTCAAAAAGTTCACCGTCTTTCTGTTACCAAGTAATACTGCAGCAATTACAGCACAATTGATACTTTGGCAACTAAGACACCATAGTACAGCTAAGCAAATCAGGGTCTTGAACTTTTACATGCAGATAAAAACTCTTTTAGTGCTTTTAACTTTTTTTAGAATTAAGAGTATATTTGGGTAAATTACTAAGTTAAAGGGTTTAATTGTTTTTAAAATTCTTCTAGTGCTTTTCAATTATTTGTTGACATGTAATATACAATATAATAATGTTACATCGATAAAATTATTCACATGAACTATCACGTGTACAAAGTTATTAATGTCATCATCCATCTTGTTACCCAATTCCAACAGATACTGATCAGTAAGCCCAGAGTCTTCATTTGCCATTGGACTCGCCTCACCATTACCTCACCATTATCTCCCAGGCCCACCTGTTTAGGCCCAAGTATTTTAATATCAACTCCCACTACCCCCACTAAATAATATTCCGAGCTTTTGAGTCGAGTCTATTTGATATTAAAAAGGTGATATTATAATTTTATTTTTTATATAAATTGAAGTTGTTTTTATTATAAAAGAAGAAATATTCATAATTACAATGAAAGTTTACAACCATAAACGTAAACTAAACAATAATTAGGACATTTCATATAATCATTGACACAATAAACTAGTCGCTTGAGATCATATAAGGATCATACAATGAAAATGTTAAAAATCTGACTTTATCAGCAAATGAACTACAACAGGGGATCAAACTACTGAAAGATCACCAACAATCGTAAATCAGAGTCGAGCGTTGTGAGAAAACTATCTTCGAATGCAAATTGTGTATCCAAATTTAATAAGAGGGTGTAAAGCGTGGGAACAAATAACTGTCGTCTTGATCAATTGAGACGGCGTCAAATTAAACCTTGAGTACATTAAAAGAAGAGAACAACTAAAATAACCAATAAAAAGGACCGAAAACATGCCAAAATACAGAGGAAAGTGCGATATAAGGACAAAGTTCTTAAAAAAATTAAAAATAAGAAAAAAATAAAAATGCGATATAAAAAATAGAAAATACCGATAGTAGACAACCGATGCTATAAAGTGACGTTGCAGGCTTGCAGCCAAGAAAAATAAAGAAAAAAAAAGTAAGCGGAGAAAAGTTTAGAAAAGATTAGTTAAGTTTATTTTGGCATTAAAAATTTGGAATCATTGTTTAGTTGTTATCATACATAAAAAAAACTATTAGATTGATTTTTTGCATTCGAAAAGGGAGGTTATCACCTCATTGACTTGCAAGGAGTTGAAGGATATTGAGTTTGGCCTTGAGGAGTACAAGCAGATCAATTTTAATTTAAATCGATAAGTTTTGAATTTTGACAGCAGTTTCCACCAATTAATCAATTAATTTAGAATACATTAAATGTAACCTGAAAGGAATAATTGGATTGATCGTCAAAGTTAAGTGGTGCCAAGATTTGGTGCGGAGACAATGGAGATAACTATTTGAATGATCAATTTAAACCCCAAATCCAAGTTATTGTTGTTTTTTTTGAAGAATTTTAATATTATCGGTTTTTCCATTACGATGAACGAAGTTATACTTTACTCTTTTGTTTGTAATTAATAATTTTTTATTACAAAAAATGAAATTAATATCTTGATTCCTTCCTTGGCTATTACTATGTGTCAACAAATCAAAACTCTATTACCAAAAATCATTAGAGTATTGTTCTCAAACTCCTATCCACGTTTCACATACTGGTTTATCTTCCCCGCTTTGATGTCCAACTTAAGGTGCTGAGTTTCCATTTTCTATATATGCAATAGTTTGCCCTAGTTGTCCAAAATCTGTCAGGCTTGTGCCTCCTTTTAAACCCATGCGGTCACGTCAAACCCATGTTGGCCACATGAAGATTGGAAATGTTGAAATAAAAATTGAAAAGTCAACAATAGCGGCAAACCACCAAACTTTCGGTGAAAATTGATTGAGAAATTTTCAGAGCAATTGGAGCAATTGGCAGCATGATTTTGATGACTTTTGAAATGGTAAAATCTTAATTTTAGTCATTGTAATTTAGAGTATTTACAAATTAGTCCTTAAGCTTCAACTATAAATACCCTAGCTCATTTAGCTTTAAAATCATCCCAAATCATCCTAGCTTTCTCCCAATACTAGAGAATTTAGAGAGTTTCTTGAGAGTTGTTTTTCTCCTTTTTATCAAGGAGAATTATCATTGTTTTCTCCTTGTTAGATCGAGATGGGTTGTAATACCTATTTTCTCATAGTGAATTTCTTCTATCGTTGCCCGTGGTTTTTACCCTATATTATTTAGGGGTTTTACATGTAATTTTGTGTCCTCTTTATCTCTATTTTTTTTCTCAAATTATCAGTTGAGATTTTGCTCTATCCGATAGCCATCTTCCGCAACAATTGGTATCCGAGCCAGATTTGAGTGGTTCTAGGTGCTGAAAAATTATGGCTAATACAATTAGAATTACAAAACTCATTAAATCCAAGATTTTCAAACCCAGTTCCATGATCACTCCTAACACTAGTTATAAAGTAACCTTTTTCGTTTTGGATAACTTTTGAAAACGTGATGAAATTTTCTAATGTTTCATCTTTAGTACTTAAGAATAGAACCCAAGTATATCTAGAATAGTCATCTACCAAGACAAATGCATATTGTTTTCCACCCAAGCTAGTAGTCCTAGTTGGCCCAAAAAGATCTATATGGATCAATTGTAATACTCTACTAGTTGACACATCATTAATGATTTAAAAGAAACTCGCTTTTGTTTTCCTTTAGCACAAGCATCACAGATTTTATCATTATCAAATTTTAGTTTAGGCAGCCCTTGAACCAATTCTCCTTGAACTAACCGTTGCAAAACACTCATGCTAGCATGTCATAGTCTCCTATGCCATAACCAACTATCATGCTCATCTTTTGCAACTAGGCATAAATTAGTCACATTAATAGAATCTAAATGCACCGTGTAAATGTTTCCTATTCTATGACCAACAAGCATAATTCGATTAGATGCAATGTCAATAACTTTACAACCATTAGTTTCAAACATGACATTGAATCCTTTATCACAAAATTGACTAATACTCAAAAGATTATCTTTAATCCATTCACATATAAAACATTTTTAATTTGTATGGAAGAGGTATTATCTATTGTACCTATACCTTCAATGTGACCTTTTGAATTATCACCAAAGTCACTTATCCTCTATTTTTAGCGTTAAGCTCTATGAACCGGTTTTTGTCCCCGGTCATGTGTCTCGAGCATCCACTATCAAGGTACCATGAATTTGAATTTGTTTCTCGTGCCTTGTAGCAATGCTCCTTTCCCTACAAACATAGATTAATTTTTGATTTTTGGTACCCAAATTCTTTTGGGTCCATATTCATTAGTTTCCAAAATCCTAGTCCCCTTAGGTATCCATTTGTGTAGGATATATTTATCTTTAGTAGTAATGAGTTCTTTAGGAACCCACATACTTCTAACGATTTTTCCATTAGAGGTTCTTTAGGGACCTCTATGATTGTAGTTTTTAAAATATTTTCTAACAAAGTTAGATTTTGAATTTTCTCCTTTTTCAAAACGTTTTGTTCCAACTTTATCAAAAGAAGTTTTAAGATCATCAATCTTCTTTTGATGATCATCATGAACTTTTGAAAGTAAGTTATGGAAATCAGTATTTTTCTTTTCAAAATCATTAATTTTGATTTGCAATTCTTTGATCTTACTTTCAAGCTCATTGTTGGTCTTGGATATAAGACTATTTTCGTTTTTCAATTTTGAAATATCATTTTTGTATTTTTAAAATAGAGTCTTATAATCTGAAGCCAACCCATTATAATCCTCGAATAACTCATCATAAGATAATTCATCCAAATCGAATGAGTTAGAGGTTACCTTAGAATCTTCCCGATAGCCATCAAGCACAAGTTTGCAACTTCTTGTTCCTCTTCATCGCAACCTTCTTCATAAATCCATGTAGTTACATGAGCCTTGTGTTTCGTTTTGGATTGACCCTTTTTCTTCAATTGTGGGCAATCATATTTGACATGCCACGGCTTTTTGCATTCATAGCAAATGATCGGGTCTTTCTCATTCGATTCAGTTTTGAAGCCTTCATGATGTTTGAATTTTCTTCCTTGGTTGGGCATCATCAACTTTCTGAATCATTTGGCAAATAATTCCATTTCCTCATCGTCATCATCGTCATTCGAATCACTCTCATCTTTTGTGGATTTGAGAGAAACTCCAATGTTTTTCTTCTTCTCTTCTCCTTTGGTGTCTTGTCAATCTTATCGAGGTCCACTTCATCTTCAAGCATCATTTCATGAGTGAGAAGGGAACCGATTAGTTCTTCAAGAGTTAAGGACGTTAGGTCCTTAGACTCGATGATTGTCGTCTTCTTTGATTGCCACGATTTTGGAAGGGAGTAGACTAACTTCCTCACAAGCTTTTCATTTGAAATGATCTCTCCATATGATTTGAGACCATTGACAATCGTTGAAAATCTATCCGTCATAGCTTTGATATCTTCATTTGGTTTTATCTTGAAATTTTCATAGCTATGCGTTAGAATACTAATTTTAGATTTCTTTACCTCATCGGTACCTTCATGAGTGACTTGAAGTTTGTCCCATATTTCTTTGGCGGTTGTACAAGATGAAACTCTTCCGTATCCATCTGGTCCAAGAGCACAAAATATGATATGAATGACTTTGGAGTTGAGCTGGAACATTCTTGTCTCTCCTTCACTCCACAATCTTGGATGAGTGAGAGGCTTGATGTATCCTTCTTCTCCGGCATTCCATGCTCCCATGTCACTTGCTTGAATGAAGTACATCATCATATTTTTCCAATAGGCATAGTTAGCCCCATTGAAGAAAAGAGGCTTGTTAACGGGCATCGAATTAAGATCGGAGTCGAAGTTTGAAGTAGAGGCCATTGATGACTTTGATTATCGATGTAACTCTTACCGAATCGACTCAAGAGGCGATTAAACCTTCAAATGAGTTAGGCTCTGATACCAATTGTTGAGTTAATCGATCGATGGAATCGGCTAAGAGGGGGTGAATTGGCAATAAAAATTTTGGTGAAAGCTTTTGCAGAAAATTGAAAGTAATTTCACAACTATTTACAATGGTTCGACTTTATCAACCAAAGTCTACGTCCACTACCTTAGCTATCCACACTCAGGATTTTCCAATAAATTCACTAATTTGTTCTTTCTTTTTAGGCCAAAGAGGTAACCTTACAATTCCCTCAAGAATATACCCCAATTCTTGAGAACACTCTTTTCTCAAAGAGAAGATTATAAATTTGTAAACTTACAAGAAAAACCTCACAAGGCAAATATGTTTGCACAATTCTAGAACAAAGAAATAACACTCAAGAATAAATACAATTGAGCACAATAAGTGTTCTTGAAAGAAAAATGAATATTGAAAGAAAAATAGGCTTGAAATGCTCAAACTTGAGGTTTGATGCTTTCTCTTTGATTCTCTCTTGATTCTAGTTACTTGATGTTTCTTTTTTGATCAATGGCTTCTAAGCTTGCTTAAATACACCTTGAATCACTTCTGAACGTTAGGGATCATTAATGAAGTTATTAGAGTCGTTTAAGTGTGAAAACAATTAATATTTCTGCTTGGAGCGTGGGGGGAATAGGTACCCCCTCATGGGGAATCGATTCCCTAAGTGTAAAATTCAAATATTTCGACCGTTGATGAGGGGGAATCGGTACCCCCTTGGGGGAATCGGTTCCCTCCGAGCGTACTGGAATTTCTCGGAGCCAAACCATTCAGGGGGAATCGGTTCCCTCTGAGCAATCTGGAATATTTGGCTTTGAAATGGTTCGAAATATTTTGTAAAATCGTTTTGAAATTATTTTAAGATTAAAACTTAATTTTACACTTGAATAAGGATTAAAAATGACATTTGAAAGATTTGAAGTAATATTTTGATATTCGAATAATTATATCGAATATACTTAGAAAATCTTTTTGGAAAATCTTAAAATTCATTTAACTTAATTTGTTATATCGAAATATCAAAATGTTTTCAACACAATTGGCAGCATGATTTTGATGATTTTTGAAATGGTAAAATCTCAATTTTAGTCATTGTAATTTATGGTATTTACAAATTAGTCCTTAAGCTTCAACTATAAATACCCTAGCTCATTTAGCTTCAAAACCATCCCAAATCATTCTAGCTTTCTCCCAATACTAGAGAATTTAGAGAGTTTCTTGAGAGTTTATTTTCTCCTTTTTATCATGAGAGAATTATCATTGTTTTCTCCTTGTTAGATTGAGAGAGGTTGTAATTCCTATTTTCTCATAGTGAATTTCTTCTACCGTTGCCCGTGGTTTTTACCCTATATTATTTAGGGGTTTTCCACGTAAATTTTGTGTCAACTTTATCTCTATTTTTTTATTTTCTCAAATTATCAGTTGCGATTTTGCTCTATTCGATAGTCGTCTTCTGCAACAGGAAATGCATACACCTGCAAGTTTCGAGAAAATGCATTGCATGTTCTGATAAAATAATGCCGAGACTCAGAAGATTATCTTGTCAGGCCATTAGCGGTTTATTTTTTAATTTAAATGAAAAATTATGATCAGTAAAAAATAATTATTGATTGATATTTGAATGAAGAAGAGAATGGATCATTATGAAAAAGAAGAAAAATAGTCAAGCTAATCGGTCATGATGGTGAGTGGTTCCCTTCCTTTTTTAGTCCTGTTGAGTTAATCGATTGATGGAAATGGCAAGGGGGGGTGAATTGGCAATTAAAATTTTGGTGGAAGCTTTTGCAGAAAATTAAAAATATTTGCACAACGATTTATAGTGGTTCGACTTTCTCAACCAAAGTCTACGTCCACTACCTTAGCTATCCACACTAAGGATTTTCCAACAAATTCACTAATTTGTTCTTTCTTTTGAGGACAAAGAGTAACCTTACAACTCCCTCAAGAATTATATCCCAAATTCTTGAGCACACTCTTTTTCAAAGAGAAATACACAAATTTGCAAACTTACAAGGAAAACCTCACAAGGTAAGATGTTTGTATAATTATAGAACAAGAAAGGAACACTCAAAAATAATTACAAATGAGCACAAATGGTGTTCTTGAAAGCAAAATGAATATTGAAAGGAAAATTGGCTTAATTTGCACAACTTGGTGTTTGATGCTTTCTCTCTTGTTTCTCTATGATTTCTTGTTGATCAAAGTCTTCAGAACTTGTTTAAATACTCCCTCAATTGATTCTAAACGTTGGAATGATTAGTGGAGTCAATGGAGCCGTTTAAGTGTGAAAACCATTAATACAACAGCTTGGAGCGTGGGGGAATCGGTTCCCCTCATAGGGAATCGGTTCCCTAAGTGTAAAATTCAAATATTTTGACCGTTAAACAGGGGGAATCGGTTCCCTCCGAGCATTCTATTTTTCTCGGAGCCAAACCATTCAGGGGGAATCGATACCCCCTTGGGGGGGAATCGGTTCCCTCTGGACATTCTGGAATTTTTGGCTTTGAAACGGTTCGAAATACTTTGTAAAATTATTTTGAAATAATTTTAAGATTAACTTAATTTTACACTTGAGTAAGGATTAAAAATGACTTTTGAAAGATTTGGAGTAATATTTTGATATTCGAATAATTATATCGAATATACTTAGAAAATCTTTTTGGAAAATCTTAAAATTCATTTATCTTAATTTGTTATATCAAAATATCAAAATGTTTTCAACAATCTCCCCCTTTTTGATATAACAAAACATTTTAGTAATTTTAAGATTTTGAAATCAAGTTTTGAAATTACTCCCCCTTACTCTAACACTTCTCCCCTTTAAACACTTTAACATTTCTCCCCCTTTTTGTTAAATCAAAAAGACCTTTAAAAGATTTTAAACAAGTTTTTGAAAAACAATTATCCAATTGATAACTAAATATAGCGTAAGCTGCTAAGATCATAATCAAGAGAAGGATTAGCCATTAGTTCCATAATTCAATATTCATAAACAATGTGAAATAACAAAAATTGGTCATAATGCAACTAATATGTAAATGATGCAAAAATAAACATTAAGCTCAAAATGAAAGTGAAAATTAAACCAAATATATAAGCATGTAAGTTCAAATATCCAATTATCCAACAAATTTAAACACCCAAAATAAAACAATCCATGAACATCAAAATATTTCACAATTAAAAGTTATAAGTTCGGGACGATAAACCCATTGACCCTAAGACCGAGTTTGATAAACAAATTACTAAGGAGACAACCATAAACCAATGTTTCTATATTCTTGGAAAGAACAATGTTTATGGAAACTCACTAAAGATGATCTGTGGCAGATTAATCTTCTTTTTATGTTGGATACAATATATCCACCATATATCTATGTTCCTAAGGGAGGAGTACCTACCTCCGGATAGTCTAAACCACCAAGAGATCAAATAATGAATGAATCTATCACGATGAGTTCTTAGGGTACTCTCACTATCCTTAGATTTATAGGGTGAATCCACAGTCTCTTTTTCATTAAACCTGAGTTATCTAGTCCAAAATGGGTAGCGATTGTGCCGGAGTCAATAAAAATGAATTGTCCTAAAAGATATGATCGAATTCCTATAGTTTCAGATTGACACTCGTTTTTGACACATACCACATTGGAATAGAAAAATGCGGACTAATTGATCATAAACCAAAGGTTTGAGTTTAAAGAGTTTATCAAACTTCTAGGATTTAAGAGTATGAAGATATTGGAAGTCCATATCTTCTATAGCTTGGATCGAAGGGATACACTCTTCCCAGATTTTGTATGACTCAAAACAAGTATGGTACATATGGTATAGATCTTGTCCACAACCAGGTACGTTGAAACAAGAGTTCATAATGGTCATATTTGGGTTATTTGAATTGGGTAGAGGAATAGGTCAATTTTGACTTGAGCTACTAGACAATATCCTAGGTCGTTTAGGATTTGACATGGTTTAAGAATCAGAATAGAATATGTAACCTACAAATTTAAACACATGTATGCAATATAATCAAACCCAAAACTCAAATGAGTCCTCAATATTTCAAGGTTCTCTAAATCGAATCCTAAAGGGCAATGTTTTGAAAAACTATTTGGAAAATAATGTTTGAAAATCATAATACGTATAGTTTTTATGAAAACATAATTGAATCAAAAACATCAATTAAAACAACAATTTTCTATTTTTTTTATTTCAAAATTTAAAGATAGTTTTGAAAAATTGAGTGTTTTTGACGAAATTGGTTGTAAAATCATCATATAACCAATGCCCAATGTAATGTTCATCTTAGAACTAATCAAAACTAGTCCTAAGTTCAAAAATCAATGAAATAAAGGATTTTGAAATATTACCTTTAAAATTTGGATTTTATGAGAATGTGATGTTGTTTGCAAGGATTAGAAGTTGAAGAACGATCTAATTCCGACTTGCATTTGATGATTTTGGTAAAAATGAGATTTAGATAGAAAGAGAGGATGAACGACGTTTAAGAAAGAATAGAGGTTTTGAGAGAATTGGTTTTCTGGTCGTGATATATCCAGAACCTGTGGGAGGTATCGATTCCCTCAAGGAGGGAATCTGTTCCTATTCAAAGGGCAAATCAGTTCCCTTATACAGGTATCGATTCCCTCTGCCAAATATTTAAAAAATCTGTATTTTAAACATCCAATAGTGCTAAATTAATTAATCCTGGTGGTATTGTCAACTCGTATTTCAAAAATTAACTATGTTCAAAAAATCAAATTTGTCATTAAACATCATTTGAACAAACAATTAATTTTCACTAATAATCATAAACTCCCCCTAACTAATAACAGAATGCAATAAAAATATTATTTTAAGCATTTTTCATTTATTCTTAAAAGTGCTAAAATTATTTTTAAACACTAAGTGAAGATAGGTCAGTTAAACCTAATTCTCTCCTAAGTGTCCAAAATCTTTCCTTATCTAAGGGTTTTGTAAAAATATCCACTAATTGGTGCAAAGTATCAACAAATTCTAGAACTACATCTTCCTTAGCGACATGGTCTCTAATGAAGTGATGTCTAATTTCAATGTGCTTAGTTCTAGAGTGTTGGATGGGATTTTTAGTGAGACAAATAGCACTAGTATTGTCACACTTAATAGGAATAGTACCTACTTCAATTCCATAATTAAAAAGTTTTGTTTCATCCATAAAACTTGTGCACAACAACTACCGGCTGAAATGTATTTCGCTTCAGTGGTAGATAATGCAACATAATTTTGTTTCTTTGAAAACCAAGAAATCAACATATTTCCAAGGAATTGGCAAGTACCGGAGGTGTTTTTCCTCTCTAATTTGCATCCTCCATAATCCGCATCAAAAAAAAACATGCAAGCTAAAGATAAAGTCTCTAGGATACCAAAGTCCTAAACTAGGAGTGTCTTTAAGGTATCTAAAGATTCTCTTAACAGCTAGTAAATGTGATTCCTTAGGGCATGATTGAAATCTAGCACATAAGCAGACACTAAACATAATGTCCGATCTACTTACAGTTAGATAAAGTAAAGATCCAATCATTGACCTATATAATTTAACAACTACAATTTACCTTCTTCATCTAAGTCAAGCTTTGTAGAAGAGCTCATTGGAGTGTCATGAGGTTTGCCATTTTCCAGTCCAAACTTTTTGAGCATATCTTTGACGTACTTAGCTTGATTGATGAAGATGTCATCTTTTCTTTGCTTGATTTGGAGTCCCAAGAAAAATGAGAGCTCAGCCATCATGCTCATCTCGAATTCACTTTGCATTAGCTTAGAAAATTCTTGGCAAAAAACATCATTAGTAGAACCAAATATTATATCATCAACATAAATTTGAACTACTAATAAATCTTTACCTTTATGCTTTAAAAATAATGTAGTGTCAACCTTCCCTTTTGAAAAACCTTTTTCAATTAAAAAGTTTGACAATCTTTCATACCAAGCTCTTAGAGCTTGTTTTAAACCATAAAGTGCTTTGTCAATTTAAGAATATGATTTGGAAATTTTGAATCTTCAAAACCTGGAGGTTGTTTCACATACACTTCTTCTTTTATAAAACCATTTAAAAATGCACTTTTAACATCCATTTGATATAATTTAAATTCATGAAAACATGCAAATGCTAATAACATTCTAATTGCTTCATCCTAGCTACGGGAGTGTATGTTTCATCATAGTCTATGCCCTCTTCTTGAGTATACCCTTGAGCAACAAGTCTAGCCTTGTTTCTCACTATATTACCACTCTCATCAAGCTTATTCCTAAATACCCATCTAGTACCTACAGTAGATTTATTACTAGGCCTTTCAACTAATGTCCAAACTTTACTTCTCTCAAATTGATTTAACTCTTTTGCATAGCCATAATCTAATGTTAATCATTTAATGCTTCTTTAATATTCTTAGGCTCCATGCATGAGATAAATGCAACATAATTACAAATATTTCTAAGAGAAGATCGAGTTATTACCCCTTTGGATGGATCACCTATGATTTCACCATCCTTGATATAGTTGTACTCTCTTGGATAAGATACTTCCCTTTCTTCAATGGTTGGATTCTCGAGAGGATCATGGGTTACCACATCTTTTGTTTCTTCCTTTGATGATGGTTCTCCAACGTCATGTCTAACTTTATTTGTATTTATAATACCTACATCATCATTCACACAATAATCCTTCCTCGGAAGGGATTATCATCGAAAACAACATGTATAGACTCTTCTACAACTAAAGTTTTTTTATTAAATACTCGATAAGCTTTAGAATTTAAGGAATAACCTAGAAAAATTCCTTTATCACTTTTAGCATCAAATTTGCCAATGTTTTCTTTACCGTTGTTCAAAACAAAACATTTACATCTAAAAGGATGAAAATAGCTAATGTTAGGCTTTTTATTTTTGAAAATTTCATATGGAGTTTTCTTTAAAATTGGCCTAATCATTGCTCGATTGACAACATAACAAGCGGTATTTGTGGCTTCCGCCCAAAAATATTTTGGCAAATTATTTTCACAAAGCATGGTTCTAGCCATTTCTTCTAAAGTTTGATTTTTCCTCTCAACAACTCCATTTTGTTGAGAGGTTCTAGGTGCTGAAAAATTATGGCTAATACCATTAGAATTACAAAACTCAATAAATCCAAGATTTTCAAATTCAGTGCCATGATCACTCCTAACACTAGTTATAGAGTAACCTTTTTCATTTTGGATTATTTTTGAAAATGTGATGAAATGTTCTAATGCTTCATCTTTAATAATTAAAAATAGAACCCAAGTATATCTAGAATAGTCATCTACCAAGACAAATGCATATTGTTTTCCACCCAAGCTAGTAGTCCTAGTTGGCCCAAAAAGATCTACACGGATCAATTGTAATACTATACTAGTTGATACGTCAGTAATGGATTTAAAAGAAACTCGCTTTTGTTTTCCTTTAGCACAAGCATCACAGATTGTATCATTATCAAATTTTAGTTTAGGCAGCCCTCAAACCAATTCTCCTTGAACTAACCGTTGCAAAACACTTATACTAGCATGTCTTAGTCTCCTATGCCATAACAAATTATCATGCTCATCCCTAGCAACTAGGCACAAAATAGTCATATCAATAAAATCTAAATGCATCATGTATATATCCCTATTTTATGACCAACAAGCATAATCGAAAATAGATGCAATATCAATCAATTTTGCAATCATTTAAAATAAAACATTGTATCTTTTATCAAATTTATTTTTCAAAAGATTATGCTTTTAATCCATTCACATATAAAACATTATGCAATGTTGATTATAGAGATTAAGAGCACATGCATAAAGTTTTTGAAAATGTTATGCATTAAAACTTTATAATATTTAAACAAAAATCTATGCATAAACATTAAGAAAAATTTCAGGTCAAAATTTTGCGAAACCAAAGTTCTTGAAAAATCGATATCAATTGTTAAAGAGATATCAATTACATTTTAAAAACAATTTTGACCAAAAAATAATATGATGAACTAGAGTTTATAAAACATTACCAAAAATTACCATGTTCATCATACAATATTTTTTTTAACATACATGAGATAAAACATAATTCAACATTTTAAAACCTCATGCATGCATAAACTAAATGAGCAACCAAATAATAAAAACATTAAGTTTAGAGGTTACCCATTCCCTTTTTATGTGTGGCTAGAGCATCTTGAATATCATCATCTTTATCACCATTGCTCTCACACACCTACAAGAGACATTTAAGTAGATTTTGGTATCCAAATTACTTTGGATCCTTGAACATTAGTTTCAATGCCTCTTGTTCCTTTTGGAACCCATACTTGTCTAATTTTAAATCGTTTTCCTTTCTTTAAAGGACAAGTATGTTCCTTATGACCATGATAATGAGAATGTGAACATATTGTCATTATTGAACTAGATGAATTATTTAGAATGATCTCTTTTTCTCTTGTTAAAACATTCAAGCTTATCTTTCAAATTGAAATTTTCTTTTTTCAATACTTTCAAATTTCATTTTTACGAGTTCTAAATCCTTCTTCAAGATTTCATTTTGATTTTCAAAATCCATTTTCATTTCTAGAAGAAGTTTGTTTAATTTGAAATTTTTTTTAAAGTTTTCAGATTTTATTTTTGAAAGCTCTAACTCCTTTCTCAACATTTCATTTTGATTTTCCAAGTCTGTTTTAGCTTTAAAAAGAAGATCATTTTTAGCAATAAATTTAGAAATCAATTTATTGTATTTGGAGTTCATGGTCTCAAACTCCGAAAATAATTTATCATAAGCATCTTGTAACTCATTAAAAGATTTTGAATTTGATATATATGAGTTAGAAGATACCTTTGGCTCTGTGAGAGCTAATAGAGACATCACTTTTATTGGTTTTCTTCTTCCTTGTCTCTATAGATCTCCTCAAGCTTATCCCACATTTCCTTGGCACTTGAACAAGAAGAAACTCCTTTATATACATTAGGATCAATTGCACAACACAACATGTGCATAGCCTATGAGTTTTGTTGAGCTTCATTCCGTTCTTGAACACCCCACTTCTTTGCCTTCTTAATAGGAGAGGAATATCCTTTGATTATCATCCAAGCTTCCATATCAAATGCTTTGATGAATATCATCATACACCTCTTCCAATGACGATAATTTGTTCCATTGAAGTGTGGAGGCACATCAATAGGTATGGATTCTTCCATGGAGAATGAACCGGAAGTAGACGCCATCTTTATCGATTTAACTCTTCCCGGATCGACTCAAGAGGTGATTAAACCTTCAAATGAGTGAGACTCTGATACCAATTATTGAGTTAATCGATTGATGGAAATGGCCAAGAGGGGGTGAATTAGCAATTAAACTTTTGGTGGAAGCTTTTGCAGAAAATTGAAAATATTTGCACAACGATTTAGAGTGGTTCGACTTTCTCAACCAAAGTCTACATCCACTACCTTAGCTATCCACACTAAGGATTTTCCAACAAATTCACTAATTTGTTCTTTCTTTTGAGGATAAAGAGTAACCTTACAACTCTCTCAAGAATTATACCCCAAATTCTTGAGCACACTCTTTTTCAAAGAGAAATACACAAATTTGCAAACTTTCAAGGAAAACCTCACAAGGTAAGATGTTTGCACAATTCTAGAACAAGAAAAGAACACTCAAAAATAATTACAAATGAGCAAAAATGGTGTTCTTGAAAGCAAAATGAATATTGAAAGGAAAATTGGCTTGATTTGCACAAACTTGGTGTTTGATTTCCAAAATGGAGCCGTTTAAGTGTGAAAACCATTAATACAACAGCTTGGAGCGTGGGGGGAATCGGTTCCCCTCATAGGGAATCGGTTCCCTAAGTGTAAAATTCAAATATTTTGACCATTAAACAGGGGGGAATCAGTACCCCCTGGGGGGAATCGGTTCCTCCGAGCATTCTATTCTTCTTGGAGCCAAACCATTCAGGGGGAATCGGTACCCCCTTGGGTGGGGGAATCGGTTCACTCTGGACATTCTGGAATTTTTGGCTTTGAAACGGTTCAAAATACTTTGTAAAATTATTTTGAAATAATTTTAAGATTAAAACTTAATTTTACACTGGAGTAAGGATTAAAAATGACTTTTGAAAGATTTGGAGTAATATTTTGATATTCGAATAATTATATCGAATATACTTAGAAAATCTTTTTGGAAAATCTTAAAATTCATTTATCTTAATTTGTTATATCGAAATATCAAAATGTTTTCAACAAGTCCTAATTGAAAATATTTATAATGAATTTTAGCGTGTGTCATAAATAATGTTATTATGACTATTTATAAGCTAATAGGTTAGACGAATTTAATCATCATCTTTAAATTTTGTTTTGACGCATCATGTGGACCAATAAGAGATATTTTCTATGCATTATGGTTAACTAGAAGCTTTTATTCAATATTGTAGACTAATCAAACATTCGAAAGTTTCCAAAGATAATCTGTGAAGATATAACAAATAATTTACGAGTTGAGTGCTATTAAATATGGATAATAAAAGTCTTATGTCTTCATTATTTAAGTTTAAAATAATAAAGATTTATTAAATATTTAATTTTAAAATTTGAAATTGATGAAAGCCTAATTTTACTTAATTTAAATTAATATAGACTAATTATGTCCTCTATAATCATACAAATGGACAGGAACAACTTAATCCTTTCCTTTTTCTTAAATTGGATTTCTTATTAATAATATTGTGAAAAATATATTTTAAAAGTATTTGATAAAGTAATATTTAAATATATTTTATAAATTTTAATTATTTGAAATAATTGTAGTAAAAAATTGAGCATCAAAATCTAAGATACTAAAATCTTTAGGGTAAACTACACGTTTAGTATTCCAATTATCACTTTTGTTTTGTTTTAGTCATTCAACTATAATTTTTCAAAATCATTTCTATCGTTACGTTTTGATTTTATTTTGGTCACTGCCATTACAAAAATAATTTAACTGTTGGTGTGACATTTTATATTTTTTTCAATGATAACGAGTTATTACCTTATAGTGACACGTCAGTATCACTATTAATTTTTTAACGACAGATGATCAAAATGAAACGTTATATATGATTTTTTAAAAAAAGTTAGATGGCCAAAACAGGAAAAAAGTGATAGTTGTAGTACAAAGTAGGTTACCCAATTTTTTTTAAAAAATTTTATACACCACGTTTCTTAATAAATTTATCTCAAGGATGCTATAAATTTGTCTCTTCCTTGTGTTTGTCACATAGATAATAATAGTATCATTGATTTGCATAAGGAAAGTGCAAGATAAAAACAAAATGAACATGGAGCTATCTCCCAAGTTTCCGGTAACTTTCAACGAGACCGAAGGTGGTGGATACTACAACTGGGCCGCTGCCGACTCTCCTGTGCTCGGCGAAGTCAAAGTTGCAGCTGGTAAGCTTGTATTGAAGCCACGGGGCTTTGGTCTTCCACACTATTCGGACTGCCACAAAATAGGTTATGTTCTTGAAGGTGAGTCTTTTGAGTTTTCTATTTAGCCTTGCATGTCTATGAATTCATTCAAAACATGATTTCTTGATGATGATTTTTAGGGATGGACTGTCAGTCTTGCGTCGGTCATGATAATATCGATTTGTGTTAGGTGTGTGTGGAGTTGGATTAACGATGCCAGGAAACACAAAAGAGACGATGAGTTTCATTGGAATTAAGAAAGGGGACGTTATCCCAATTCCATATGCATCAGTTTCATGGTGGTACAATTATGGAGATTCTGATGTGATTATAGTGTTCTTAGCTGATGCTACCAATGCTTATATTGCCGGTGAAATCACCTATTTCTTGTTAACCGGACCTCTGGGATTCATAGCAGCTTTCTCACCTGAATTCATTGCCAGAACTTACCAAATCAGTGTTCAAAAGGCTGAAAAACTAGCACGTAGTCAAAAGGGGGTCTTTCTGCTCAAGCTCGATGAAGAACAAGCTGAAACTATCCCCGAACCGACCAAGGAGCTCGGAAACATTTGGACCCGAAACATCGAAGCTTTGTCTCCCGACGTTGAAGTCGACAACGGTGGCAAATCCACCACCTTAAAGGGTACTCAATTTCCTCTACTTGAACAAGTGGGGCTTTCTGTCACTCGTTTAGTACTTGCACCCAAAGCCACAAGGGCACCATCCTACGCATCTCATCCACAGATGTTCTACGTTGCTAAAGGAACCGATAAAGTACAGATTGTGAGTCTCCAAGGCAGATGTAGATGCTCATTTTGTCCGGGGCGTCTTTTGAATTTATATGCATATCATTTTCTATTATTTTCTTTTTCGGTTGTTATCGGGTCTATAGGTTGATATTAGTCGAAATTATTAGTAATATGTGTCGTAGGGGTCACGCATTTTGTATTTGTAATGCATACGAGTATGATGAGTACGTATAAATATTGTCCTACTCATATATAAATATATAATAAATAAATAAGTAATAATTAATGTTTATTTTTTGTGTTACAGTCCATTTTACAACAGATTGGATCAGACTGGCCCAACAAGTAGGCCCAAACATTCCGCAGTCCAGGCCGATGTGTAAAAAACCCTAAAACTCATTAGGGTTTCTAGCTTCTGGTTATCAGCCGCCGCATGCCCTGGACCGTTGGATCTGTATCTCATCCAACGGTCCATATCAAAGGACCTCTAGGGTTTCATAACCCTTCAGGTGCCGCCAGAAGCCTCCACCGTTAAATCGGAGGTGATCCAACGGCTCCCAATGCACTCAGAACTTCAAGACGTGCGAACCAACCAAGTGCTACCCACGTGAAGTCCCTCGAGGTTGTTCCCCATCACCCGTGCCCAGGCAGCTGAAGCCCCGTGACCAGCTCACACCTGTGACCTGCAAGCACACCAAGCAAGGAGCAGAACGAAAGGCACAGAAAACAGAAAGAAAAAAAATCAACTAGATATAGCAGTGAAAATGAAATCGAGGGGGGAAACCATAAAACCAAGAACGGAATGAAAAACGGGAGATATCAACCATCAAGGAAAAATCCACCACCAGAGTCTAAAACCCATTAGCAAATCGAGAACCAAAAAAAATCATCCCTCAACAGCAAAGCATTCCAATCAACCATCAGTGATCAAAGGAACCAAAAATAAAATGTGAAATACCCAGATAGTCATTTAAACAGCCAGAGAGCAAAACGAAAGTAAAAGAAACTTACCCTCTCGATCCAGTAGCTTCGTCGCCTTGGCTAGGAATCCATACCTCGTCTGTGAGAAGGTAAAACCCTCTGTCTCCAGTTGATTTCGAGTCGTGCATGTCAGTTTTAGGCCTGTGGCTTCAGGGATTTGAGGGATCTGGTGTTGGGTACGAGCGAAGTGGAATATAATAGGGGTCTCGAAGTAGTTTGGGGTTAAGTTTTCAGGCTAGGGATGGGTTTTAGGTGGTTTCTATTTAGGTTAGTCACCGAGACTTATTCGTCGGAGTCGTTGCTACGGCGGGGGCCGAGGTTTCGCTTAAGCTAAGGTCGAGAGAGAGGGGGAGAGGAAGGAGAGGGGCGAGGCTCTTCTATTTGGTTTAGGCTGAGGGAGAAATGAATTTAGGGTTCAAAAATTACCCTAGTATCCCATGTGTTAATACGTCAAAACGACGTAGCTTTGGGGCAGTGTTGAAACGGTTGCGTTTTTTGGGGTGGGAACTGTCTGTGTTTTGAGATGATTGGGGGTAACCACGCATAAGGTCCAGTGGGTTAGACCTATTCCATTTTGGTCCCTAAATCAAGCTTTTTTGGAATTTTAATTTTACCTCCTAATTTTCAGCGCGTTCCGTTTTGGTCCAGTATCATGTTATGGTTATTTTCGCACTGTTTTACTTTGGATATGTAATTTAAGAAGCTTTCAGTTTAGTCTCCATTGGTTGTATTATGTTGTATTAGATGGAAACGATTTTGTGTGAAAAGAGCATGATTTTGTATGAAAAGAGCCTGTTGTTTGTGTTCTTTACATTTTCACCCCTTTGTTTAGTATTTTATCCATGTTCGTAAGTTTAATTTATATTTATTTTAAATGTATGCATGTATATAGTATTCCGAGCATGTTGTTAGTATGTATATATTTAGGTGTAACGTTTAAAGCATGTTAGCCTCGTTTGCATGACTTAACCTAAACACATAATTGGATTAAGGGTAATACCCTTTTAATTTAAAACTGTCGGAATGGCTTTTCTTAACTTACAGAAAAGTTGTTCTTGATGATTTTAAATTACAAGTGTATCCCAACAGTGTCACCAAAAGAATTTATTAATCACTTTAAAATTTGAGAATGAAAGAAAAAGAAATATTCGGCTATTTAAATTATTTGAGAAAAGATCGTTATCGAATATCATTTGTCTTTCTAATGACTTGGTAATTTTAAATTAACATATCTTGTTGCTTTTCAATGTTACGAATTTGCACTTTTATTGTTTAAAGGGATCATTAATTAAATTAAACTCGAACTTGTGAAATTCGTTGCAAAGACATTAATTAATCGACTAGGTACCGATTTAGGGCGTTGTGGGGGTGCTAATCCTTCCCCACACGTAACCGACTCCCGAACTTGGATTTTGGTAACGTAGACCGTAAATTTGTCATTTTAATTAAAATTAATTCTTATTTAAAATGACAACGTTTTTGGGTGCCCAATCACACCCTTATCAAAGATTGGTGGCGACTCCTCGAACCATATGTTTTTATCGTAAAAGGATTTCCAAATTTTCGAAACGATAGATTTTTCTAAAAATAACATTGTTTTTAATTAAAAATTCAATTGAAAAATAATTAAAAATGACGTGGTTTTTAAAATCTCGCCCCCACACCGGTTAAAAATCGTTTCGACGGCATACTTGTACTCGACACCAAAGTCGAGACCGGCCAATTATTTGTGGTGCCGAAATTGTTCATGGTTACTATATCAGCCGAGGAAGAAGGCATAGAATTGGTCTCGGTTGTAACATCTTCAAGGTGACCGCAGCTACTTAATTTTCTTCATATATATTGTTGATATGTATGTATGATTAATCAATTGTCAATTGATTTGCAGAGCCCTGATAGGAGAATTGGGAAGTAAAAGGTCCGTTTTGAATACGGTTCCCTCGGTTGTGCAAGTCAGCCTTAATGTGACCGGAGAGCTAACTCAATATTTCAGGCAGAAGATGGAGATCGGCACCGTTATTGTCCCTGCTATGAACTTGCACCCTTCTTAAAAGCCGACGACGATAACTTATGGTTGTGCAATTTGGGTTTCAATAAAAATGCATTATATGTTTAGAATAAAGCGGTTTAAACCTTTATTTATTTTTATTTTAATCCCGTTGAATATTAAATCATAAATGAAAAGGTAACACTTATGCATTATATTTTATTAACATAAAATTCTTGTATTCTATGCTATTTCTTTTTATATTATATTCCCTTCTAAAATGAAAGTTTTATAGTTTCATTTATGTATCATATGTTGTTATAGTTATCATTCTCCGACATCTTTTTCAATAACTTAGAATATTAATGACATTTCATTATCTCTTATCGCTCTATCAATTTAGATTTTACTTAAATCACTTTAAAACTTAAAATCCTAACCAATATAATATATAATATCTACCATCCAATCAACATAGAATCATGATATATAATTTGCTTCCACCTTCTCTACTTCTTCATTATTGGAATTTAAAAGAAAATATTTCATCATCGAGAAATAAATACATTTAGTACTTTTAATACAATATTTTAAATATTTATAGCAAATATAATTAATGAATTTTAGTAGTGAATCTATAAATATTTTTTAGGGTGGACACACATATTTCAGTAACACAAATCTTTTTAATGTATTGAATATAAATAAAATTTTAAGTATATACCCTTGAATAAAATTGGACACTATTAACAAAATGAACTAATAATTAAAAAAATTTAAATTTTAAAGTGGAAATATGATACATATGGATGACCTCTATATTTGGTAGATTGGATAACATATTAAATGATGAGTAATTCGGGTGACTACAACATCAAAATCAAATAGCCCTTATTTCACATATTTTAAAATGTTATAAGATTCACTGACTTACAATAAAAAGGCTTAGGGTTAGGCCTAGTTTCAGTTGGTCCCATTATGCCGTATCTAGGCCTAGGCCTATTTACGCTATGGTCCATCCCATTCCTTAAAAAAGTAAATTACTTATTTAGTCATCCACTTATTATTTAGTTTATATTTTGGTCATCTAACTATTATTTATTTTAAATCACTTAATATTACGTTTTGATTTTATTTTCGTCACTCGTCTTTAAAAAATTAGTTGTGATGTTGTCATATCATCATTAAATAATAACACGCCAGGATTAAAAAATAATTTAAAAATGTCATATTAACATCATTGTTAATTTTTTAATGGCAGATAATCAAAACAGAACTAAAACATAAGGATATGTATGATTTTAAAAAATAAATAGTTGAGTGACTAAAACATAAATTAAGTAATAGATGGATGACTAAATTGTTAGTTTACCCTAAAGAAAAGATATGTATGAATTAGGTTAAGAAAATTATATTAATATATTTTTTCTAGATTTAATCGATATATATGTATATGTAATTGTTAATATATTTTAAATTAAAAATGTATATGAATTATTTTAGATAAATTTTTTATTATGTTTGTATTGATCTAATCTATAGAATTTTTTTGAATTTGTCATTGGGTCCTATGCAATACATACTCAGACTAAATTTCAAAATTAATTAATTTTATAATATATATTTATCAAATACAAATGTAAGATTTTATATTAGGGAAATAAAATTATAAAATTTTAGAGATAAAAATAATTTATTAATTAAAAATATAAATAAATATTTAAAATATATAATAATTTAAAATTTTCAAGAAAATGATTACCCTCGCCTTCTTCTTTCTTTCGTTTCATCTCTGACATTGATTTTTGCCCTCTGTTTTGAAAATCGGATCGGACGAACCGGTTCAACCGGAAACCGTTGCTTAATCCGGTTCAATCTAAACCGGTTGAACCGCTATTAGTGAACCGGTCAGAACTGCTAAACCGTTCGAACAGACCGGCTGAAAACCGAAAAAACCCGGGAAAAACCGGGATTTTTTTTTTTTTTTAAAAAAAAAATTAAACCAAACAACGTCGTTTGTTAAACGAGCCTAGTCGAACTCGAGTATTGCTGAGCTCGACTCGAACTTGAAAACTTTAAAAGTAAGCTCAACTCAACTCAAACTCACAAGCTAAAAATTATCAAGTTCAACTCAAACTCGAAATATAATATTGAAACTTGAACTAATAAAGGCTTGAACTCAAAAAAATAGAAGCTCGATTGAAGCCTAAAATTTGAGCTTGCTTGAAGTGAAAGAATAGTTCACTCAATGCTCACCAAAAGGCTCCATAATTTTGAATGTCAAATTACCTCTATTATTTATAGAAGTTAGTTGTGATGCGCTTCTATGTTTCTTAGCAATGTGGGATTGTTTTGTTCTCATATTTTTACTCTTTAGACTTTTGGGATGCTCTTCTATGTTTCTTAGCCATGTGAGATTGTTTTAAAAAAAAATTAAACCAAACAATATCATTTTGTTATGATTTTTTAACCCCAAATTTATTTTTAATTATAGTTATATAATTATATTTATTATTTAATATGTTTTACCTTAAATATTATGTTGTAGTTAATTTGAATCATTTTGTTTCACTTGATTTTATGGTTTTTAACTTATATATGTTATGACTTGCTTTGAATATGACTTGTGATATAAAAAATTATTTTTTATTAAATATTTTTGATATTTTTATTTAATTTTTTAAATAATTATGACGTCGTCCGGTTCTTCCGACCGATCAGACCGATTCGACCGGTTAAACCAGTAAACCGGTAACATGACCGGTTCAGTAACCGATCTAGTTGTGAAAACCATGTTTTTGCCGGTAATAAAGTGACTTTGGAGATAACTTGTCATCGGTTCGAGGTAGGATTCTTTTTCGCTTTTATAAAAAAACATTAAACTAGTAAATTTTTCAAGGAAAAGAATTTTTCTTAACCTCACTTCCGACAAAATCTGAACATTATATAATATTCTTCATATACATGCCATGCGTAAAAATTTAACTAGTAGCGGATTATCAAATAAGACAGACATGAACAAGGTTTTGAATTGAATAATCTTGTACTTTCTCGAAATACAAAAATACGTAAGGAAGAAGAATATTAAGTGGGAGTTTTTTCATGATTGAGATTAAGTTTAATGAGAATAAAACCACTACTTTTGTTTATGTTACTGAAACTGTTGATATATGATAGGCTAGACTAGGACATACGAACATTCTGTCTTTAAAAAAGTCTATTAAAACGAATATAGTCCTTAATCTAGATGAAATAAGGTTAAATAAATACTATATCAAAAAAAATAAAAAAGTTTAAATAAATATGAGCTATGTATTGAAGGTAAACATTCAAGACATGGTTTAAAATCAATTATTTATAGAAAAATTGAATTTATTAAAATAAATCTGGTCCTTAATCAAGATGGAAGAAGTTTAAATAAATGTGAGATATGTATTGAATCTAAACATTCATTTTAATAAGTTCAATTAAAAAAATTAATGGTAATATATACAATTTTATCAATTATAATATTAAATTTTGATTTCCGTTTTAATTTTGTCATTCCGTCATTAAATCATTAATGATACTAAAACATATCAAATTTGGGGCTAAATTGAAGAATTTTAAAAATTTTGAGCTTAGGTAATACTTCTCAAGAGTATGGGACTTGTAGTGTAATTTACCCAAAATTTTAGGGTTGAAACCCCTAACCTCATTTCTACTTCTTTTCCTATTTTCAATTTTGAATTTGCTTTTGCCGCCGCACAGTTTTTCCTTCTCTCTATCACTATTTTCATTTTTTCGTCAATCCGTCACGATTCTAGCTGTCACGATTCTCACTTCCGGCACCATTGTGTTCAACTCGACGACCTCATTCGTCTAGTGTCCTTGGATTTTCATTTTTCGTTGTCATTTGCAACCAATGATGATTTGAATATTCGGGTTTTGTAAAAACTCTATCTTCGTCAATCTTTTCAGAAAATCGACATTTGTAAGTGACTCTCCGTACTTTAAAATAATATTTTGCATTAATTGGGATTTTTCCTATCACCGAATGAGGCTCCACGCACCTTACTCGCCGCCGTGCGAGAGCGGCCTTTGTTTTTGCGGTTGAAATAGTGAACTAGTTTGACCGAACCAGACCAGTTGATCGTTGATCGTTGACCGTTGATATTTTCCAAATGCCCATATTTTTATATTTTTCGACATCTTGAGTCTGTTTTTGCACTCCGTTTTGTCAAATTCTGACAAAAAAGTATCATTTTGCATAATTTATTGCTTAAAGTCTTAATTATGTTAAGTAAATTATGAGGTTTTGGACTCACTTCTTGTTATTATGTTATGAAGATGAGCACGAGTCTCCGCATCACTCTCCGGTAAATCCAGATTGTCCTTACTCAGCTGAGTTTGATTCTGAACATTCGTCTCGAGATTCGCAAAAATGTTGTTACATGTTTTAATGGTATATTTCTGTTTAGATATATGGTTTTATATTCATAGGGTGATGTATTATTTTTAGGTCACCATTCCGAATGACCTAATACTACCGATCGAGGGAAGCATAAGGCTTAGTTGGTAGTGTTTAGCTGTTATAAGTGTGTCACATTTACCCATATGATACTTTTAATGAATTTATGTTGTTGTACTGTATGATATTATTTGTAAGCATGATTGTATTCTAATTATGATGGTCTGTGATATGTTTGATTTCTGATTGCGGATGTATCATTTTTGAATTGTATAATGATGTATACATGATTATGCATGAGATTATATCCTTGTTCTGATTCTACATGGGATAATCCCCATCCTGTTTCTATTTTAGGATCCTCTTTGGAGGACTATATCCTTATTCTGAGTTCTGATGCTGTTTTAGGATCATCTACGGAGGGCGATATCACCATTTTGATTCTGACTGAGATCCTCTACGGAGGGCTATATCTCCATCATGATATTATGTATTCTGGTTTGGGTACTGTTGAGTTAATCGATCGATGGAATCGGCCAAGAAGGGGTGAATTGACAATTAAAATTTCTGTGGAAGCTTTTGCAGAAAATTAAAAAGATTTGCACAATGATTTAGAGTGGTCCGACTTTCTTAACCAAAGTCTACATCCACTACCTTAGCTATCGACACTAAGTATTTTCCAACAAACTAATTTATTCTTTCTTTTGAGGCCAAAGAGATAACCTTACAACTTCCTCAAGAATATACCCCAATTCTTGAGAACACTCTTTCTCAAAGAGAAGATTACAAATTTGCAAACTTAATGAAAAACCTCACAAGGTAAATGTGTTTGCATAATTCTAGAACAAAGAAAAGAACACTCAAGAACGAATACAATTGATTACAAGTAGTGTTCTTGAAAGCAAAATGAATATTGAATGAAAAATAGGCTTGAAATGCTCAAACTTGAGGTTTGATGATTTCTCTTTGATTCTCTTTTAATTCTTGATTCTTGTCGTTGATCAATGGCTTCTAAGCTTGTTTAAATACTCCATGAATCACTTCTAAACGTTAGAGATCATTAATGAAGTAATTAGAGTCGTTTAAGTGTGAAAAGAATTAATAAAATCAATTGGGAGCGTGTGTGCATCGATGCATAGGGCTAGTGCATCGGTACACTATGTGTAAAATTCAAATATTTGGACCGTTGGACCCTTAGTGCATCGGTGCACTAACAGTGCATTGATGCATAAAATGCATTCGACGTTTTAAAATAGTCTGAGTGCATCGATGCATGGCTTGTGCATCGATGCATAAAATGCATTCGATGTTCAATTTATTCAATGGTGCATCGATGCATGGATTGGTGCATCGGTACACTTTTGAAAATTTGATTTTAGGCTCGTTTTTGGTTCGAAATACTTTGTGAAAATTGTTTCAAAAATATTTTAAGAGTAAAACACAACTTTACACTTTAGTAAGGATTGAAATTGATCTTTGAAAGACTTGGAGTAATATTTTGATATTCGAGTAATTAAATTGAATATACTTAGAAAATCATTTGTAAATCTTAAAATTCATTTACACTTAATTTTTTATATCGAAACATCAAAATGTTTTCAACAATCTCTCCCTTTTTGATATAACAAAACATTTGAGTAATTTTAAGATTTTCTTTTAACATAATTTTAGTAAACAATTTTGAAAATTTAATTTACTCCCTCTTACCATATTCTCCCCTTTTTGTTAAATCAAAAAGACTCTAAAATGTCTTTAAACAAGATTTAAAAAAAAATAAGCCAATTGTTCTTTATAAAATTAAAGCTTAAGCTGCTAAGATCAGAAACAAAAGAGAGACTAGCCATTAGTTTTCATAATCAATATTCATAAACATGTAATGGATAATTGGTCATATATATCTAATGATGCAAAAATAAGTATTAATATCAAAAAGAAAATTCAAACCAAACATATATATATTAAGATCTAATATCCAAAGCAACCAAAATATAAATCCAAACAAATTCAAACATCCAACAATCAAAGTAAGATAATCCAAAAGCATTCAAAATGTTTTAACAAGTAAAATTCTAAGTTGATCCAAAACAAAAACAAAGCAAGGTCTACTCGTCCATGGAAAGATCGGGATGAGGAGGAAATCGTGCTTGCATCTTAAGAGTAAGAGCATCCATATATGCAAGCATCTCCCTTTGAAACTCCATTTGTTGAGCTTCCAAAGTGTCTAAGCGATGATTTACCGCTTCGTTGTTTGCAGTTAAATGGGATTCGATGGAAGCAAACCGTAGATCAAATGTCTCAAAAAACGAACGAAATATAAAGGCACTTGATCCTCTTATTGTACCGGCGCATTGTCGGGATCGTCAATATCTTGAAATAGCCCTTGAAGCTCGGGATCATCGTCTACAACCAGTGCCGGTGGAGGTGGAGTACGAGATGAGCTAGGAGCAGGAGGTGCTCGTGAAGAACTCGCTCCCGGAGTTTGCTTAGAGGGTCGATAAACCCATTGACCAGTTTCCTTATCATGTTTCCAATCAGCTTTCTTCAAGGAGGTGAGATTGATTTGGTTTTGAAGAGGAATGAGATTTTCAAGAGAGACGTTAAAACCGAGTTTGATAAAAAGATTACTAAGTAGAAACCCATAAACTAAAGTTTCGACATGTTTAGAAGGGACAACATTTATGGTATATACTAGTTCACTAAAAATGATTTGTGGCAAATTGATTTTCCTGTTATGTTGGATACAATGTATCCACCATAAATCTCTAATACGAAGAGTGGAGTACCTACCTCCGAATGGTCTAAACCACCAAAAGATCACCAAATAGAGAAATCGATCGCGATGAGATCGTAGAATACTAACACTAGCATTAGGAAGATAGGGATATGCCACAATTTCTTTTTCATTATATAAACCATTGTCATCTAGCCCAAACTGTTTAGCGATAGACTCAGAGTCAATATGAATATATTGTCCTAAAAGGTAGGATCTAATTCCTATAGTCTCACATTGAGTCTGGTTTTGAATACATACTACATTAGAGTAAAAACACGAACTAACTGATGATAGACGATTGGGTTTAGGTGAAACAATTTATCAAACTTCCATGATTTGAGAGTTTGAAGGTATTCGAAGTTGATATCTATCATGGCTTGAACATAAGGAATATGCTCTTCCCGGATTTTGTATGATTGGAAAGAATTCATGTACCTATGGTACAGTTCTTCTCTACTACGTTCAGGCATATTAAAACATGAACTTATAATGGTCATATTGGGATTGTTTGGATTTGAAGGTTGAGGAGGAATGAGAGGTCGATTTGAATGACTCGATGAAGAGGACCTAGGTCATTTTGGTTGGACATGGTTTAAGAATCGAAAAAGGATGGGTAACCTGTAAATATAAAACACATGTATGCAATATAATCAATCCCAAAACTCAATTAAGTTCGCAATAATTCAAGGTTCTCTAAACCGAGTCCTAATGGGCAAAGTTTTTTTTTTGAAAAACTAGTTAGAAAACAATGTTTGAAAATTATAATATGTATAGTTTTTCATGAAAGCAACATAATTGAATCAAAAATATCAAATTTAAAATTAAATTAGGACTTTCAAAAAAATTTATTTCAAAAATTAAAAAATTCATTGAAAATTTGTGAGATTTTGATGAAATTAATTGTAAAATCTAGTTTAGAAACATCATATAAGCAATGTAACATCCTCCATGCCAGGTTAGTGATTAATTTGTAAAGTTTCAGCATTTGGTGATTTAAGTAAAATGATGGAAGAGTTCAATGACCTATTTGAGTTAATTGGTGTAGGATTGAATTATAAAGAAGGAAAATTAAGAGGGCAAAAGAGTATTTTAGTAAGAGTAATAATTAATATTCCTTAAGGTGATTTTATAAATCACGTGGAAAGCATTTGAGATAAACAAGGTTCCAGACATTTCTCTTCTTCTTCTTCTTCAACCGTGAAGCTTGCAAGCAAATGTGAGTTGTCTTTTTTTGGATTAATTCTTATGAGTTAAGCATGGGCTTGATTAATGAAGATTTAGGAAATATGATGGAGAGAAACAAGGATCCTAGAACTCAAAGAATTGTAAGTTAAGGGAGATTAAAGGTTGAGAGCCATTGAATGAAATCTTAGATTAAAGGTCATAATAAGAATTAGAAGCTGGATTTGACTTGTCATCAAGCTAATTAAGAAGTATGAGGTGATAGAATTAAAATTAGAATAAGTTGGAATTTGAGTAAGATTCTTAAATTCTATATGGAAGATTAGTTTCTTTTAGTTTTAGAGGTATTGAATGGATAATAATTAGTTTAAGTAAGTATATGAAAGTTAAGAGTATTAAAGGGAGTAAAATATGAAGGTTTGAGCTGAAATGAGATGATTTTCGAGCTCAAAATAGGATTTCTAGGCTAGGGGAATCGATACCCATTCAAGGGGAATCGATCCCCCTCAACAATATGAATTTCCAGAATGCTGGAGGGGGATCGATACCCCCAGGGGGGAACCGATTCCCCCATATAAAAAAAAGAAGAAGAAAGAAGAAAGACTAAACTATTAATCTCTTAAATCGGTAGGCTATTAAAGATTAATTTCAAGACTTAGGCATATGATAATCATCTTGAAAATTATGCTTATGTAGATATTGAGCCTAATCGAGTTCCGGAACCATCGACAAGTAGGATCAATCGAGGGAAAGACAAAGAAATCTAGGTGAGTGCATATGCATAGCATGAATATGTATTTTATTCAGTTCTAGACTTGTGATAAGTCTAGATTCAATATTTTGATACATGATCGTAGTTCATATGATTATATATGACATGAATCCATACCATATGCATTATGGGACATGAATATGAAAGAAAAGTTATATGAGTTATATGATAAAGGTATGGAAATAATATGTCTACGTGATATGAGTTAGATAAATTGTGAAAGCCCATGTTATGTAAATGAGAACTATAGGTATAGTTGGCATGCCAAGGGTAGAGGGTCTATGTGGTCCTTCGGGACATATATGTATTCTTTGGAACATGTGTGAGGTCTGGTGAGACACATACTTGATCCTTGGTATATGTATATGATTCTTAAGGAATGATATGTGGTCTTTCGGGACATATATGTATTCTTTGGAACATGTGTGAGGTCTGTGAGACACATACTTGATCCTTGGTATATGTATATGATTCTTAAGGAATGATATGTGGTCCTTAAGGACATTATTATATGGCACTACGGTGCAATTCTACGCGGCACTCCGGTGTAATTCTACGTGGCACTAAGGTGCAATTATATGAGCTGTGGTGACAACATAGTGCACAACCTCACAATACTCACATACCTTAGGTTCTCTGTATGGTACCATGGGCTAATGAACTTACTAAGGCGAACTTATGAATGTGAATTTGATAAGTATATGTGTAAGAAACATGGTTTTGGTTATTGCATTGTTTACATACATCTTATTATTGCAACCCATCTCATTTTGGCAATTACTTTATATTTATTGATATTATTATTATATTATTGCCTCATTAAGTCGATGACTTAGCGTGTGAGTGTTTCACACGTAGGATCCGATAAAGTAGACGATCGAGGTTAAGCAGCTGGACAACATTACTCCTGCAACTATCAGATCAGAAGCAACTTAATCAGTAGGTTATTTTGTTAAGAAAATGGATGTTGGCATGTAATTAAAAATTTAAGTTGTGTATGCTCTGAATATTTTGGTAAACTTATAGTACCATATGTATATTATTGTATTTTCGTAATATAAGTTCAAGTATTTTACTATTATTTGTAATGTGTTATGTTTTAAAAGTCAATGTAATATCTCTGACTCGTATCCGGGTTGGTATACGGGTTGGGGGTGTTACATTTAATGGTATCAGAGCTATGGTTTAGCCGATTCTAGGCATAAACCAGAGTCTATAGAGTCTTTAAATGGAATACATGCCAACAAATAGTGAGAACTTCTGATCTGGTATAGTATGAGTATGTTGTTTTGCTAATAGAACAATGTGTTTATTCTTATTAGATGTCCGGACATAATAGCTCCCGAAGTGAAGCGGGAGAAGATAGGAATGCTGAAAGCAGTAATTCACCTGCCCTGGCCAGGCAAGGTGAAGAATAGGCATCTCAAGGAGTGCCTGTGCAAGATCAAGATACGTTCTTCAGAACGTTAGACGCTATTCTGACGCGTCTTCAACCTTCTGCTCCACTAACTCAAAGAATAAATGTAGCAAAAGAGTTGAGAGGCTTAGGAGCTCCTGAATTTAAGGGAGAAGCTGAGGAAGGTCCAGTGTCAGCGGATCTTTGGTTGAATGATTTGAAAATCATGTTAGATGGTCTCCACTGTTCTGAAGTGGAGAAGTTAGATGGAGCTGTATCTTTATTGAGGGGTCAGGCGAGGATATGGTAGACGAATGTCACCATAAGGATGCCCAGTGACCAGTTGACTTGGTCTTTGTTCTTAGATGAATTCAAAAACAAGTACATAGGAGAACAGTTCATTCGGAAAATGAAGCAGGAGTTTTTGAATTTGAAACAGATGAACCGCTCTGTATATGAGTATGAATGTGAGTTCAACAAGCTGAGTAGGTTTGCATCTGAGCTTGTGCCTACCAAAAAAGAGGCTTGCGAATGGTTCGTGGAGGGCTTACGCCCTAGATTGAAAGAGATGCTGATAGTGTTGAATTTGGTCCTCGTTCCAAGAGGTGATCAATCGCGCCAAGGCTCTTGAAAGAGCTCAGAATGAGAGATTCGGGGATTTTAGAGTTCAAACATAAAAAAGAACGGGTGCTTCTTCTAGCTCAGTACCATCAAAAAGGGGAAGAGACTCGGGATTTCGATCACAAGCTAGATCAGAATCAGTTGCATCGTCTGCTAGGGGAGCAAGTCAGGCAAGACCTAGACAGACGCAGTCAGTGGGATCTGGTGCTGGGCGATCTACTTCGAGTCAAGTGAGACAGTGTCAGCACTGTGGGAAAAACCATTATGGGGCTTGTCGGATGGCTGCTGGGATTTGTTTTCGATGTGGAGATGCCGGACATTTTATCCGGGATTATCCATTGATTGTTGGTGAGCCTGCACCATCTGAAAGAGTTGGTTCTTCCTCACAAAGAGGACGAGGAAGAGGCAGAGGAAGGAACCCGTCTTAATTCTCTGCTCAACCTAAAGTTTGATCAACCGCACGGGTGTACAATCTAAAGACAAGTGAAGACCGTGATGACCCTGATATTATAGCAGGTACTTTTTAGTTGTATGATAAATTAGTATTGGTACTGATTGATCCGGGTTCTAATTATTCTTATATTACAAGTAAGTTAGTAAAGGAGTTGAGGATTCCCTTAGAAGCTATGAGTAATGAGATTATAGTAACAACTCTGTTAGGCCATAGTGCCCGGGTGAATAAAGTCTGTAAGGGGTTTCCCATAAAGGTTCAGGGAATTGAATTCCCTACTAATCTGATGAGAATTACCCTTTGACGAGTTTGAAGTGATTCTGGGAATGGATTGGTTGTTCCGTTACTATGGAGATGTTAATTGCAGATTGAAAAAAATAACCCTGAAAAGTCCAAGAAGAACAGAGATAAGTGTGAGCAGTGAAAAGTTTAATCCCTTAGCAAATATAATGTCAGTAATGCCAGCTAAGAAGCTATTGCTACAGGGATGTCAAGGATTTCTTGCAAATGTAATAGATTTAAGAGCTATAGAGAAAGGGCTAAAGGAGATTCCAATTGTTCAAGAATTCCCTGAAGTTTTCCCGGCTGAGTTGCCAGGATTACCTCCGGATAGAGAGGTAGAATTTCAAATTGAAGTAATGCCAGGAACCGCTCCAATTGCAATGGCACCTTATCGGATGGCTCCGAAAGAATTGCAAGAGTTAAAGAATCAATTACAAGAGTTGTTAGAAAAAGGATTTATTCGACCAAGTGTGTCACCTTGGGGAGCTCCGGTGTTATTTGTTAAGAAGAATGATGGATCAATGCGTCTCTGTATTGATTATCGACAGCTTAATAAGGTGACCATCAAGAACAAGTATCCCCTTCCGCGCATTGATGACTTGTTTGATCAACTAAAAGGAGCTTCGGTATTTTCGAAGATCGATCTACGTTCGGGTTATCATCAATTGAAGATCCAGGAGAAAGATATTCCGAAGACGGCTTTCAGAACGAGATATGGTCATTATGAATTCATCGTAATGCCATTCGGAGTAATGAATGCACCAGCTGCTTTCATGGATCTCATGAACAGGATTTTTTAGCCCTATCTGGACCAGTTTGTTATTGTCTTTATTGATGACATACTGGTTTACCCGAAGTCCATTGAAGAGCACAGCGTACATCTGAGGCTAGTTTTGCAAATTCTCAGGGATAAAAATCTCTATGCGAAATTGTCTAAATGTGAATTTTGGCTAAACGAAGTAATTTTCTTGGGGCATGTGATCTCGGCAGTTGGGATTAGAGTAGACCCTCAGAAGGTTAAAGCTATAATGGATTGGGAAGTTCCTAAGAATGTGTCTGAAGTTCGGAGTTTTCTTGGACTTGCCGGTTACTATCGAAGATTCGTTAAGAATTTTTTGATGATTGTGCTGCCTCTAACAAAGTTAATGAGAAAGAACGTACCATTTGTTTGGACTTCTAAATGTCAAGAAAGTTTCGAAGCTTTAAAGAGAATTCTGACGGAAACTCGATATTGGTTCAACCGGAATCTGGCAAGAATTTTGTATTATACAGTGACGCATCCCATAACGGGTTGGGGTGTGTATTAATGCAAGAAGGAAGGGTGGTAGCGTATGCATCGAGACAGTTGAAACACATGAAAAGAATTACCCCACTCATGATTTATAAATGGCTGCTGTAGTATTCGCTCTCAGGATTTGGCGTCATTATCTTTATGGGGAGCGTTGTTACTTATATACGGATCATAAGAGCCTGAAGTACCTGATGACTCAAAAAGAGTTGAATTTGAGGCAACGTAGATGGGTAGAGTTCTTAAAATATTATGATGTGATAATTGACTATCATCCCGGAAAGGCTAATGTGGTAGCAGATGCTCCGAGTAGAAAGACGTTTGCAGCTTTACGAGCTATGGATGTAAGATTATCTTTAACGGGAGACGGTGGTCTTTGTGCATAATTAACCCTTAAACCATCATGGTTAGAACGAATAGAGAATTGCAAAGTAAAGATGAAGTGTGTTTGAAAAGAATTGAACAAGTAAAGAACAAAGAGATTAAAGACTTTGAGATTAAGTCAGATGGAAATCTATATTGTAAAGGAAGAATTGTAATACCCGACAATGACGACTTGAAGAAAGAAATATTAACAGAGGCTCATTGCAGTCCGTTAACGATGTACCCGGGTGGAACCAAGATGTATATGGATTTGAAGGATCGATTTTGGTGGTCAGGGATGAAACGAAGCATCACCGAATTTGTGTCTAAGTGTTTGATATGTCAACAAGTCAAAGCCGAGCATCAAGTTCCATCAGGATTATTGCAACCTCTTTTCATTCCTCAATGGAAATGGGAAAATGTTATGATGGATTTTGTTTCGGGGTTACCCTTGACTCCGAACAAAAGAGAATCAATCTGGGTAATTGTTGATCGATTAACTAAGTCCGGTTAGAACGGATTTCTCTATGGAAAAGTATGCAGAGCTGTATATTAGAGAAGTTATTAGATTGCATGGAGTGCCTGTTTCCATAGTCTCTGATCGAGACCCTCGATTCACTTCTAGATTCTGGAAATGTTTGCATGGAGCGTTGGGGACTCGTTTAAACTTTAGTACGGCTTTTCATCCTCAGACTGATGGGCAATCAGAGAGAACTATTCAGATATTGGAAGATATGTTGAGAGCATGCGTAATGGAATTCAAAGGATCGTGGGAAAAGTATTTACCGCTGACAGAGTTCGCTTACAACAATAGTTATCAGTCTAGCATAAAGATGGCCCCATATGAAGCATTATATAGAAGAAAATATCGTACTCCATTAAATTGGTATGAACTCAAAGATCGAAGTGTTCTTGGTCCGGATTTAATTCAAGATGTAGAACAGAAAGTTCGAGAAATTCAGCATAACCTCAAAGTGGCCTCTGATCGGCAAAAATCTTATTCTGGTCTTAAAAGAAGGGAGATTGAATTTGAAGTTGGGGATAAAGTGTTTTTAAAGGTATCTCCATGGAAGAATGTGTTGAGGTTTGGTCGGAAAGGAAAGTTAAGTCCCCGGTTTATTGGACCATATGAGATTGTAAAAAGGGTGGGACCGTAGCATACCAATTGACTTTACCACCAGAAATGGAAAAAGATTCATAATGTATTCCATGTCTCAATGCTTCGAAGATATCGATCGGATCCCTCCCATATCGTAAATCCAGAAGAGATCGAGGTACAACCGGATATGACTTATGAGGAAGAACCGATTCAAATTTTAGCTCATGAGGTTAAGCAATTGAGGAACAAGACTATTCCATTGGTTAAAGTTTTATGGAAGAATCACAAAGTAGAGGAAGCAACATGGGAGCGTGAGGAGGATATGAGGAATCAGTATCCCCATCTCTTTTCTTATTGAAAATTCGAGGACGAATTTTCTTAAGGGAGGGAGATTTGTAACATGCTCCATGTCGGGTTAGTGATTAATTTGTAAAGTTTCAGCATTTGGTGATTTAAGTAAAATGATGGAAGAGTTCAATGACCTATTTGAGTTATTTGGTGTAGGATTGAATTATAAAGAAGGAAAATTAAGAGGGCAAAAGAGTATTTTAGTAAGAGTAATAATTAATATTCCTTAAGGTGATTTTATAAATCACGTGGAAAGCATTTGAGATAAACAAGGTTCCAGACATTTCTCTTCTTCTTCTTCTCCAACCGTGAAGCTTGCAAGCAAAGGTGAGTTGTCTTCTTTTGGATTAATTCTTATGAGTTAAGCATGGGTTTGGTTAATGAAGATTTAGGAAATATGATGGAGAGAAACAATGATCCTAGAACTCAAAGAATTGTAAGTTAAGGGAGATTAAAGGTTGGGAGCCATTGAATGAAATCTTAGATTAAAGGTCATAATAAGAATTAGAAGCTTGATTTGACTTGTCATCAAGCTAATTAAGAAGTATGAGGTGATAGAATTAAAATTAGAACAAGTTGGAATTTGAGTAAGATTCTTAAATTCTACATGGAAGATTAGTTTCTTTTAGTTTTAGAGGTATTGAATGGATAATAATTAGTTTAAGTAAGTGTATGAAAGTTAAGAGTATTAAAGGGAGTAAAATATGAAGGTTTGAGCTGAAATGAGATGATTTTTGAGCTCAAAATAGGATTTCTAGGCTAGGGGAATTGGTACCCATTCAAGGGGAATCGATACCCCCTCAATGAATATGAATTTCCAGAATGCTGGAGGGGAATCGATACTCCCAGGGGGGAACCGATTACCACATATAAAAAAAAGAAGAAGAAGAAAGAAGAAAGACTAAACTATTAATCTCTTAAATTGGTAGGCTATTAAAGATTAATTTCAAGACTTAGGCATCTGATAATCATCTTGAAAATTATGCTTATGTAGATATTGAGCCTAACCGAGTTCCGGAACCATCGACAAGTAGGATCAATCGAGGGAAAGACAAAGAAATCTAGGTGAGTGCATATGCATAGCATGAATATGTATTTTATTCAGTTCTAGACTTGTGATAAGTCTAGATTCAATATTTTGATACATGATCGTAGTTCATATGATTATATATGACATGAATCCATACCATATGCATTATGGGACATGAATATGAAAGAAAAGTTATATGAGTTATATGATAAAGGTATGGAAATAATATGTCTACGTGATATGAGTTAGATAAATTGTGAAAGCCCATGTTATGTAAATGAGAACTATAGGTATAGTTGGCATGCCAAGGGTAGAGGGTCTATGTGGTCCTTCGGGACATATATGTATTCTTTGGAACATGTGTGAGGTCTGGTGAGACACATACTTGATCCTTGGTATATGTATATGATTCTTAAGGAATAATATGTGGTTCTTCGGGACATATATGTATTCTTTGGAACATGTGTGAGGTCTGGTGAGACACATACTTGATCCTTGGTATATGTATATGATTCTTAAGGAATGATATATGGTCCTTATGGACATTATTATATGGCACTACGGTGCAATTCTACGCGGCACTCCGGTGCAATTCTACATGGCACTAAGGTGCAATTATATGAGCTGTGGTGACAGCATAGTGCACAACCTCACAATACTCACATACCTTAGGTTCTCTGTATGGTACCATGGCTAATGAACTTACTAAGGCGAACTTATGAATATGAATTTGACAAGTATATGTGTAAGAAACATGGTTTTGGTTATTGCATTGTTTACATACATCTTATTATTGCAACCCATCTCATTTTGGCAATTACTTTATGTTTATTGATATTATTATTATATTATTGCCTCACTAAGTCGATGACTTAGCGTGTGAGTGTTTCACACGTAGGATCCGATAAAGTAGACGATCGAGGTTAAGCAGCTGGACAACATTACTCCTGCAACTATCTGATCAGAGGCAACTTAATCAGTAGGTCATTTTGTTAAGAAAATGGATGTTGGCATGAAATTAAAAAGTTAAGTTGTGTATGCTCTGAATATTTTGGTAAACTTATAGTGCCATATGTATATTATTGTATTTTCGTAATATGAGTTCAAGTATTTTACTAATATTTGTAATGTGTTGTGTTTTAAAAGTCAATGTAATATCTCTGACTCGTATCCGGGTTGGTATACGGGTTGGGGGTGTTAGAAGCAAAGCCCGATATTTTGTTCAACCTATAACTAATCAAAACTAGTCCTAAATTCAAAAGATCAATAAAATAGAGGTTTTTGAAATATTACCTTGAAAAATTTGGATTGAGTGGAATGTAGTGATGTTTTGCACGATTTAATGATGTTAGCAAGATTTGGAGATGTAATGCTCAAAAATTCTGACTATTTTTTGTTGATTTTGAGAAAATGGAGAGTATAGGGAAAGAGATGGACAAACGATAGCAAGAGAGTGTTTTAAGGGTTTTGAGAAAAAGAAGAAAAATATGGTTTTTATTCAAAAAACCCGACGGACGCATCGATGCATGGCAGTGTGCATCGATGCACATTCAAGGAGTGCATCGGTGCATCTTCATGATGTATCGATGCACATTCAAAGGGATGCATCGATACACTATTCTGTGTATCGATGCATTATGCATAAAAATGTGAAAATTCGTTTTAAACACTCAATATGCTAAATTATTTAGCTCTAGTGGTATTGGCAACTCATATATTGAAAATTAATCATGTTCAATCAATCAAATTTATCCTTAATCATTATTTGAACATATAATTAATTTTCACTAAGAATCATAAACTCCCCCTAATTATTAGCAAAGAATGCAATCAAAAGAGTTGTTTTTATAAGCATTTTCTTAAAACTAATTAAAAGTGCTAAAATTATTTTGAACACTAAGTGAAGATAGGTCAGTTAAACCTAATTCTCTCCTAAGTGTCCAAAATCTTTCTTTGTCTAAAGGTTTTGTAAAGATATCCGCTAATTGGTGCAAAGTATAAACAAATTCTAGAACTATATATTCCTTAGCGACATGGTCTCTAATGAAGTGATGTCTAATTTCAATGTTCTTAGTTCTAGAGTGTTGTATGGGATTTTTAGTTAGACAAATAGTACTAGTATTGTCACACTTGATAGGAATGGTACCTACTTCAATTCCATAATCAAAAAGTTATTGTTTTATCCATAAAACTTGTGTACAACAACTACCAGCTGAAATGTATTCCGCTTCAGTGGTAGATAATGCAACACAATTTTATTTCTTTGAAAACCAAGAAATTAGCATATTTTCAAGGAATTGGAAAGTACCGGAGGTGCTTTTCCTATCTAATTTGCATCTTCCATAATCCGCATCAGAGAAGGCATGCAAGCTAAAGCTAGAGTCTCTAGGATACCAAAGTACTAAACTAGGAATGTCCTTAAGGTATCTAAAGATTCTCTTAACAGCTAGTAAATGTGATTCCTTAGGACATGATTGAAATCTAGCACATAAGCTGACACTAAACATAATGTCCGGTCTACTTGCGGTTAGATAAAGCAATGAACCAATCATGGATCTATATAATTTAATATCCACACATTTATCTCCTTCATCTATGTCAAGCTTTGTAGAGGAACTCATTGTAGTGGCATAAGGTTTCCCATTTTCCAATCCAAATTTTTTTGAGCATATCCTTGACGTACTTAGCTTGGTTGATGAAGATGTCATCCTTTCTTTGCTTGATTTGGAGTCCCAAGAAATATGAGAGCTCCCCCATCATGCTCATCTCAAATTCACCTTGCATTAGCTTAGAAAATTATCGGCAAAGAATATCATTAGTAGAACCAAAAATTATATCATCAACATAAATTTGAACTACTAATAAATCTTTACCTTTTCTCTTTAAAAATAATGTAGTGTCAACCTTCCCTTTTGAAAAACCTTTTTCAATTAAAAAATTTGACAATCTTTCATACCAAGCTCTAAGAGCTTGTTTTAAACCATAAAGAGCTTTTGTCAATTTAAAAACATAATTAAAAAATTTTGAATCTTCAAAACTTGGAGGTAGTTCCACATACACTTTTTCTTTTATAAAACCATTTAAAAATGCACTTTCAACATCCATTTGGTATAATTTGAATTCATTGAAACATGCAAATGCTAATAACATTCTAATTGCTTCTATCCTAGCTACGGGAGCATATGTTTCATCAAAATCTATATATTTTTCTTGAGTATAGCCTTGAGCAACAAGTCTAGCCTTGTTCCTTACTATATTACCACTTTCATCAAGTTTATTCCTAAATACTCATCTAGTACCTATAATAGATTTATTACTAGGTCTTTCAACTAATGTCCATACTTTACTTTTCTCAAATTGATTTAACTCTTCTTGCATAGTCATAATCCAATGTTCATCTTTTAATGATTCTTTAATGTTCTTAGGCTCTATACATGAAATAAATGCAATATAATTACAAATATTTCTAAGAGAAAATCGAGTAGTTACCCCTTTGGATGGATCACCTATAATTTCACCATCCTTGACATAGTTGTACTCTCTTGGATAAGACACTTCCCTTTCTTCAATGGTTAGATTCTCGAGAGGATAATGAGTTTCCTCATCTTTTGTTTCTTCTTTTGATGATGATTCTCCAATGTCATGTCTAACATCATTTGCTTGCATAATACCTACATCATCATCAACACAAGAATCCTTCCTCGGAAGGGGATTATCATCGAAAACATGTATAGACTCTTCTACAACTAAAGGATGAAAATAGCTAATTTTAGGCTTTTTATTTTTGAAAATTCCACATGGAGTTTTCTTTAAAATTGGCCTAATTATTATTCAATTTATAATATAACAAGCGGTATTTGTGGCTTCCGCCCAAAAATATTTTGGCAAATTATTTTCACAAAGCATGATTCTAGCCATTTCTTCTAAAGTTCGATTTTTCCTCTCAACAACTCCATTTTGTTGAGGGGTTCTAGGTGCTGAAAAATTATGGTTAATACCATTAGAATTACAAAACTCAGTAAATCCAAGATTTTCAAATTCAGTGTCATGATTACTTATAACACTAGTGATAGAGTAACCTTTTTCGTTTTGGATTATTTTTGAAAATGTGATAAAATGTTCTAATGCTTCATCTTTAGTACTTAAAAATAGAACCCAAGTATATCTAGAATAGTCATCTACCAAAAAAATGCATATTGTTTTCCACCCAAGCTAGTAGTTCTATATGGCCCAATAAATATCTATATGGATCAATTGTAGTATTGTACTAGTTGATACGTCATTAATGAATTGAAAAGAAACTCGCTTTTGTTTTTCTTTAGCACAAGCATCACAGATTTTATCATTATCAAATTTTAGTTTAGGCAACCCTCTTACTAAATCTCCTTGAATTAACCATTACAAAACACTCATACTAGCATAACCTAGTCTCCTTTGTAATAACCAACTATCATGTTCATCCTTAGCGGTGTTAAGATGTATCAAAATCTCAGAGAATGGTACTATTGGTCTGGTTTGAAAAGAGATGTCATTGATTATGTGACTAAATGTTTGACCTATCAGCAAGTGAAAGTTGAGTATCAGTTTCCATCTGGTTTACTTCAATCCATCCAGATTTTGGAGTGGATATGTTAGCGAGTTACTATGGATTTTGTTAGTCGATTTCTTTTGACGCAGTCTAAGAATGATTTAATTTGGGTTATTGTTGACCGTCTTACTGAGTCTGCTCACTTCAACCCAATTCGAACTACTTATACTCTGGACATATTAGCTCGATTATATATTTTTGAGACTATTTGCCTTCATAGAGTTCCATTGTTCATTATTTCTGATCGAGATCCGAGATTTACATCTCGTTTTTGGGATGCTTTTTATGAGACTATGGGTACTCGATTGAATTTTAGTACGACTTATTACCCGTAGTCTAATGTTTAGTCTGATCGAGCTATTCAGATTCTATAGGATAAGCTAAGAGGATGCATTATTGATTTCTAGGGCAGTTGGAAGAATAACTTACTAATGGTTGAGTTTGTTTATAATAACAATCATCGTACCAATATTCATATGGCACCGTACGAAGCCTTGTATGGTTGCAGGTGCCGTATGTCATTATGTTAGAATAAGTTATCCAAGAGAAGGGTTGTAGGACCCAATCTTATTCAAGAGACAAATGGTACTGTTAGATTGATTCGAGACAAGCTCAATGCTACTTTTGATAGACAAAAATATTATGCTAATTAAAAGATACACAATATTGAGTTTAATGTGGGTGATAGAGTCTTTCTAAAAGTATCTCCGTGAAAAAAAGGTTCTCAGATTTGGTCGTAAAGGCAAGTTCAGTCCGAGGTTTATTGGACCTTATCAGATTCTATGCGAAGTAGGACCCATTGTATATCAGTTTGAGTTACCACATGAGTTGGAGTATATTCATGATGTATTTCATGTCTCTATCTTGAGACGTTATCGTTATGATCTGTCTCATATTATTTCTGTTGAGGATATTAACTTGAGACCTGATCTTAGTTATGAGGAGGAGTCTATTCAGATTTTTTGTCTATCAGGATCAAGTTCTGAGAAGTTGTCCGCTATTTGTGAGTACTAAATATGGGTGTGGATATGTGTGCAAGTATACACAATTGAACAAGTAATAAAGTGATAAGTAGAGTATCGTCTCCAAAGGAATTGGGGAAATCAAATAGGTTTGTTAAGGCACTTTACTTTGTCACCTAAGTAAAGTTAGTGATGGTATGTACAAATGATAATGTTTTGGCAAAATGAGATAGATGTTGTGGAAATTGAATGTTGATAATATGGAAGCAGATGGATATGTCATGGCAAATTTAATTGTGAAACATGCAAGCAAATGGAAATGTCAAGGCAAAATGAAATGCAATTATGGAATTTACTATATAGGACTTTAGCTTTCTCACACGACAAGCAGCAATGGGAATGAGCGATGGGAGTCACTAGGAAAACCTAAGTCCATTTCTCTGAATGGTACTTCCTCTATGCTTAACCTGCCCGACAGAGTCTACTAAAGTTCCCTAAGCTATCTCTAGTAAGGGACTCGACAGATTAAAGATGCCCTGGCAAATCCGATTGGCGTAAACTCCTGCAGTGATCCTATTGGTTCAAATAATAGGATATGTCTCGGCAATACCTTTTTGCGGTAGCATTAGCATCTAACCTATCGGTTATGCTCTACTCCTTTTAGTCAAATGAAATCCTATTCTTATCTCTAAGATGGATTAGGCCTAGTTACATTCTAAACCCCTTTGTTTATATAGTTCCTCCCTAGCTTCTCTCGAAGACTAGAGATATTTTGCCTAGGCATTCTCTCGAACCCTAAACACCTTCTAAGGAAAGGTTACTCTCATAGCTCCTACAACCTCAAAGCATTAATTTTCACAAACAAAATAGATTAAAACATAATAAAGCAACCATTCATTGAAAATAAAACTTAGACATCCAAGCGAACTCCCACCAAATAGGATTAGTTCATGGTGGGGTTTGAAATAAACAAGTACAAGACAAGTTCCATTCGTTCCTTACAACCCAACAACAAAATATGAAAGCAAAGAACTAAGGGAATGAGAGAAAGCCTTTGACGTGTACTGCCCAATGCTCCTCTCGGCCACAAGAACTGCTCCCAGTATACTGGGTCCTCTCGGACGCTCAGAACGCCACTCCCTTCTACTAGTCAATGAGAAATGCCACGACAAGACGGATTGACTGAGAGAGTTGAGACCTTCTCACTCTAACTTTTTAAGCTCAAATCTAGGTGGAACTAAAGTCTCTAACAATTTGGTTTCATCCTCTATTTATAGGGGCAAATTAACCCTTGAACTAAGAGTTAACTTTCCTAAACCATGGTTAACTTTGCTTGAGAGTCGGGCAAGACAGGTGATGATACAGCCTGGGTAGCTGGCTGAGTGACCGACATAATCCCGTGGCAGACGCCCAAGAATAACCAGGATCTGCAGGGTCAGGTGGCGTCATCAGCAGAACCGGCGGTTGCAGCGCTGATCCCTCCAGGCGTATTTTCGAGGTGGATTTCTCGGGCAGAGCTCTCGGACAGCTGGATACACCTGGCTTCAAAAATATCTTCCCGTAATTCAAGTACTTTCGAAATGCCGGATGAACTTGGCAAATTCATTTTGCTCAACAATCTCCTTATGTCACAGTATTTTCTTTCATCTTTTCCTTGCTCTCAATACCTGCACCTCATCAGACAAGTACCTTTCCCATAAAGTAGCACCGCTGTAAAAATAAAATGCCACATCAAATCGAAATCCACCACATGCAACTAAATGCTTCTAAATGCATCTACATGGTCCTAAATGAGCCTTTAAACATTCAATAACTTAAGTCAAAAGGCCCCAAAATGTGGCTTTTTACGGAGTTATCAGAAGTCGACTCATACTGATGATTAATGTTTTATGGAGTAATTGTAGCCTCGTGGAGGCCAATTGGGAAACTCAGAAATCCATGAAAGAGCAGTTCCCTCATCTTTTTTCGCCAGGTAAAATTTCTCGGATGAAATTTTCTTAAGGGGGAAGAGTTGTAACATCTCAAATTTTGGGGCTAAATTGAAGAATTTTAAAATTTTTGTGCTCAGGTAAGACTTCTCAAGAGTATAGGGACTTATAGCATAATTTACCCAAAAATTTAAGGTTAAAACCCCTAACCCCCGCTTCAACTTCTTTTTCTATTTTCAAATTTGAATTTATTTTTCCGTCGCACAGTTTCTATATCTCCATCACCGATTTCATTTTTTTGTCAATCCATCATAATTCCAACCATCGTGATTCTCACCTCCAACACCATAATGTTCGTCTCGTCGACCCCGTTTCAATGTCCTTAGATTTTTATTCTCCATTGTCGTTTGTCATCGGTGATGGTTTGAATATTTGAATTTTATAAAAACCTATCTCTGTTAATCTTTTCAGAAAATCGATTTTTGTAAGTAACTCCCCGTGCTTTAAAGTAATTTTCTGCATTTTTGGGATTTTTTTGGTCATTGGAGGAGGCTCCACGTGCCCCACTCTCCATCGAGCAAGAGTGGGATTCGTCCTGGCGGTTCAAACAGTGAATTGGTTTGACCCAACCCATTGATCGAACCAAACCATTGACGAAATCAAACCAGTTGACTATTAACTGTTGACTTTTTTCCAAAGATCTAAATCTTAATGTTTTTCGACGTTTTAAGTCCGTTTTCGCAGTTCATTTTACCAAATTCTAACCCAAAAGCCCTGTTTTTCATAATTTATTACTTAAAATCTTAATTATGTTAAGTAAATTATGAGGTTTTGGACTAATTTCTTGTTATTATATTCTGAAAGTGAGCACAAGTCTCCGTCCCCGGTAAATCTCGATCGTCCTTACTCAGTTCAATTTGACTCTAGACATTCGTCTCGAGATTCATGTAAGTGTTGTAAAATGTTTTAATGGCATATTTTTTTAGATATATGGTTTTATATTCATAGGGTGATGTGTTATTTTTATGTCACCATTCTGCATGACATAGTGCTACCGATTGTGGGAAGCGTAAGGCTTAATTGGTAGTGTTTAGCTGTTATAGGTGTGCCCCTTTACCCATATGATACCTTTAATAAATTTATGTTGTTTTATTTTATGATATTATTTGTTAGCATGATTGTATTCTGATGACGGTCTGTGATATGTCTGATTTCTGATTGTGAATGTATCATTTTTTAACTGTATACTGATGCATACATGATTCTGCATGGCATTATATCCCCGTCCTGATTCTGCATGGGATTATATCCTTGTATTAATTCTATTTTGGGATATTTTACGAAGGGCGATATCCCAATTCTGATTTTGATTGGGATCCTCTACGGAGAGCTATATCCCCATCCTGATATTTTGTATTTAGGTTTGGGTACCTTTTGAAGGGTAACGACCCCATTCTGTTGAATCCACAGTGGAATGTAAAGTTGCATGAATTTTCTATTTTGGCACTATATTGATAATGATCAACTGATTATTATTGGTTGTGTTATATTTTGCATTATATGACATAACTGAACTGTTTATAATTTGTTGAGAATGTATGTTGCACTTAAAGGACACACTGAGCTCTATAGCTCACTCTTTAGTTTTTGTCCTTTCATATCTCTCAGACTTTTAGGATTTTCGACTGGTACTTAGAGGATCGACTAGTAACATTATTCCCTATATACCGTATGAACGATTTCAAACTATATCTCTACTTTCATTATTTGTTTATACTATTATTATTATGTTTGGAATTTTAGGATATTGCATTTTTTTCTTATTTTGAACTTTAGTTTCGGATTATATTTTGTTTTATAGACTCTATTTCTGTTATGAATTTATATTGATTTTCTGACAATACATATTGTTATTTGAAAATTTCATGATTTCTGACAATTTGAGTAGGTGTGATCTCCCAGATTCGGTCGTATCATCTAAGCCTGGTCTAGGGGGTTATAGATACAATGACGTGGTTGGTGGTTGATAACATGGATACCACTTTGAAACAACGCCATTTTTAGGGGCGGAGCTAGAAAAAAAATTAAAGTGTCAAATTTAGAAAATATATGGAAAAAATTAAGTGGGAAAATTGAATTTTAAAATTTTTATTGTTACTTTTTTAAAATATGAGGTCAATTTGTTTTCTAAAGGGTGTCAAAATATTTTTAGAAGGGATGCCATTTTTTTCTTTTATATTATGTATATATAATTTATATGGACCGAAAAAAAATTTAGAAACTTTTGGGGTGTCAATTGACACTCCTTAATGCATGTTGACTCCGTCACTGGCCATTTTGATGCTCAAAATGATGTCGTTTTTTATATAAAAATTAATGTTAAATTGCACTTCATATGGCTCGAACCTAGGCCAACTTGGGTTTTGAAAAAAAATTAACACAAATAATATATATCGTAAACTACATATGAGATTAGTTCTAAAATCCTAAATAATATAGGGACTAAGCCCAAATTTTCCAATTATATTAAAAATTTTAAAAAATTGCTTAAGGCACTTAATTACTATAATATCAAACTCCTTAAGTGTTGAAGAACTCTTGTAATTATCAAGATGCCTACAAGCACACTCACATAATCATTGAATGGAGAAAAAAGTATTGTTTTGTTGTACCCTATGGATCATTCATTAAGTTGAAGGATCTTTTTTCTTGTCAAGTGTTCTTGAACATATCCTTGAGAAGAATATTAGATAAGTAAAATTATTTGAAAAAAAATAATACGAATAACTAAAATAATAAGTGTAGACATGATTTAGAAGTCAAACTATTATAAATCATTATATAAATTATTTTTATTTTTCTATAACTTCAACAAAGTTTAAAGATCTAATTTACTCCCTCTCGACATTATTTAGTTGATCAATCAAACTAACACAATTCTGATTTTATATTAATTAACTAAATAGGTTTAAAAAGTAATACACTTCCCGACTGATTTCGGTGTTGGGTGCTTGCCGGAAGTGGGTAAAGAATTGGTAGGTTGGATTCAATTGGTTTGGGTTGAGGGGGATTAAATTGATTTGGGTGTAAAAGTCGAGGAGTGACAATGGGTTGAGGGGATTTAATTGATGGAATATTAAAATATTGAGAACCAATTTTTTAAAATTAGGATTAAGTTAAAATATAAAATATAAAAATTAAAAATTAAATATGTTATTATGTTAATTTTATTAATAATAAAGTACAAAATAGATCCTTTGACTATAGGACATTATTTTATGGAGTATCCTAACTATTAAAAGTTACAAAATTATCTCGTTGTTTTGTCGAGTCCTCTGATTATTAAAAATTACAAAATAGTCACGTGATTATTCATATATTTTAAAATTGTCATTTTCATTAAAAAAACTTGCGCCTGTCTGAGTTAGACGTTAACTTACTGACTGATATATGACAAAATTATATTTTAATGATATATATTGACACCGTCGTTGCTTTCAAGCACTTGCTCGACGATATAATATAAACGGAGATTCGATTAACAAAATACAGCCAAAACGATTCTGGGGTCAGATTAATTTATCATTTCTCAGTCAACATGTTAACGTCCATCTCAGACGACCGTCAATATTTTAACAAAAATGGACGAGTTTAGAACATACGAATGATTGAGTGATTATTTTGTAACTTTTAATAGTCAAATGACTCAACAAAGCAACACCCCATAGCCAGAAAATCATTTTGTAACATTTAATAGTCATATGACTTAATAAAACAACACTATATAATTGACATACTATTTATTTACTTTACCCTTTTATTAATTATCAAATTATCTTTTGTTAAAAAATTAATAAAAATAATCGATTTGATATTTCATAGGTTGAGTTATAATTTTATAATTTTTATAACGAAATATTAATAATACATAGTTAAGAGACTATTTGCGTATTATATATATAAAAAAAGCATATCTACATACATGAGACATTTCTCGTCCGATATGATCTGATGCTCGAGTTTGAACTCAAACTCAAGCCCAACCAAAACCCATAGATGCCATGCCAGCCTCATCGTTTTCTACGGTTCATACTCTGTTGTTGGTCCATTCATTAATGGAAAACAAATGATTAAAATAAAATGATGCCAGTCAAAGTCAAGATTTAAGATTAAAGAAAGCATTTTCAATACCCATCAGCTACTTTAAGGTGAACCCAGAAAAGTAGAAAACAAATTATTCAAAATTTGAACAGAGAAAAAGAAAACCCGATGAAAGCCCGATTCATCTAAAAGTTGTGGAACAGAGGATTGAGAGGGAGATATGGATCCAGAACAAACGTTTATAAGGGTTCAAGAGAGATTTTCTCAGATATTAACACCACGAGTGAGAGTAGCTTTGGAGTATATCTATCTCTTTATTGCCATCACTTCCTTTTCTATTCTTGTCGTTATGCACGCCAATTATGTTCAACAGGTATTTCAATTCTCACTTTTTCCCCTTTTTTCCTGGTATTTCTTTCTTTTGTTTGGTTTGGGGTGTGGTTTCTGATTTTGGTTTTCTTATAAATGGTTTAATCGGAATCTAAGTGCTTAGATGGTGTAAGTTTCAGTAAATCCTCTTTGGGTATTGCTAGTATTTGAACTTTTTTTGTCTTTTGATTGGCTTTTTTTCCATATATAATTTTTGTTATAGTTTCATCCTGGTTTAGTATTTTTCATGGTTTCAATTTACTCCTGAACGTTTGGCCGACTTATGCTAATTGTATAATTGATGATTGCCGTGATCAACACACCCTTCAAAACAGGGATGGAAGGCAAAATTTTGGGTTCAGAGCGCGAACTTCTAAAAATTAATGGAGGGACGTATTTATCAACAGAAAATACAAAATATCTAAAATATATGATAATTTAGTGATTTTCGGGTGGGGGGAACTGCCCCCGTCCACTCCCCTCTCGGTTTATCCCTGCTTCAGAGAAATAGTTAGAGATGGTTCGTTGTGACAGTAGCGTGGTAGAATTGATATTATCATCATGCAGCAGGTGCTTATTTCCTTAGGAATTGAAATAGGATCTCAGTGGAAGAGGGATGGCAGCTTGCAATTTTGTTTTTTATTCTATTTTGTCCTCTTCTTTAAATTGATTTTCTTAATATGTAAGGAAGACTTAGAATGATTGTGATGTTTCTTGCATTTGAAGCCTGGTTGTTCGAGTGAGCTCTCTGGAGTTGAATCAAACGAAGTCCAACTTGTTCAGATTAAGGTTGGCAGCCGGATTTTATTTTTGTAACATATGAATGCTACATAAATTTTCAAGAGAATGAGAACTCTGTTTAATATTAAACGATTACTTATTAGACTTCATACTTGTTTCTTTATTGTAGATAACCAGTGCTGGCTTGTGGTCACAAGATGAGTCTGAATCCACTGCTGTAAATAATCCTGATCCAGAAACTGTAACTGAAAATAAAGAAGTTGCAAATGCAATTGATGATGGGTTGATGTTCTTGGATGCTAAATTTTGGTTGAACTGGTTTGGTTCCGGTGTTAGGAGGGGAAAATTGGCATTGAAGTTCTGGAAGACCGATGATGAATTTATTGAGAAGCAAGCAGAAAGCTCTAGCAATGGCGAAACCTCTAAGACAACTATTGATGATGCGGTTCTTAAAATCAAGAAAGAGGAGACACGTAATAGTTTCTATTTATCAGCAAAACAGACATTTAAAGCAGCTTTTGTGCACTTTGGCAAAAAGTGGCACAGGCGTTTATCTTTTTTTTGGCGACATGGCATTCAGATCTTTGGAAGTTTCCAGAAGTTGTGGGTGAGTGAATAAGGAAAAAACAATGTTCTTATTTCATGGCTTAAACTTCTATTTGCTGAGTTTGAACTTCTTAAGTGCAGAATATAACAGGTTTACATTTAAATCTGGATGTTCCTAAATGGTTGCGTATACTTCACTTGGATAGGATTAACTCATATGCAGGTAAATCATGTCCTTCTTCTAATCATCTTTGTTCTCTTGGTATAAATTATGATTATTCAGAAGTAATTGTGAATCAATGGGCTTCTTGATCATGAATATCAAATTGCAATAGCTGGTGCCGTGTATGTAATTCTACATCAATTTGGTACCCATAATGTAACAATCGTCTTTGCCTGTGTGCTGTCCATAATTTAATAAGACATGATATTTTCTGAGCGCAAGCTGAACTTAAGGAAAATTTTTTAATTGCTTTCACACACATACCCGAGCTTGTGCACACAATATGTTATATTAAGTTGGTATTTTGGGATTCTTGGGATGTTAAATACTTCTTATATATTTTTTAAAAATGTGCTGTTGATTGCAGTGCACTGGCTTGTGAGAAGAAGTAAAGCATTTGAACCGACTTATCTCTATACCATGGAAAAGGTGTTTTCTCTATATTCTGAATTTTCAGCTATTGTTTTGGTGAATATATGCTCATTTGAGTCTTGTTTTGAAGCTTAGAATGTTGCTGCTGCTGCAGGGTTATTTCTTGCTGCCCGAAGCCGCTAAGTCACAACATAACATACGTACTATTAATATTAGCATATCAGCTCGGCATCCCTGTTTTGGAAACAGGTTACATGTGTTGAACTTTACTATTTGCTTCTTCCATTTTCATCTTTTCTTAGGGGTGTATCATGTCATCTGCTTTATCTGCTTGTTCTTGATCAAAATGCTATTACTAAACAAAATAAAGTCGCCATATATTAATGAATGCCATCTTACAGCAGGTGGCAGCAACTTCTCATCAATAGATTTGTTGGCTACGACACTATTTTGATGAATAGTTTATTGCACCAGCCTGGTCAAGGTAATACATTTTTATGTGGGTGCAGCATTGCACTTCTTTTGGCGTCTTTTTGAGTTTTGTAGAACGAAATTTGTTTGTATGTATATTTTCTTGGATTTCTCTCCCAATTCTATTTTAGGATTGTTTTATCTTTTTAAGCATGGCTTTCATTTTATTCCTTATAAACTTTCCTGTTTGTCAAATATCACACAGTAGTTTAATTCTAATTTTGTTGATGAAATGCCAAGTACTATTTCCTGCTCCAGTTTTAACTTCTATATGAACACAATTTTTACTGGTAATCCTTTTTATATATTCAGTAATTTGACATCTCTCTAACATTGTGTAATTCACATTTTTGCTGAAAGTGGCCGTCTTGTGATGATAAGCTGACTATCTGCACGTCTTGTGATGATAAGCTGACTATCTGCAGATCCTCCGAGTCGTAATGTTGGCTTTTGTTTTACCTAAATATTTTCAGTCCCCTTCTACTTAAATTGAATGATTTTGGCGTATATTGTATATAGCATATTACGAAGGCTAATTTAGAATATCCATTATGATGGTGGACTTTATGAATTAATTGGAATATATTGATGCATTTTGTGCTCTTTTTGCATTTTGATTTCTGGGCTATTTTTGTTACTTTATACTCTTTATACATATTTGGAAACCGTATTTCAGGTTATCTTTATAATTTTCAGACAAAGGAATTCTACAATCTTAGTTATGCTCAAGAATTGCCAGATGGCTCCGCAAGAGTTGGAGGTTTGTAGTTTTAACTTATTTTCAAACATCAGGATCTTTACTACTCAAACTTGGCCATCCAATGCTTTTGTATCACTTGTACACAAAATGGGTGTTCTTTTAACTCTTTGCCCATCTGCACTCGAAGATGCTAACGTAATTCAGAGCACATTCTCAAAAAAACAAAAAATAAAGATAAAAATAACAAGAACAAGAGATTTTGTCACATATATTTTCTTTAATCTTGTTTTGAAACAAGGAGATAAAATTTTCCGTGGGTGAGTTATGTATTTCTTTTTATCTGGTTTCAATGCAGACTATCTTGTCACCAAGTGTGGTGTGCTCATGATGTCTTTGTTCGTATTTTTCACAACCACCATGTCAGTATCATTTACATTGAGGGAAACTCAGACTCGTATGTTGAAGTTCACAGGTTTGTTCAATTCCATTTTCTCAGTAGATGTGACATATGGTACAAGCAACTCGAAGTTTGTGTATCCACGGGATTGTGTTTTTTCAATTTTTAGGAGACCAAAGTACAAGGATTATACATTCGCTTTTGTGCATTTTGCTTGTAAGGAGGATCTATTCGATGCAAAGGATAGGATGAATAATGTTGTGGTAGATGGAAGGAGGATATCGGTGTCGATTGCGAAATACCAGAAGAGAAGTTATCCGCGCGACCGAGAGCGAGCTACTGGAGTGGGGTCTGGAGTTGCCAGCGAAGTGGAGCCGAGAGGGAAGAGATCAACAGTCCAAGTTGAGGCGAGAAGGAGGGAGTTGCTAAGTAAATTTCATGATGGAAGATCTTATAAGGATGCGGTAGTGGGAAGGGATAATACTGAGGGTCAGCAGAGGAATAGCTGTGGAGTTACGAGGGAGGTTAAGAAGCCCTTGGAAGTTCATATTCGAATGAAAGAAAGGACTTGGTTAAGATCATCTCTAACTGGTATATGCAAGCAGATTTTCGAAGTTGAGCTTGTGCAAAGAGGTTTAAGGACTGAGGGTTTTAATGTCAAGGTGATAAGGTGGGGTTTTGCGTGAAATGCATGTCTGATTGTATTTAAGTCTGTGGAGGAGAAAATCGTAGCAGTGGAGGACAAATGGGAGGCATTGTCTTTCTGGTTTGAAAGGCTGGAGCCTGTCATGGAGGAGAAGGGCGTTCCATTACCTTTCTGTGCAGTATCCTTGATGGGTGTTCCTTTAAATTGCTGGTCAGTTTCATTCTTTTCTAGTTTGGCTGCGAGATGGGGCAAGTTAGTGAAGATTCAGGATCAAACTGCTCAAAGAGTGGACTGCAGGGTGGCTCATTTGCTGTTAAGAGTGGAAAGCCCGTTCGATATTCCGCCCCAGGAAATCATTAATACTTATGGTAGATCTTTTATTATTAAGATTAAAGTGGAAGGCTGTGATGAGTTCTTTCCTGAGCTTGACGAGGGGGAGGAAGAAGATGGCTCTGTGGAAGAACGAGTTGACCAGGGAGAAGAGACTTCATCGAAAGGGAGCAAAGGGGATGATAGAGAAGGTCAGCAAGAGCAGTTGAATTTCCAGAAGATGTCAGAAGCTCGGAATAGACAAGAAGCACGGGCTAAAGGTGCTTCTCATGGGGATGACACAATGATCGATGATAATTTGAATTTTAACGTGGAAGTCAATAATATTACAGGGGCTGGCCATTGGGATGAGGGGATAGTACTAGGGGAGGCTAAAAGTATGCAGAAAGTGTCAGGTGTTCCTGCTGTTGGAAGGAAAAAGGTGTTCAGCGTGGAAGGTGGCACCTCGGGACAAGATAAAGTTGTCAAAGACTGTGGGATTAATTATAAAATGGGTAGATCTGAGGTGTTTGGGCCTGAGCAGTATGGGTGTGTTTCACTAGCCCAGCGATGTCCTGCGGACAATGAAAGCCATTTACAGGACCAATCACTTTCTGAAACATATGAGGAGAACAATACTAACATGGTAGAGGAAGAGAATGAAGGCATTCAAGAAGTTGAGGTTTTTTATATGGGTGACAAAGGAATTAAGTCTAAGAAGGTCAACAGAAATGCAAAGGTGAAGAGTTGTAGGAGATGGAGATTAGGATATCAGGTATCTAAAGGCGTGTCAATTAGTAAGACTTCCGAAGGATCAAGGGGTTGTGGACGTTTTGCGAGGGTATACAGAAGGTCAAAAACAAGACGAGTTTGGTTATGTTCATCAAATATTCATAAGCACATTCAGAACAGGCTGGTACTTCATAATTCTAAGCAATTTTCATCAGCTTCAGGGGTTAGGGGTCAGGATAAGGATACTACTGTTTCTGCCCATGGTCACAACAAGCCTATGAGCCCTATTAGTAGCAGCATTTCTCCAGTCAGTGGGGTGGCAGATCAGGTTATTGCTTCTAGGAATCAGAGAAAATACAGAAAGAAGAGAAGAGGTTTAATCTCAGAAGCTTTGGCCAATGCAGAAGTATCTACAGTCTACTCTTGTTCCTTCTCTAAAGTTCTTGAGGAAGCATTGAATACTTGGGAAGTCTGTCAGAGTTTAGGCATTTCTTTCAAGGAAGGGAGGGAGGCTTTTATTGATAAAATTAGAAAGATGGAGGAAGGTGCAGGGGTGGCAAATGAAGCTGCTAAGTGAGTCAGTTACTTGTTTCCTCGAAGGTTTGGGCTTGAAGTGTATATGTTGGAATGTAATATTATTTCGTGGAATGTTAGGGGCTTAGGAAGAAAGGAAAAAATTAGAGGGGTGTCGAGACTTGTAAATAAGAACAAACCGGTCATATTGCTTTTACAGGAGACAAAACTGAGTAAAAGCAAGAAGGGGCTTAGAAGGAAATTAGGAGGAAAGCTGCTGATGGGAGAAAGTTTCCAGCCAGCGGATGGGTCAGCCGGTGGATTGTTGTGTTTGTGGAATGAAAATGCTTATGAGGTAAGCAAGGTGTATAATCAAAGTAGATTTCAGGTGTTAACAGGGAAGTTCAAGGTGTCTAAAGTGGAGTGTGTTATTATTAATGTGTACGGTCCTTCTGTAGAGGAAGAAAAGGAGGAGTTTTTCAGGCAACTGTTGAGTTATGTTCACTCTGTTAATCTGCCAATTTGCATCGGGGGAGATTTTAATGCTTATCTCGACCAAGAGGAGAAGATTGGTGCCTCACAAAATTGGCATTCAATGGGTCTGCTAAGGAATTTCTTGCAACAATCAAATTTAATAGATCTTTCTTTGGCAGGTGGCACTTTCACTTGGGGTAATAATAGAGAAATCACTACTTGGGTAAGGTTTGATCGGTTCTTATTGAGTAGCAGCTTCTTAAGCTGCTTCCCCAAGTCTGTTCAGAAATTGCTTCCTAGATCTCTCTCTGATCACAACCCGATACTATTGGTTGAAGATGTGAAAAATTGGGGCCCTAAACCTTTTCGGTTCTTTAACTATATGCTGGAGGAAGATGGTTTTGTAGATATGGTTCAGAAGGCAATGTCAGATCGGGTTGAAGATAGAGGAGGAAGAGGAATTTACAGTGTATTAAAAGGAACTAAAAAAGTATCAAGGAATGGCCATTCAGAAGTAAACAAGGGATATCTGAAGCTATCACAGGGTTGGAGAGCAAAATAAATGATTTGGAAATTAAGGCGCAAGGCAGTGGGCTTTCTACTTTTGACTGGGAACAACTTCTGTCATTCAGAAAAGAGCTCTGGAAATTGCATAGAATTGAAGAAAGTATTTGGTTTCAAATGTCGAGGGCGAAATGGATAAATGATGGTGATAGAAACACTAGGTTCTTCCACCTATGTGCTGTAAACAGAAACAGATTCAACACCATTTCGACATTGAAAATGGATGGGGAGGTGATGATAGATCCAGAGCTGATTAAAGATTATGTCTCCTAGTTCTTTAAGAAAGCCTATAATTCTAAAGATTTTTTAGAGGTGGAGAACTTGAATTTAAATTTTGCAAAATTGAGAGGAGATCAAAGGAATAGCCTGGAGGTTATGTTTTCAGAGGAGGAAGTAAGGGAGGCTATTTTCTCTTCGGACAGTTCTAAAGCACCAGGTCCCGACGGGTTTACGATGAGTTTTTTCAAGAAATTCTGGCCAACTATGAAGGGGCAACTTATGAAGTTTATGGAGGATGTGTATTGTGGGAGAAAATAGGATCATGGGGTTAATCATGCGTTCATTTCTCTGATCCCAAAGAAAAACAATCCGAAAGTAATTGAAGATTATAGACCTATAAGTCTCGTTGGCAGTCTCTATAAAATCATTTCCAAAGTTTTAGCAAGGAGACTAGTTTCAGTGATTCAAGATATTGTGAGCCCTTCACAGTTTGCATTTATTCCGGGGAGACAGCTTTTAGATTGTGTTTTTCTTGCAAACGAAGGCATAGACTATTGGAGGAAGCAAGTGCTGAAAGGGGTAGTTTTCAAAGCTGATTTTCAGAGGGCGTATGACACGGTTGAATGGCCAATTATCTTTAGATTATTGAGAGTCGGGCTTTGGGGAGAGATGGGTTTCCTGGATAAAATGTTGCCTCTCCACGGCGTCGATTTCGGTGTTAGTGAATGGCTCTCCTACAGAGGAGTTCTCGATGGGCAAAGGGTTGAGACAAGGATGTAGTTTGTCTCCTCTCTTGTTTAATTTAGTGGGGGAACTGTTAAACCGTATGTTAGTGAAAGCAACGGATGTGAGATTTTTTCAAGGTTTTGCTTTTGGAAGATCGGTTCCCTTTAATTTAACCCATTTACAATTTGCTGACGACCTGATTTTGTTTTGCCAAGATTCACCTACCTATATTCTCAATATTAAGAGAGTCTTGAGGATTTTTAGCGTAATGACTGGACTCCGTTTGAATTTGTCGAAGAGTAATTTGTATGGAATTAATGTGGATGACGACGTATTAAATGAATGGGCTAAGGAGGCTGGTTGCGCAGTAGGTGTCCTGCCCACAGTATATTTAGGTTTACCATTAGGTGCAAAGAGAAATTCAAAGACTGTTTGGGAGCCACTCTTTCAGAGTTTCATCAAAAAGTTATCCGGTTGGAAAGCTTCCACACTATCTATGGCGGGCAAATTGGTGTTGATAAAATCAGTTTTGTCCTCCTTGCCGATTTTCTACCTCTCTGTTTTCAAAATCCCGAGTAAGGTTTATAGGAAGTTAAATTCTCTTATGGCCAACTTTTTGTGGGGGGAAGGTTCTTCAAAAAGTCGAATTCACTGGGTGAATTGGAAAAGGGTTTGTCAACCCTTCGAGGAGGGAGGTTTGGGAATCTTAGATCTGAATTTCGCTAACAGAGTACTGCTAGGTAAATGGGTATGGAAGTTAGCAAATGAAAAAGACACTCTTTGGAAGAACATGATTTGCAGTAAACATAATGTGAGTAATATGTCTTTAGACCTCAAAAAGGTAGTCTCTCCTTCGTATTCTTGGATATGGAAGGGTATTACAAGAAACTATTTGGCAGAGGATGCAATTGGTCATGGTTTGCGATCTCACTCGAAGATTCAAGTAGGCAATGGCAAGTCTATTGTATTCTGGCACGATGTTTGGCTAAATGAGGATTCTTTAAAGAATCAATTTCCAAGGATCTATGTTCTTTCCAATAACAAGTGGGGAAAAGTTTCAGAGTTTGGCAGTTTCTTGAGTAATAGATGGATTTGGAATATTCAAACGAGAAGGAATCTATGTGATTGGGAGCTGGATTACTGGATTCAATTGATGTCATTATTGGAAAATGTTGGTCTGTCTGAATCGGTGGATGATTTTTTGGCGTGGTCGGGGAAGGGAGATGGACTGTTCACCGCTAAAGCATGTAGGTTGACTCTTTCTACAAATTCAGGGGATAGTTTCAAGTGGAAAAGGTTCGTTTGGTCAGGTTTGGCTCCCCCAAGAGTCGAAACTTTTCTGTGGCAGGTCTTTCATCAAAGATTGGCAGTTAGAACGGAGTTGACAAGAAGAGGTGTTTCATTGGAGGAGGTCTCTTGTCCGTATTGTGCTAAGCAGGAAGAAACAGTTCAGCACTTGTTCATATCGTGTTTGGTAGCATGGGACCTATGGAGCAGTTTTTGGAGGTTATGGGAAGTCTCGTCAGTTTTACCTAAAGATCCAGTCTCTTTGCTGTGCTCTTGGTCGGACATGAGGCCAAATTATCTAATATGGAGCTTTATACCGGGTGTAGCTCTATGGTCATTATGGAAGGCTAGAAACTCGGTGGTTTTCGAGGATTGGAAACTGGACAGCCATACTCTTTTCTTCATTTGTAGATTTAGATTGGCTAAATGGTTCCTGGCTAAGCATCCGGACGTCATTATTCAGGTAGACTCCCTTGTTGGGGACCCTACACTTGCAGACAAGCACCATACTAGGAACCTTAAAAGGATGAAGGTTCAGGGCTGGCTTCCTCCTCCACTTCATTTTTATAAAGTTAACGTTGATGGGGCAGTCAGTGGGACGGGCTGCTAGGGGGAATGGGGGGCATTTTAAAAGATTCAGAAAGTAAAATTCTCGGGTCTTTCTCGCACGCTGTTGGACCAGGTCGTCCTCCACTTGCTGAGCTGAAAGCCATTGAGAAAGGCATTGACTTTTTTCTCTCGTCGGATTGGGCGAGGAAGGGAATGTTAATTATAGAGAGTGATTGTAAATCAGTAGTGGATTGGATTTTGCTGCCGACATCATCTCCTCGTTTTTTTAGTTCGTTGGTTCAGAAAATTGCTTCCCTAATCTTGGAAAAGGAGATCATTATTAGACATATCCCGAGGAGCTGCAATTGTGAGGCTGATACTTTAGTTAAACAGGGGATTGGATGATGAATGAAGGTTGCCTTAGAGGGTTTTCAATAGGGTTGGTGGTCTATTGAGGTTGTTGGGGCTAAGTCAGTTTTGGTGTTGTTTAAGGGAGGTCTGGTCGCATTGGGGTTTTGTTTTCTATGTTCTGTAATTTTTTAGGTTTTGTTAGTTTGTCTTCTGGTTGTATTTTATGTACTTTGTCTTTGATCAATAAAATCCTAAGGCACTCTTTTCTACTTTCCGCTGATTAAGGTGCTTTCTTAAAAGATCCATTAATCAAGAAGGGGGTTTTTAATGAGGCCTGAAATTCTTATCAAAAAAAAAAATCCTTTAAGATGAAGTCTCTCGATCAGATTATATTGACGGATGAATCCCGTGACTAGAGTGATGTGGAAGTGCTTTCTTGATTTTGTAATGCATCGTTTATTCTTTCAATCTTCAAATATGATTGGATATATCCTTTTTCTCAAATTATTGCAGTGCAGCTTCAACACCATGCTCGACATAGGCTTCCAACATTTCAGTTGATATTTGTGCATGTGATCGAATCACTTGTTTTTGTACCGGTAGGCGCCTAAATCTTTATCTCAAATTAAGTACTCTTCAAAGCCTTTTTCTGATTATAGAACATCTCTTTACTTTTCATTTGAATTTCCAAGTGTTGTCACTAGCCTCTTACAGAATGTCATTGTTTTCTGGCAGATTATGATTGGCATCCTATTTTTTCTATTCGAGTTCTATGATGATCAGCTTTTGGCTTTCATGGTTCTAATTCTTGTCTGGTTGTGTGAATTATTTATACTGATCAGGTCTCTCTCTCTTTCTCTCTCAATTAGTAAAAGTTGGGTTATGCATGTTTTCTTACGCATGTAGGTAGATAGGTGAGTGTTATGTTACTATGACTCTTCATTCTTAAAGTACTCGTGTCTGGCATATTTTCGGATATGATGATGAGGATAACCCTCTAAGGACCCTCTAACTACATGGGAAAGATAAAAATTAAACATATACGTGCAGGAGACAACATCTGAGTCTGAGTAACATAGGGTAGGTGGTTTCTACGAGCAGGCATAATAAACATGAGCAAAATGGCATGCTCAATCTCTGAATCATTCTTTCGAAATCACCTCACCTAGATGAGATTAGATAGCTCCGTGTCTTTTTTCTCTTTTTGATTGGGTTCGAAATCTCTGTATCGTTCTTTCGAAATCACCTCGCCTAGATGAGGAGATGATTGTTGTGTCTTTTATCACTTTTTGATTGGGTTTGTGTTAATATGTACAATGCACGCCTATGCATCAAAACGCGTTTACTTTTTTTACTTTCTGTTGCAATACCTATTTAATATGATTGTTTCTGTCAATAAATTGCAGTGTTCGGACTCCGATATCGATGAAGTTCTTTCCACGCTTCTTTTTGCTCTACTTTCTGGTCTTTCACATTTATTTCTTCTGCTATGCATATGGTATCATCCTATACTTATCAGAATATTGGTTTGCTTTACTGGAATTTATTTCATTTATCCGAAGTCTATGTTTCTATTTTCTCCAGGCTTTTCGTATTTGGCTCTCTCAACTACTGCAGCATTCATGCAGCACCTTATTTTGTACTTCTGGAATCGTTTCGAGGTAACAATTATTGAACAGCCCAATAATTTCCTTTTCTGTATGATGATTTGAATCTCATGTTTTAACGCCTCTAATCGATACTGCTGAGATTCAAAGGCCTTAGCGGTTAACCTGTTATTCCCATAGGTACCTGCTCTTCAAAGGTTTATGCAAAACAGGCGGTCTCAACTTCAGCAACATCCGGATTTTCATATCACATCCTCGACTATCCTTGCGTCTACACTACACATTACCAGATTGAACACCAGGAATCCCGGTGTAGTTCGACCCGATCCGAACTCTGTGCCAGGGTTGAGGCCTGGATCTGACCAAGAAGTACCAGCAAATGGAGTTGGAGAAGCTGCAGGACCTCGAAGACTGTCAGAAAATGAGAACATAGGCCAGGGTGGCAACCCTCTGCATATTCCCGGACAACCAGAGCTTCAGCAAGCTGGTCCTAATCCTGGAACTCTAAATTCATTCAGTTCATTGTTATTATGGATCTTGGGAGGTGCTTCATCGGAAGGTCGCAATTCGTTTCTTTCCATGTTTAGAGATGTGAGAGAGCAAGGGCAGGTCTATACCGATACCCCGCACGAGAATCGTGCAACGCAGAACGTGCAGTAGCCGGTGCTGCCTTCACGAAAGAGATGAAAGACGGTAGAGTTTAGCGTTTAGATGTATGTTGTATAGCTAATGATGTAATCATATATGAAACCTATGAATACTTTCAATCTAAACGTAGGAGCCTGTTATTTAACTTGACATTGATGTCAATATTTAGAAACTAGACCAAATGGGGCTATTGTCTAGTAATATATATCTTTGATATTAACTTCGCATCGGAAAGAAAATAAGAGATTATTGAGTTTAAAACGCTAATATTATATAATTAAAGGATATGCCTTTTAGGAGGGAGAGTAATGATCTCGTAGCAAGTTATACAAATCAAATGGTGATACCTCAACGGCCTAGATTGGATAATGAAAAAGGTCAGATCCCATACTTTAAAGAGAAAATCAAATTATTTATGAATTTTTTTCTCAAGAGGTCATTGTCCCTCCTTATTAATTGAATTTAAAAAAAATATCAAACTGAATTTTAAAATTTAATCAAATAACGAAACTAAAATTTAAAATTAAATTACAGTCAGAGATATTCAAGCGATTAATTTAGCTAGCGTTCAAATTGCATTACTAAAAATTAAATTAATCATTTTTTCTTTAATAGTTTACCGAAATCAAATTCTTCGTTTCAAAATTCTAAAAATACATTTGATGTTTCCATGCAATAATGATAAAGCCGCCAATAAAAGACGCGATCTTTTTTCTTTTATTTTGTTCCTTCTTGAAGTCATTCAATTACAAAATTTTTAGGAAAACATTATAAACATTTACTTTTGTGGCAGAGTTCCCTTGTTGATCTTCCATCGAAGAACTATTACAGATATGTGATCCCAACCATGGTATGCATCTCACTTTAGAATTCACTCAAATTTGAGGACTCAAAAACCTTGCAGGAAGACTTTAGCAGCACTGATTACACAGTAAGTGGACCAAAAGTCTTTTTCGCAAATATGCCATTGTCCAAAACACTTGCAATGAACCTGGATGTTCCTGAGCCATGGCTTGTGGAGCCTGTCATTGCTGTGTATGCTTCTTCCTTATTATTAACACCATGATTTCTTTGTCTATTGCCTTTCCTATATATTCCTTACGAGATGTTGAAGACTTGCAACATCTTGTACCTTACTGCATTGACTAATCTCTCTCATTCTCTCTGTGTGAATATAAATACTTCAGTCATGACCTGGACAATATTTTGCTTGAGAACCTGGGTGACACCAGGACATTACATGCAGTTTTTGAACTTGAAGCTCTTGTTCTGACTGGTGAGTTTGTTTTTGTTTGGAAATAATGTAAAAAAATTAACCTAACTAGAGTAGTGAGATACTCTGTACATTTTCTTAGACTTTTGTGCGTAATTTAGGTCATTGTGCCGAGAAGGATCGTGATCCTCCCAGAGGTCTTCAGCTAATTCTTGGAACAAAGAATACACCTCATTTGGTTGATACTATTGTGATGGCCAACTTGGGTTATTGGCAGATGAAAGTATCTCCTGGAGTTTGGTACATGCAACTTGCTCCAGGCAGAAGTTCTGAGTTGTATCTTTTCAGAGATGGTGATAATGGGAATCAAGAGAAATCTTTGTCAAAGCGAATTACCATAAATGATTTGAGGGGTAAAGTTGTCCATCTTGAAGTAGTGGAGAAAAAGGGAAAAGAGAAAGAAAATTGTTTATTTCATCTGATGATGACAACCGTTCGAAAGAAAAGGTGAGCTTTTTCTTTTTGTTTGAAATGTAATTTGCAATCTTTTTGTGCTCATGGATGACTGAGGTATCTTTGTGGATACCTAGCAGGGACGTAAGGCTGGAACTCAAACATTCTCAAATGGGCTTCTGGTTTTATTCGTGGCAGCGAGAAATCAAAAAAGAGTCGTGACGGTTTGGTGGTGAGCCTCCCCCCTGTAAATCTATGTTCATATCGTGTTGTGTTATACTTCACCTTAAATTAGGATTAATTGTTGCAAGAAATGGATATAAATATGAAGCTGTGAGAGGGGATCAAAATAAGACAAAAGATGATATAAGAAAAGGAAAAATGAATGTCCCTTAAACCATGGTCAAAATAAGCTACCATTGTAGTTGTGGGAGGGAGCATATAAGCTGCTTAGGTTTTTTTCCGCTGATATTAGTTTCTGGGTGCAGCTGTAGTATGGACTTTATTATTCTAGTCCTCACCTTAACAGTAGCAACACTGAGGTCTAATAATATGGTAAGCAGATCAAAATTGTACATAGCAGTAGTATGTAAATATGTTTACCATTCAGAACCCCCATTACAGTTGAAAGATGAGCAGCATTTAGTTTTATATTTTAAGATCTTTCATTCTTGGTTCTCCTTATGGTATGATTCAGTTGCCGGCACGGCTTTGCTTGCCTTATTGTTTGTTATTTATATTCAATTTCTTCCTAAGGTACTGGAATCACTTATTCATTTTCCTCCCTCGGGATCATGGAAAGGGTGGTCGACCTGGAAAAACAATCAACATTTTTTCAATTTCTTCAGGACATTTGAAAGTGTTCAAGTCCACGCTCTTGGTTTGTCAAGTTTTCAGCATGTACATGGTTGTTTTCTTGGGCTTAACTCCATTATTTCTCTTCCAGGTTGTAGTTTACATGCGTCACTTCAATTAAAACTTATTTTTGTCTCCTTGCTTGTGTTTTGTCTCCTTTCTAACTTTAACCAGTTATCATGACAATGAAGTTGAGGAAACTATTGAGTAAATGCTATCGGTTGCAGTTTGTGTGGGATGACTGTTTTGAAAATACTTTTCAGTCTGAAACATTATTTGGATGGAGTAAAAGAATTGACATATTGCACCCTTATGTTGTATTATAATAGTACTTCTGCTCTTGCTGAAGTTAAAATATTGTAATCTATAAAGCTCGTAATATAAGCTCTTCCACACATTCAAAAAGTTCAATTATCTGCCTGTGAAACGGCAACATTCTTGTTATATTCACTTTACTAATCCTCAATCACTTTTCTAACCCACAATCATTTTTTAACTTCTCTTTGATTTCCATTTGCAGATATGAACGCTTCCTTAAAATTATGATTTTAAGTGTTTTAAAGAATACCAATCGTCCAGCGAAATTCTGGTTCACAAGGAACTACTCGTCTCCTCAGTTCAAGGTTGTATATAACTTTTTGGCATTCTTTTCGTCTTTGTCTAGCACTTTTTCCCCCTGTTAGTACATGTCTAATGCACGTTTGCTTTCGGGTTATGCAGGATGGTTCCACATATGGCTCAGGAATATGGCTTTGACTATGAACTAATCACCTACAAATGGCCTACGTGGCTGCACAAGCAGGCAGAAAAGCAGCGAATTATTTGGGCATACAAGATTTTGTTCCTTGATGTTATATTTCCCATTTCATTGGAAAAGGTTTTTCTCCCCTTCTCCGGTTCTTGTTAGAAATCTGTTCTCTTCTATCGCTTTTGTTTCCCAATTTCATGCATGAAAATGCATTTGCAGGTTATATTTGTTGACGCCGATCAAGTTGTGAGGGCGGATATAGGAGAACTCTATGACATGGATATAAAGGGAAGACCTCTTGCGTATACTCCTTTTTGCAATAACAATAAGGACATGGATGGATATCGATTTTGGAGACAAGTAATGTGCTACCATCCCTGCACTCTCCGCAAAATTGTCCTTTTCCTCAGTCTGCTTCATTTCTTTTTATCACCTGAAAACGATAACTATAATAAAACTGTTTTATAATTACGCCCTCCCCACTTCTCCTTACAGGGATTCTGGAAAGAGCATTTGCGTGGCAGACCATACCATATTAGGTTTGTGATCACTATCAAATTGTATAACAGTAAACTTCTTTCCTTGTTAACATAACAAAGGCTTAACGAGTCGTACTTCTACAGTGCATTGTATGTGGTTGACTTGGTGAAGTTCCGTGAGACAGCAGCTGGTGATAATTAAGAGTCTTTTATGAAAGTCTTAGCAAAGATCCGAACAGTCTATCCAATCTGGATCAGGCAAGTTAAATCCGTTACATCGTCACCGATATTTTTGCTTAATATATATATACAATATTCAAATAACAATCATTACTATTTCAGGATCTTCCAAACTATGCTCAGCATACAGTACCAGTCTTCTCATTACCCCAAGAATGGTTGTGGTGTGAATCTTGATGTGGTAATGCCACCAAATCGAAGGCTAAGACCATCGATCTTTGCAACAATCCAATGACAAAAGAACCAAAACTTCAGGTATTCTATAATCGTACATTACTCTATATTTATACCCCAGTGATTCTTATAATGTTCATACCACTTTCCTTTTACATTGCATCACTTTTTGATCATCTATATCATACGTCAATGCTCTGGGTGCTAGAAGAACAGTTTTGGAGTGGACAGATCTGATAATAAATCCCGATCGAGCAACTTCATTATCACCATCATCACCATCGTCCGAGACTTCGTCTAGTGACCAATCATCGGATGATCTAGAATCCAAGGCAGAGTTATAAAACATTTGGATTTGGAAAAAAAAAAACTAGTTCTTGATACTCGATTTTGCCGCTGGAAATTGGTTACCATTTTCTGAAACCAAAGACCATTATAATATATCCTGAGCTGAAACCAGGATGAAAAGTAGAAACTTCCAATCTATAGACTGATACTGTAACAACCCGAGAAAAAAAAATTATTAAATCGGTGTAATTTGGTGAAATTTAGTGGCTAAATTAAAATTTATGAAAATTTATAGGCCATTTTAGAAATTGAAAGAAATTCAGGGACCAAACCCTGAATTCCACCAAGGAGTGTCGGCAGCGACAGCAGGCTTGTATTATAAGCGTGTTTTCTGATTGAAATCAGAAAACACATGTTTTATTTACTTAAAATTCTTCCTCCCGTACCTCTACTTTCAAGCTTAATTCCGACGTCGTCCGACTTCCAATCGAAAAATTGAAACCACCATCGTGTTCATCGTCGACCCGTGATCAAAACCCAGTAAACCAATTATAGCGAAGCGCTGCCAAACGACGTGAATTTCGAGTCAAAGTCTCGATGTTTTCTTAGCACCACCGCCGGGAAAATCTTAAATTCATCTCCGATCGTTGATCGGTTTTCGACACCTCCCGCACCAACGTGTTCCTGTTGTCGTTCCGAGTCTGACGGTGTCGTCCTTGTCTCCGTAGGCGGCGGCGCGTGTGGGAGGTGGAGCGGTCAAAGTTTCGATCGAAGTGAAATCGAGCTCTCCACCGTTCAAAAATTTGAACTGATGTTGGTAAGTGACTCAAAATCGCTTAAAATAATTTTTAGAATTTTTTTTCAGGAATTTTTGGAGTCCGAAAGACCCTTCACGCGCCCCCACGCGTGGGGGAGTTCCAAATTAATGAGTGGTGTTATGACCGGTTTGACCGGTTCGAACCGGGTTGACCAGTCTGACCCGATCCAGTGACATTCTGGGAATTTTTGTGAAAAAGGTGACATTCTAGGAATTTTTGTAAAAAAAGTGACATTCTGGGAATTTTTGTGAAAAAATGACAATTTGGGAATTTTCGAATGTGGACTATTGAACCCCTTTGACCACAACTTTGACCGGCTTTAAACGGCCATTAAACGACCTTTGATTTTGTTCGAGTATACATATTCTGACATTTTTCGACGTGCCAAATCCTTTCCGAAGTCATTTTTGCCAAATTCGAACCCGAAGGCATCCAAATCATCAGTCAAACCCGTTGACTTTGATTTTGACCAAGAATTTGAATTTTTAAAAAGTCATACTTTATGTTTTTCAACGTCCTGATTCCGATTCCGCAATCCGTTTGGTCAAATTCAGACTCGAAATCCTCCAAATTGATAATAAAAACCGGAAAATGCTTATATACTTAAGAATTTAGCTTTGAACAGTTAAGTAAGACTTGGGCTGATAAATTATTATTGTTTGAAGGTACAAGAGACTCTCCGGATCGTTCGACAGCTCGACCCAGCTCTTCTAGATCAGTTAAACCACGTGTGCCAGTATTCACCCGTAAGATTCATAAATTTTATGATTTTAGAGATTAATTATGTTACCCATTAGTAATATAGTGTTATTATAAATTAGGTTCGAAAACTGTAGCAGAACGTGGTGAGACCAGCAATCAGTAAATCTACTACTTGAACCTATTATCGAGGTGTGTTCCCTAAGTACTATTTAATTGTTTTATCTGTTTTGAAATATGATACATTGAAAGCTATGATTTATTGTTTATTGATGGTTTATGGACAATGACTGATATATGACTATTGGTTTTCATTAATATATGATAACGATGTTTACTGATTTATGGAAATTATGCTCACTGTATAAATAGTATTTTTGAAATACTGATTTTGGGTTGGATTGAATTACGGAGGTATAGCTCTGATCAAGCTGGTAAACCTTACGGACTTAATGGACTCTTGGGTAGGCTCACGAGCCCCAAGATGCTCTATTAGGTTGGCCCTCTTTGCTGTGTGCTTAGAGTAAGCCCTACGGACCTAAGGATACAGGCCCAAAAGCTTATCCTTAGGTAGGCTTCCTTTTTGTTGTGTGCTTAAGGTAGCCCTACGGACGCAGTTCTTGGGAACTACGGTTCCTGTACAGGAGAAGGGATTTAAACTACGATTTTCAAAAGTTAAACTTCATTATGATTTTATGATGATTTCTGAACTATTACTCGGTTATTGTACCTACTATGATTTTATTGTACTATTGGGACACACTGAGCCTAGCTCACTTTTTGAAAATATTTTCCCCCTTTTAGATACTGTTGGTTAGATACCCCAGATCGAGAACTTGGAGAATCAACATATATCTTGATGCACATCTATTTGTAATGCTTTTATATTTCAAGTTGACTTTATTTTGGTAACATGAGCTTTTATTTGAAGTATTTGTTTTAGAAATGAATATTATTAAGCTATTGATAATTGGTTTATAGTGATCCAAATTCTACGACATGTTTTAAAAAATAAATTTTTAACTATTTAGTTTTATATTCATGAGTTAGGTTTTATCGTAATTTATTATATCCTTTTATAAATGTATTTATAATGTGAATTTACATTGATCGAATAAGGGTTTCGGAAAATGTCTTTAAAAATCATGGATGTGATCCGCTATACTTAGTCGAAACGCATAGGCTGGGTCTAGGGGGTGACATTTAATTGGTATCAGAGCTTTTGGTTTTTAAACCTCGGACTGAGTATGAGTCTAAATTGAAATTACGGTTTTGAAATATTTTACAAAACCTGTTGTTAAGGTCATGTCTCAAAGTTTTTACGATTTTAATTGTGTTCGAGACTCCAAGTGTTTATCTAACCCTGAGTTTTATCTTCTGTAGTAAACTAGAGATCTACAAAAATGAGTGCTAGACGTGGACGTCGAACTAGCCGAGGGAGAGGTCGAGTGGCTAGATTTGCAGACCCGATCAACGAGATTCGGGTAGATCCCCCACCTCCGACAGTTGATCTTGCTCCTGCGACCCCGACGAATTTGCCTCCTACCGCTGGTATTGGCATGACTACACCAATCATAGGAGCGACTGATATTGAGTCTGATTCTACCAGAGTTGCACCTGATGAGAATTTTGGTAGACAATTTCTACAGTTGATTCAGGGAGCGGTCAGAGCTGCTGGTGTTGGATCAGATGTGCATATTTCTCAGTCTCTGATTACTAATGGAGTCAGAACTTTTGGAGGACAGATTGATGGACCTTCTACTGAAGCTGAAGATTGGCTCCAGGATACTGAGAGACGCATGGATCAGTTGGGTTTGGACCCAACTAAGAGATATCTGGGTGCAGTTGCGACGTTAGATGGCAATTCCCACACCTGGTGGGAGACAGTTGTCAGTAGTGTTTCGACTGATCGTTTGACCTGTGGTTTCTTTAAGGAGCGCTTTCGGAGCCATTTTCTGGCTCAGAGACGACAGCAGTTCCAGGACCTGGTTCAGGGAGACATGACCGTTTCTGAGTATGAGATCGAGTTCTTGAAGTTGCTAAAATATGGAGTCAGTATGGTACCTACCGAGAGAGATCGATTTCGTAAATTTGCCCTTGGACTCATATACGAGCTGCGTAGACAGATTGTGACCCATCAGGATGAGATTTTTGATGTGCTGGTAGGCAGAGCGAAGGATGCTGAGGAGGTAGAGACATTGGCTCCAGCAAGAGACCGTGTTGATCGAGAGAGGCCTGGGAGATTTTTTGGCCCAAACGAGTTCTCTGTACGTCCTGGAAAGAAGACTCGTACTTCGGGTCCTTTGAGAAGCAATACCAGTTCTAGGCCTGCACCATATTCACCCTCAGTTGTCAGTCGAGGTGGTTCTTCATTATGGCCTCATAGACTCCTTTGTGAGTATTGTGGTAAACGACACACAGGAGAGTGTCGTAAGAAAATGGGGGTATGCTATCAGTGTGGATCCAGTGATCATTTTCGGAGGGATTGTCCACAGTTAGCTTCGTCAGAGCGGACCGCTACCCAGACTCCTGTGCGTTCTCAGACTTCAGTACAGACTCCAACTAGAGGTCGTAATCAGGGAAAGCCTTATGGATCAACATCCAGAGCCGATAGTAGAGCTCGACCCCAGCAGATTCGAGAGCCTGCAGTTTCAGAGGCTAGACAACCAACTTTGATTTATGCCACCAGACGTCAAGATGATAGAGATGAGCCTGAGGTTATTGCAGGTACATTTACTTTTTATTCTATTCCCTACTTTGCATTACTGGACAATAGCTCCACCCACTCATATGTATCGAGCTCAGTATCTCAAAACCTTCAAATTCAGATCGAGAACACTGATAATACTGTTATGGTTACGAGTCCAATAGGACAGGCAGTATTAGTGAATAAAGTATTTCAGCGTTGTCCTCTAGAGGTTCAGGGAGAAATTTTTCTCGCTGATCTTATGGAGCTTCCTTTAGAGGAGTTCGATCTAATTCTTGGGATGGATTGGTTGAATAAACACAAGGTAAATTTAGATTGCGAATACAAGCGTGCTACTCTGAAGACTTCATATGGTCGGACTATTGTGTTAATTGGTGAACGGCGTGGCTATCTCTCCAATATTGTTTCAACTATAGAAATTGATCGTATGATCAGGAAGGGGTATGAGACTTTCATTGCATGTATTCTTAACACTAAAGGTTCCTTGTCCACGATCGAGGAGATTCGTACAGTTAGCGAGTTTTCTGATGTTTTTCCGGAGGAGATGCCTGGGTTACCTCCTAATAGAGAGGTAGAGTTCGAGATTGAGACTTATCCGGGATCTTCACCTATTGTGAGAGCATGACGAGCATTTGAAGATTGTTCTGCGGACATTGAGAGAGCATCGACTATATGCCAAACTAAGCAAGTGTGAGTTTTGGCTTCAAGAAGTGTCGTTTTTGGGGCACATTATTTCTGCTCGAGGTATTCAGGTCGATCCAAGCAAGATCGAGGCTATTGTGAATTGGAAACGACCCAAGAATGTCTCTGAGATCCGTAGTTTTTTGGGCTTGGCTGGATATTATCGACGTTTTGTCGAGGGCTTCTCGATCATTGCTGCTCATTTGACAAAGTTGTTAAGGAAGAACGTGTCGTTTGATTGGGGTGAGGCATAACAGGAGAGCTTTGAGAAATTAAAGGCGGTTTTGACTCAAGCACCAGTGTTGATTCAACCAGAGTCCGGGAAGGATTTTACAGTGTATAGTGATGCTTCACATTCAGGACTTGGATGTGTTCTAATGCAAGAAAGTAAGGTGGTGGCTTATGCGTCCCGTCAACTGCGGCCGCATGAGTGTAATTATCCTACTTATGATTTGGAGTTAGCAGCAGTGATTTTTGCCTTGAAGATTTGGAGACACTATCTTTATGGAGAGAAGTGTTACATTTTCACTGATCATAAGAGCTTAAAGTATCTTCTGACTCAGAAGGAGCTTAATTTGAGATAACGGCGCTGGCTAGAGCTTCTAAAGGATTATGATTGTGTGATTGATTATCACCCTGGTAAAGCTAACATTGTGGCAGATGCTTTGAGTCAAAAGGCGGTATCGGAATTGAGGTCTTTAATGGCCAGGATGAATTTATACGGCGATGACACTTTGTTAGTAGAATTACAAATTAAGCCGACTTTGGTTGATGAAATTAAAGTTAAGCAGCCCCTTGATAGCTCCTTGCTATCTATCTTTGAGCAAGTAGAGCAGGGGACAAGCACAGATTACTCCCTTGATCAGGATAAAGTTTTATGCTTTAAGGGTCGATATTGTGTGCCTGATGATGCTGAGTTGAGGCAAATTATCCTTAATGAGGCTCACAGTAGTCCATATGCTATGCACCCTGGTGGAGATAAGATGTATCGGAATTTGAGGGAGAGGTATCATTGGGTCGGTATGAAGAAGGACATCTCGGATTATGTGGCTAGGTGTTTGACTTGTCAGCAAGTTAAAGCAGAACATCAACATCCATCAGGTTTGTTACAGCCTATCAAGATTCCTGAATAGAAATGGGAGCGTATTACTATGGATTTTGTTACTGGGTTACCAATGACTCATTCGAAAAAGGATTCAGTTTGGGTGATTGTTGACAGACTTACAAAGTCAGCTCACTTCATTCCTGTGCGGGTAAATTATAATTTGGACAAGCTGGCGAGATTGTATATTTCAGAGATTGTCATATTACATGGTGTTCCATTGTCTATTATTTCTGATCGAGATCCGAGATTTACTTCGAGATTTTGGAAGGCGCTACATACAGCTTTGGGAACAAGATTGGATTATAGTACATCCTTTCACCAACAAACTGATGGTCAATCTGAGAGAGTGATTCAGATTTTTGGAGGATATGCTACGGGGTTGCGTAATTGATTTTCATGGTAGTTGGGAGAACTTTTTGCCGTTGGCTGAATTTGCTTACAATAACAGTTATCAGACCAACATTCGTATGGCACCCTACGAAGCACTCTATGGGCGTAAATGTCGCACTCCGATATGTTGGACTGAGTTGCGTGACCGAAAGACTTTGGGACCTGAGTTAATACGCGAGACGGAAGACACAGTGAGATTGATTCGTGACCGTCTGAAAGAGGCATTTGATAGACATAAGTCTTATGCAGATCAAAGGAGGAAAGATATTCAGTTTGAAGTTGGAGATCAGGTCTTTTTAAAAGTATCACCTTGGAAGAAAGTATTGAGATTCGGGCGTAAGGGTAAATTGAGTCCAAGATTTATTGGATCATTTCGTATTTTGAAGAGGTTAGGACCTGTTGCATATCAGCTTGAATTGCTTCATGAGCTCAATCGTATTCAAGATGTCTTTCATGTATCAATGTTGAGGCGATACTGTCCAGATCCGGGTCACATCATTCAGGTTGAAGAGGTAGTGCTAAGACCTGATTTGTCATATGAGGATGAGCCTATTCAGATCTTGGAAAGTGATGAGCGAGTTCTTCGGAATAGACGTATCCCGATGATAAAAGTTCAATGGAGTAACCGAAGCCCCTCTGAAGCTACTTGGGAGACATTGGAGTCAATGGAGGCTCAGTTTCCTCAACTATTCTCATAAGGTAAATTTCGAGGACGAAATTTCTTGTAGAGGGGGAGAATTGTAACAACCCGAGAAAAAAAATTTATTAAATCGGTGTAATTTGGTGAAATTTAGTGGCTAAATTAAAATTTATGAAAACTTATAGGCCATTTTAGAAGTTGAAGGAAATTCATGGACCAAGCCCTGAATTCCACCAAGGAGTGTCGGCAGGCTTGTATTATAAGCATGTTTTCTGATTGAAATCAGAAAACACATGCTTTATTTACTTAAAATTCTTCCTCCCGTATCTCTACTTTCAAGCTCAATTCCGACGTCATCCGACTTCCAATCGAAAAATTGAAACCACCATCGTGTTCATCGTCGACCCGTGATCAAAACCCAGTAAACCAATTATAGCGAAGCGCTGCCAAACGACGTGAATTTCGAGTCAAAGTCTCGATGTTTTTTAGCACCACCGCCGGGAAAATCTTAAATTCATCTCCGATCGTTGATCGGTTTTCGACACCTCCCGCACCATCGTGTTCTTCTTGTTGTCGTTCCGAGTCCGACAGTGTCGTCCTTGTCTCCGTAGGCGGCGGCGCGTGTGGGAGGTGGAGCGGTCAAAGTTTCGATCGAAGTGAAATTGAGCTCTCCACCGTTCAAAAATTTGAACCGAGGTTGGTAAGTGACTCAAAATCGCTTAAAATAATTTTTAGAATTTTTTTCAGGAATTTTTGGAGTCCGGAAGACCCTTCACGTGCCCCCACGCGCCGCCCCTGCACGTGGGGGAGTTCCGAATTGATGAGTGGTGTTATGACCAGTTTGATCGGTCTGAACCCGGGTTGACCGGTCTGACCCGACCCGTTAACCCGACCCAGTGACATTTTGGGAATTTTTGTGAAAAATGTGACATTCTGGGAATTTTTGTGAAAAAATGACAATTTGGGAATTTTCGATGTGGACTAATGAACCCCTTTGACCACAACTTTTACCGGCTTTAAACTGTCATTAAACGACCTTTGATTTTGTTCGAGTATACCTATTCTGACATTTTTCGACGTGCCGAATCCGTTTCCGAAGTCCTTTTTGCCAAATTCGAACCCGAAGGCATCCAAATCATCAGTCAAACCCGTTGACTTTGATTTTAACCAAGAATTTGAATTTTAAAAAGTCATACTTTATGTTTTTCGACGTCCTGATTCCGATTCCGCAATCCGTTTGGTCAAATTCAGACTCGAAATCCTCCAAATTGATAGTAAAACCCGAAAAATGCTTATATACTTAAGAATTTAGCTTTGAACAGTTAAGTAAGACTTGGGCTGATAAATTATTATTGTTTGAAGGTACAAGAGATTTATAAACAAGATGGATAATCTTAATAACGATTCGTGACAAGAGTATTGCGAGAGACGAAATATAATGATCTCACATTAAAATGAAAAACGTTGATCATGAGATTTATAAACCGCATTAGTGGCGATTATGGTCACAGTTTCTACAGGCGTCCATGAGCTTTGGCATGTAAACTTGAGGGGAGAAATAGGATTATAAAGTATTATTAAGAATATATATATATATATATATAATTATTTATATTTGAAATATTAATAAAAGGCATTTGTACTTTGATTAAATTTTATTTTAGTTGCTACTAATAAAGGATGTTTTCATTTCGATATTTTGTGATTAAATCAGTAACTATAATTGCTAAAAGTGAGTTAAATCTAGAACTATATCGTAAGGGGTCTAATACATAATCATTAAACTAAATTAAAAAGTTGTCGAATTGTTGATAAAAAGTAATTTTTAATTAAATTAAATTAAAATGAATAAATTATATTTATTTTATAAAAATATATTAATTAACATAGATTATAAAATATCTTAGGAATATATTTATAATCTAAATAATAGAATCAATTAAAATGTATTAACTTTATAAAATTATTTATACTTCACGCTATAAAATTAAAAGATTAATACAAATAAAAATAAAATAATGATTTTTTAAATTTTTTATATATTTTTAAATTTATAATAATGTTATATATATATATATATATATATATATATATATATATATATATATATATATATATATATATATATATATATATATATATTTTATATCTATTCCACGTAAAAATTTCTGATAGGTTCACGTAAATATAAGTATGGAGTAAGGTGAGACATGGAAAGAAGTACAGAAGTAAAATGGAAAAAAATATCAAATTGAAAATCTGTATGTAGTATGAGGACTGAAATTGGTATTAAACCTTTAATAAGGGACAATTTGAGGCCTAAATTTTAACAAATACAACAACGGAGTCCAACGTCAGAACCGATCTACATTTTAACAAGGTTCATTCTTGTAATTTCTTTAAAATTACAAACAAGACACACAAACTCCCCCTCCCCCCCCCCCAAAAAAAAAAACCAAACTTCAACAAATATACAAAAGAACAAGGAGAGAGAACTCACCGTCCTTGTCCTTCGAAATCGGCCTCCAGACCTCCAGATCGGACATTCGTCGGCCATGTCATTCACCGTCCGATCCTCCTCTCTTCTCGCCTTCCTTCTCTTCTTCTTTTTATCTCCTGCTTCCTCTTCCGAGTCAGATCACAAGGTAATCTCTCCGTTTTTCCCTCTTAACTCAAACCCTATGCCAAACTTTTTTTCCTTCTCAGTTTCTTTTCCTTTTTTAAGTCTCGCCATTGATTTGTGCAAATTCTTGATTTACCTGTCATTTGAAGCATTCGTTATACTAAAAGAAGAATAAGAAGAAAATTTGTTTTTATCTTGCAAGTATCAGGTGTAAGATATGGATCTCTGATGAGTAGGCTCTTTCTTAATTTAAATTATCTACGAAATGGTTTAAATCGTTATCGTGCATGTCTAGATTTGATGTATGTCAGGATTGGAGAAGAAGAAGAGGAACGGCGAGAAAATATCGAAGAACATTTGGGAAATGAAGGTCGAGGGTTAGGGATTGAAGAAACAAATTGGGAATTCAATCAGGTGAAAGGCACGGGGTTACTTACAGAGCAGGCCGAGCAAGAGGATGGACTGAAGGAGAAGCCCAAGACAGAAGGCCTAGTACATGTGAAAGAGAATAAAGAGAAGAATCAGTTAGTTACATAGCTGGGACAGCTGGCAATTAATGATTGGAAATTGTAACTAAATAATTAACAGAATCTGGTGTAAAAATTTCCTTATGCAAAATGAATGATGAATTTTCTTCTCTATCATCTCTCTCTCGTCTGAATTCTTCTCCTAAATCATTCTTTCTCTCAAACTATAACAATTGGTATTCAGAGCTTTGATTCTGGCAAAAATTTCTGGGGGGCATGACAAAGAAGAACCAGTCTATGGCGGAAACTGATTTAGCTGGGATACAAAAACAGATTGAAGACTTAGCTGCTTTGGTGAAGAAGGGGCAAGATGAAACTAATCCACCTAAATGGTGGGAGACTCAAGAGAATAGAATCACTGCATTAGAGTCCAGAATGGCCACTAATCAGGGTTATGTGAAGGAACTGTTAAAGATTCTGACAGGCATGAATGAGGAACAGGAGCATTCTACTGATGAGCAGGTACAATCTCCTGATACTTCTAAAAATAAGGACAGAAATCCTATTTTGGTGACTGTGGTGAATGACAAGTCTAGATTTACCTATAAACCGGATGAACCTGGGTTATTAAAGACTAAACCGGATGCATGTTTAGCTCTTAAGAACAGTTTTAGGCCTGAAAATCAAGTGGGTGAAAACAATGATTATAGACCTAATCTGTTTGGACTGGAAACTGAAAAAAGGGGGCCAGGAGGTTCACTTAACAGTGCTGGAACTATGTGGCACGGACCTAAGATAGATCTACCATTTTTTGATGGGGTCAATCCTAGGGGATGGATTCAAAAATGCTTGAAATATTTCTCTATTTGTAGTGTTCCGGTTGAGCAAAGAGTAGAGGTAGCTACTATGTATTTGACAGGCAAAGCAGAAATATGGTTTGATGGATATATAATTAAGAAGCACCATGTAACATGGCATGAATTTGAAGCTGATATCTGTCACAGATTCAGTGATAGATCTTTCTGTGATATTGTGGAAGAGTTTACTAAATTGACTCAAAAAGGGTCAGTGGAAGATTATCAGGAAAAATTTGAGGAGTTACAGCCCTATATGTTGTTGCAGAATCCTACTTTAACTGAGGAGTTCTTTGTATCACTTTTTATTAGTGGTCTAAGAGATGATATTAAGCATAGGGTCAAGGCTTTGGATCCTAGAAACTTGTTTGAAGCATGTAAACAGGCCAAGCTTTATGAACTTTCTGTGGAGTTTGAAAATAAAAGATTAAGGCCTTCTTTTAAAACCCCACCCTACCCAAACCCCATATCTATGTCTAAGACACCTGCTATGCCAGTGCCTACAAAGCCGACCTCATCATCTAATCCAAAACAGAATCTTATGGATTATAGAAGGAAAAATAATCTTTGTTTCAAATGTGGAGAGAAATATTTACCATGCCATCAGTGTAAAAACAGGCAATTCAATATGATGACTGAAGAGATTGATAATTTTCCTGTGGAAGTTAGTGCCACTGATGCAGAACAGATTCAGCAGCCAGAAGAAGAAAATCTAGAAATTTCTATGAATGCCATTACTGGTTGTATTGGCCATAATACTTTGAGAATTCAGGGTACAATTCAAGGGAAACCCCTGAATATCTTAATTGATAGTGGAAGCACACATAGCTTTTTAACCCCTAAATGGGTTGATGTTGGTATACAGATTACTACCCCTAATCCTCTGGCTATCACTGTGGCTAATGGCCAGAAATTATTCAGCTCAGCTCGGTGCAACAAGGTAGAATGGCAAATGCATGGCCATACTTTTTTACATGATTTTAGGCTGCTTAAATTGGGAGGAAGTGACATTGTCTTGGGGTTGATTGGATGAAGCTATTTAGTCCAATACTAATGGACTTCAACAACATGACTTTGAGCTTTGACCATCAAGGGGATCAGATTTGTATTCAAGGTCAACAGTCCTCTAATGAATTACTACAAATTTCTGGAGCTACACTACTTAAAATGTCTGCCTGGGATTCAGATATTTTGGGTCATGTTGTTTTATTGAGTATGGAAGGGAAGTCTACTATTATTCCTACTGAAATTCAACATGTGTTGGATCAGTACAGATCAATTTTTGATGAACCTAAAGGGCTACCTCCTCAGAGATCTCATGACCATGCTATTCAACTCAAATCTACTGCTACACCTGTCAATTTAAGGCCTTACAGATTTCCTTACAATCAAAAGGCTGAAGTGGAAAACAGATAGCTTCTATGCTTTCTTCTTCTGTTATTCAACCTAGTAAGAGCCCATTTGCTTCTCCTTGCCTTCTAATTAAAAAAAAGGATGGAACTTGGAGATTTTGTGTGGATTACAGAGAATTAAATAGTATGACCATCAAAGACAAATTTCCTATTCCTATAGTGGAAGATTTGTTGGATGAGTTACATGGGGCAGTATACTTTTCAAAAATTGATTTGAGGTCAGGTTATTGGCAGATCAGAATTAAACCTGAAGATATTTACAAGACAGCCTTTAGAACTCATCAAGGTCATTATGAGTTCAAGGTAATGCCTTTTGGTCTTACTAATGCTCCTACTACATTTCAGGCACTTATGAATGAATTATTCAATTCTTTCCTCAGAAAATTTTTTTTAGTTTTCTTTGATGATATATTGGTATACAGTAGCAGTATGCAGGATCACATTGAACACTTACAGCTGGTTTTAGAGGTGTTAAAGGTGAATCAATTATTTGCAAAATGGTCCAAGTGTTTCTTTGGACAAAATCAGGTGGAGTATCTTGGTCATATTATTTCTGTTGCAGGGGTATCTACTGACCCTAGCAAGGTGGAGGCTATGCAGAATTGGCCTAAGCCTAAAACTCTTAAATCTTTACGAGGATTTCTAGGCCTAACTGGATATTACAGAAGATTTATCAGAAATTATGGCATTATTAGTAGGCCTTTGACACAATTGTTGAAAAAGGATGGATTTCAGTGGACTGATGCTGCTTATAAAGCTTTTGAGGATCTTAAATTGGCTATGTGTTCTGCTCCAGTTTTGGCCTTACCAGATTTTTCTAAAACATTTTATCTAGAAACAGATGCTAGTTCTGGAGGTATAGGGGATGTTCTTTCACAAGAAGGAAGACCTATTGCTTATTTGAGTCAAGCTCTAAGTCAAAAAAATTCAGCATTATCTATATATGAAAGAGAATACCTTACTATTCTCTTGGCTGTTTCAAAATGGAGACATTATTTGGAGAGTAAATCTTTTATTATTAAGATTGATCATGAGCCTCTAAAGTTTCTTTTAGAACAGAAACTGACTACCACTATTCAGAAAAGAGGTTTGACAAAGCTTCTGGGGTTGGACTATACCATACAGTATAGAAAAGGGAAGTTGAATGTTGTTGCTGATGCCTTATCTAGAAGATGGGAGGATCAGGCTCACTACTTTGCTTTGGAAGCTACTGTTTTAATACCTGCTTGGGTTCAAGAGGTGGAAGAAAGTTATCAAGAGGATACTTTAGCTCAGTATTGGATTTCAGCTCTTACTATTAATCCTACAGTTGACAATAAATGGAAATATTCTAAAGCTATCCTTAGATACAGTGGTAGAGTTTATATTGGAGTTCATGGCAGTCTTAGGTTGAAGATTATTAAGACCTTACATTACTCTCCTCAAGGAGGCCATTCAGGAGCTCAAGCTACATATTATAGGATTCGGTCACATTTTTACTGGCCAAATCTTAAAGCTATGGTTGTTACTTATGTGAGAAGTTGTGAAATTTGCCAGCAGATTAAGGTAGAACATGTAGCAAAGCCTGGTTTGCTACAGCCCCTTCCTGTTCCTAATCAGGCTTGGGAGATAATCACTATGGATTTCATTGAAGGTCTGCCTACTTCATTTAAGAAAAATTGTATTTTGGTGATTGTGGATAAGTTTACAAAGTACAACCATTTTTTGTCTTTGGCTCACCCTTATTCTGCAACAGAGGTGGCTAAGCTATACCTAGATAATGTGTATAAGTTACATGGCCAGCCTAAGATGGCCATTTCTGACAGAGATAAGACATTCACAAGTGTGTTTTGGAGGGAGTTAATGAAACAGTTGGGCACAAAGACATTTTTCAGTACTGCTTACCATCCAGAAAAAGATGGACAAACGGAGAGAGTCAATCAATGCTTAGAACAGTATTTGAGGGGCCTTTGCTTCTATCAACCTAAGCAATGGGCTAAGTGGCTACCACATGCAGAGTGGTAGTACAAACACCACTTATCATACTGCTCTAAAGATAACACCTTTTCAGGCGTTATATGGGTATAAACCACCTATTATGGTTTGGCCTATTGAGTCTACAGTACAGACTATATCAGAAATAATGAGCAGTAGAGAGGCTACCAGACAGTTGCTAAAAAATCAGTTGCAAATAGCAAGTAATAGAATGAAGCAGCAAGAAGATAAGAATCGAACTGACAGAACCTTTCAGATTGGGGATTTAGTTTACCTGAAATTGCAGCCCTACAGATAGACATCGATTGCCCTGCGAAGAAATTTGAAGTTAGCAGCAAAATTTTTTGGACCTTATCGTATTCTAGAAAGAATAGGAGCAGTCGCATATCGCTTGGACTTACCTAATTCTTCTCGGTTGCATCCGGTTTTCCATGTCAGTTTACTGAAGAAGTTCATAGGCGATTCCTCCATTGTTGCTACTGATCCTCCTCCAGTAGATGAAGAAGGAGAAATACAGATTAAACCATTGAAAATTATGGCCAGAAGAATTATAAACAGAAACAGTAAACCTGTTACGCAACTTCTGGTTCGCTGGGAGAATCTTGCTGCAGAAAATGATACTTGGGAAGATTACTTGACTCTGAAAGGGCAGTTTTCGGTGTTCGATCCTTGGGGACAAGGCTCGTCTCGAGGGGTGGGTATTGTCAGGATTGGAGAAGAAGAAGAGGAACGGCGAGAAAATATCGAAGAACATTTGGGAAATGAAGGTCGAGGGTTAGGGATTGAAGAAACAAATTGGGAATTCAATCAGGTGAAAGGCACGGGGTTACTTACAGAGCAGGCCGAGCAAGAGGATGGACTGAAGGAGAAGCCCAAGACAGAAGGCCCAGTACCTGTGAAAGAGAAGAAAGAGAAGAATCAGTTAGTTACATAGCTGGGACAGCTGGCAATTAATGATTGGCAATTGTAACTAAATAATTAACAGAATCTGGTGTAAAAATTTCCTTATGCAAAATGAATGATGAATTTTCTTCTCTATCATCTCTCTCTCGTCTGAATTCTTCTCCTAAATCCTTCTTTCTCTCAAACTATAACAATGTACTTTAAATAGTGTTCTGCACGCTTGAATTGTATCATTTCCACGTTTAGGTTTTATTCTTGATTTAGGTGTCGTTTGTTATGCAAATCTGAACGTGAATTATCGATGAAATTGTCGATATATTTATATATACGATTGAGTTATATCTTCTCCACGTTTAGGTTTTATAGGTGTCGTTTGTTATGCAAAACTGAACGTGAATTACCGATGAAATGGTCTCTTTATTTATATATACGATGGAGTTATATCTTCTTCATGTGTAGGTTAGGTGGATTAGTTAATCGTTGATGTAATGTAGCGTATCTAGAATGGGGATGTTTTGCCCAATTCCATTCATTTAGGTTTAAGTACAGATCTTAGCACTTTTAAGTTCTTTTATATTGGTGGATTGATCATTACACTATTCTTTTCTAACATTGGTTTTCAATCATTTGCTTTTACCAAGAAATTTGATCTGCAGTCTTGAATTGAATTATTAGTGTAAGGACTATGGTCCGGGCTAGATTTTCCAAAACTTATCTGTCTATCCCTTATTGAATTGACTTATCAGCTACGAATTAGTTGGTTGTAAAATATTCTTACTATTTTATATCCGTTCATATAGGCTTTATCAAAGTATCTTTCTGAATGTCAGTCATTCTTTGAGACCAATGTTACATCATCCTATCCTGTGCATGTCCTTGTATTAAAATCAGACTTCTTCTCGATGATAACTTAATTTTATAAATGTTCTTTCAATGTGTGTTTGATATTCAGATTTTTTTGTTATTGCATATAGATGGATTTCTATAATATTTTCCTTCTGTTTCTCTAATCTAATAGCTATGGGCAACACTTAGAAACTCTCGTCTTGGTTTCCTTGCAGTATCAAACAAATGATCCAGTTACCCTATGGGTGAATAAAGTCGGTCCATACAACAATCCACAAGAAACATATAACTATTTCAGCCTTCCATTTTGTCATCCGGGTAAAAATCCTGCTCACAAGTGGGGTGGTCTTGGTGAGGTCCTGGGTGGAAATGAACTGATCGATAGCCAAATTGATATAAAGTTCCAAAGTATGTTTTTTTCATTGTTAGAATCTTATTTTGATTGCTGTAATTCCTTTAGTAATTATTTTCCATGTGGTTGACTTTTATATCCTTTCTCCTGTTCTTTGTGTTTTATTCTTCAACAGAGAGTGTTGACAAAAGTACCATTTGCCAACTGGAACTTGATGAGGCGAAGGTCAAACAGCTCAAGGATGCTCTTGAGAACAGTTATTGGTTTGAATTCTTTGTGGGTATGTTTAGCTTTTCATTCTTTTATATAAGAATAGTAAGTACGCACAAATAGAGCTACAAAGATATTGATGCTTGACAGCTTGATTGAGTACTGAAAATCTCAGGATCTGAAATCATTGAATGGATGTTTGGTGTATTTAGGTATCATTTTGTCTATATTGCTTACCTTGTTGGAGGGCTTACTCTATCTTCCTTTCTTTTTTGTTTTTGCCATGTTTGTGCTCTTAACAATGCTGGAAATTCAGATGATCTGCCTTTATGGGGTATGCATAGCCTACTTCCTTTCCCTTTTTCTTTTCCTTTTATCTGATTTATTAATCCTTATGGGTTGTAGCTGAAGAGTTTATGTTTTAACTTTTTAGGCTTTGTTGGCGAATTGCATCCTGATAAGAACAGTGATAATGGCAAGCATGTCCTCTACACACATAAGAGTATTGTTATTAAGTACAATAAGGATCAGGTTTGTAGTACCTGGCATATATATGGCTTCCATTCCCTATTTTTGAATCAGCTTTAGTGACCACTGACCACACTTTAATCTTGCAGATTATTCATGTCAATCTAACTCAGGAGAATCCAAAACCACTGGAAGTAGGTAGAGTATTGGACATGACATACTCTGTCAAATGGATTCCAACTAATGTCACTTTTGCTCGTCGCTTTGATGTTTATTTGGACTATCCTTTCTTTGAGCACCAAGTAAGTACCATTGATAATTTTTTACTTCAGTGGATTCTTTTTTTTTTTCTTTTGCAACGATGTATTTCATTTATTTTCACAAGTCTTGCATTAGGCTGCTCTGTTTTCTTTAATTTTCTGATACATTTTGCAATATGTAGATCCATTGGTTCTCCGTTTTCAATTCATTCATGATGGTTATCTTCCTCACTGGTTTGGTGTCAATGATCTTGTTGCGAACTCTGAGAAATGACTATGCAAAGTATGCAAGGGAAGATGATGATCTGGAAAGCTTGGTAGTAATACCCAAACGCTTTCTTTTTCCTCTTCTTTAAGGATGGTTTTGTTATTTGAAAATTCATGTTCTCCTTGCAATTTCACCTATTGCTCTCAGGAAAGGGATGTGAGTGAAGAATCTGGTTGGAAACTTGTCCATGGTGATGTTTTCCGACCTCCTCGCAATTTGGCCGTGCTTTCTGCTGTTGTTGGCACAGGTGCTCAGCTAGCGATGCTTGTTCTCCTTGTCATCTTATTGGCAATTGTGGGAACATTGTATGTCGGGTATGTTGAGAAGCTAGTTTGATTTCAAAATTCATGAGAGCTGTGAACATATATATTTATTTTAGAACCCTTGAGAGTTAGTGGCACTAATCAAGTGAGACCAACTCAATTGAGAATTGACAAGAACTAAATAATTTTTTTTCATAAATATGAAATTAAAAAGTGTTAAAGTCTCTTCACTTAGATTAACTAACTACTTGAAAAGACTTCCGACTTTATTATTATACTTGCTAGTTTTAAAAGACCAACAAAAATAATATAAAAATCACCCTGTATGCAGCCCTCAAAGGGATCCCTTTTGTAAGAGGACTTGTATTTTATGATCCTTCTTTTGTTGACCAAATTGTTCTTTGGTCTTGACACTTCAACTTAGGCTTTTTAAATACTAACAATTCTATATATTGATTACTTGGTTCAGGAGAGGAGCAATTGTCACAACTTTTATACTGTGTTATGCTTTTACATCATTCATTTCTGGTTACGTGAGTGGTGGAATGTACTCACGTAATGGGGGTACGATACGATCTTTATCACTTATCCTCTCACTTGCATTTGTTCCTCTAGTTGTCTCTCATTCAAAAAAGTTTGATTCTTCTCTTTTTTTCATTTTCAGGTAAAAATTGGATAAAGGCTATGATCCTCACAGCATCTCTGTTCCCATTTATGGTCTTTGCGATTGGTTTCATCTTGAACACAATTGCCATATTTTATGGATCTCTAGCAGCCATTCCTTTTGGAACAATGGTGGTTGTTTTTGTAATTTGGGCTTTTAATGCATTCCCTCTGGCCCTTCTTGGTACAGTTGTTGGAAGAAATTGGAGTGGTGCTCCAAATAATCCATGCCGTGTGAAGACCATTCCTCGCCCAATTCCGGAAAAGAAATGGTATCTTACGCCCTCTGTGGTCTCTATGATGGGAGGGCTTCTGCCATTTGGCAGCATATTCATTGAAATGTATTTTGTCTTCACATCCTTCTGGAATTACAAGGTGAAATTCTTTTCCATATGTTTTATTCTTCATGGTAGCCTTTCACTCTTTCTTATGCTGTACAAACTGGAAATTACTGTGCTAGAACATAGTCTTCATTTCTTTTCTGACATGGAAATTGTATGTTTTGCAGGTTTATTATGTCTATGGCTTTATGTTGCTGGTCTTCTTGATTCTAATCATTGTAACCGTTTGTGTAACGATTGTGGGAACATATTTCCTGTTAAATGCCGAGAACTATCATTGGCAGTGGACATCCTTCTTCTCCGCTGCCTCAACCGCAATCTATTTGTATTGTACTCCATTTACTATTACCATGTCAAAACGAAGATGTCTGGCTTCTTCCAGATCAGCTTCTACTTCGGATATACTTTGATGTTCTGTCTTGGTTTGGGAATTCTCTGTGGTAAGTTTTTGAAAAGTACAAGCATTCGCTCTGGATATTTGTTTCTACATCATGTGGTTCTTCATCATTTCCTTTTTCCAAAATGCAGGTGCCGTCGGTTATCTCGGCTCTAATCTGTTCGTAAGGAGGATCTACAGAAACATCAAGTGCGACTAAACCTTTTAGTTGTTTGAAACCTTAACCGTCTGTGCTTCCATGAGGCAATGTACGGGTCGAGAGCCCGGAGCAAAGCCTATAGATGAAATTTCAGGGTTTGAGGGGGTTGTATTGTTGGTTTGCATGAGATTTTGCTTTGTCTCTCTTTCTTTTCTACACACAGATGTATAATCGGAAGCCTGATTTAGAATGGCAGAAAAACAGATAACATATGTATATTAGACTCTTGGTTTATAATACTTTTGTCCTTTATCTGTAAGAACTTAATGGCTAAAATATCTGCACTTCCTTTTTAGGGATAAGGAACTTCTCAAAGGATTTACTTAATGGGTTTTATTCTTTATTTATAGGGTAAATTATATAAGAGAAAATCGTCTCAGTGACCAAAAATGTCTTATAATATACAATTTTAATCAACTTTTTCCGGATTTGTCAAAATGACCAACAAAATCGCAATGCGATCGCTAATTCGCAACGCGATCTCAATTATTGCAAATTCGCGTTGCATTTCGCGTTGCGATAGTTGGAAATCGCGTTGCGATGGTCTACAGTGTCGTTGCGATTTTTCCAATTCGCAATGCGAATAAGTAAATCGCAACGCGAATTGGGAAAATCGCAATGCGATACTGACTATCGCAATGCGATACTGACTATCGTAATGCGATACTTACTATCGCAATGCGATAATACAAAATCACAACGAGATACTGACTTTCGCAACGCGATTCTGACTTTCGCAACGCGATTTACATAGCGCCATTCGTATTAACGCGTATTTTTTTTTCAAATTCCAAACACGAATTTTTTCTTATAATCGGAAACTGAACCGTCCACAGTAATCGCAACTCATAACCTCAAACCCAAAATCACAACACTCAGTCCCATCTCCATCTCTCACTCTCTACGGCGAAATCCGCCCCCATCTCCGAAGATTTCCGTCCCCATCGCCGGCGAAATCCCTCACAACCATTCATAGTCAAAAATCCCTCACAATCATTCAGAAATGGAAAATCAACCTCCGAGGGTTAGTTTTTTTTATTTTTATTTTGAAATTTTTACATTATTTTAGGTTTTTCATATTGAGATTGATGATAAGTTTACTGGTAATTTCAATAATAGATTAACCATTTCACTTAGATTTCTTATTAAATTCATTCGATTGCTGCCAATACTGCTAAACTGTTTAGCCTGTGAAGTTAGTATTTGTCTTTGTTTTGTCTTTTGGTTGAAGTAATGCAGAAGAAGAATAGTTTAGAGAATGAAAATCGCAACGCGGAAATAACTATCGCAACGAGATAATCGCAACGCGAAATAAAAATCGCAACGCGAAACCAAAATCGCATTGCGATTTTCATTTCGCGTTGCGATTCTCTCGTCGCGATAGTCATTTCGCGTTGCGATTCTCTCGTTGCGATAGTCATTTCCGCGTTGCGATTCTCATTATCTCGTTGCGATTTTCATTTCAACCAAAAGACAAAACAGTGTTGCAAATTTTAGTTTCAAGAATAAACTACTATTTATGTTTATTGTTTTTGGTATATCTTGACAGTGTAGTTTTTGGTATATTAACTTGGTATGTTTATTTTTTGTAGAAATTTTTTCGGCTTCATTAACATTAAGGAATAAAGTTAGCCTAGCCACTACAATTGCTTCGAAGCTTTCACCTGCACAAAGAAAATTGTTTGAGGAAACCTGCTTCGGGCCATGGCTGAGAGTACAGCATCCGGGTGGAGATGCTAATTTGACCCATTTGTGGCTTCAGACCATGACTAGCGATCTACCCGACAGTATACAACGTGGTGAGGAAGAGATATGGTTTCATTTTCCACCGGCGTATACTTGTTTTGGGCGGAAGGAGTTCTGCTTAATCACTGGTCTACTATTCGGACATGATGATGTAGGCCGGTACACTCGTCATATCACCCGCCCATCATGGTTATCCAGGGTTTTTCCTGATGAGTCAATAGAGAAGCCGAACTTACACGTCGACGACATGAAGAAATTGTTTAATAAGAAAGATGGTTTTACTCGGATGAATGACGTCGATGTTGCCCGAGTATGCCTTCTACTACTTTTGTATGCCGGCTTTTTAGGCAGAGAGGCCAGACAACCTATTCCTCAGGAGCTAATATTATTGGTAGAGGACCTAAATGCATGGAATCTGTTTTCGTGGGGTTCGTATATATGGAAAGCTACCTGGACTAAGTTGTCGTCTGCCTTTGATGACCGCAAAAGTTTGCGGGGCGATGGGTCGAAATACACTTTGTCAGGCTTTGTTTGGGCCTTTAAGGTAAGAATTTCTATATAATGTTTTCAAAATTATAATTAATTATTTAACAATTACTAATGTTTGTTATTATATTATTTGTAGATTTGGATATTCGAGGCCTTTCCCGCCATGAAGACATATGCAATAAAAACTTCAAATGATATTCCCAGGGCTATTTCCTGGAAGAGGAAACGTCTGTTGGATTGTGAAGACTTAATACCATATGCGACAATAAATAATGTAAGTTAACACAAATACTATCATATATAAACAAGTTATTAATAGTGGACATTTAACTTTGTTTGAGTTTTTATATTTTTAGGAGGCCAACATTCCATTAATGAGACTGACACCCACGGAGGCTGAGCTTGCCACTGATTGGTGGCAAGCTAGTCAGCGTTTTCTTAATGGCACGAATGATGAGCAGCCTCCATTTCCTCCACTTCGAGAGCCATCACCTCACCCAGAGCCATCACCTGATCGACCAGACTATACACCTCTACAACGAGAGCCATCGCCTATCCCGTCACATCATCGAGCCTCTTCTCCACCATCACCTCATGATAGGCGACCGGCAAAGATGCCATGACTTCTATCTCCCTGTTCTCCACCTCCACGGGATGAGTCAAGGGAGTTACGTGATGAGGTCAATGCCTTGCGTGAGGAGATCAGTACTCTACGCGATAACGATGGTGCATGGCGTGTGGAGGTGTCTACTTTACGTGGTGAGGTTGCCGCTCTACGTGAGATGGTAGTATCGTTGCAGAATGAGGTTCATACTCTACGCAACGAGTTAAGTTTAAGATTTTCCATATTTAACTTGATGATAAATTTACTCGTAATTTCACTTAAATTAACCATTTCACTTAGATTGCTTAGTAAATTTATTCGGTTGCTGCCAATACTGCTAAACTGTTTATTAACACTGTGAAGTTAGTATTTGTCTTTTTGTTTTGTCTTTTGGTTGAAGTAAATTTATTCGGTTGCTGCCAATTCTGCTAAACTGTGTATTCTTTAACACTGTGAAGTTAGTATTTGTCTTTGTTTTGTCTTTTGGTTGAAAGTTTGAAATATTTGTCTTGTTTTCACTGTTTAAATATCATGTCTGTTTATTTACTGATATTTGTATTTAATTATTTAGCGGACCGATAAGGTGGATGCTTTACGTCGGGTTTTTCTTGCAAGACAGAGTTCACGCATCAGACGGCGTGCACGTGCTATTAAGTCTCCGTATACCCCAATTGTGCGAAGACACCGCAAGAAGAAGCCTGACTCGCCTGTCATCCCTCAAGAGTCCACTCCTATCGTTGAAGAGGCCCCTATCATTCCTCGAGGGTCCCCTCCCACCGTTCAAGAGGCCACTGTCATCGTTGAAGAGGTCCCTCCCACCATTCAAGAGCCCGATTCACATGGCGTCATATGTAGGATTCTTGAGAAACCCTCTGACGTGCCGGACATGATGGATTCAAGTTGGCTCTCGTATGAGTTACTGGCCAGTACCATACCGGTATCTGAAGTGGAGAGGAAACAACTACCGGATATAATTCTGGATAACACCCTTTGGGCTAAGACCGCAGTTGATTTTTATCTACATGAGCGGAGCCAGGGGTGTTTCACTGACATATGCAAGCTCAACGTTGATATCTATTTGTTGCTTGATCGGTCTTGGTGGGGCGTATTATTAGGGGTCGAAGACAATGGCTATTTCGATGGAGGGGTAAGTCTTATATTTTTCTTATATTTTAATTTGATTATTTTTTTAAAATTTATGTAAGTTACTAATATATGTTTTTTTTTTGTAAAACAGCATATCGATGAGTGGGTGTCACGTCTTCTAATAATTAGGAAACTTATGGAAAATAAAAGAAATACATGATATACAATTATGCCGACGTCTTTTAACGCCGCTCACTTGAAGAATCAACGAGATGAATCATTTGCGTTGGGCAATAGACAAGCTAAACTTTATCCTGCATGGTGGGAGGTCGATAAGGTTAGTGTTTATTTTAGATTGAGTTTAAAGGTATTCATAAATAAGTGCGCAAATGAATGAATTATTACTTATGATTGCAGGTGTTTATCCCTGTTTTGGAACGTAAACATTGGCTTCTCGTCGAGCTTCAGATCCCATCCCTTAAGGCAATAGTACATGACAGCATGATAAATTACATATCATTGGCTGATTTAAGAGATATTATTAAGGGATGGAGCTCTTATTTGGCTAAATTCTTGGATGCGATAAATTATTGGACTCGTTCTGGAAACAAGAAGCCAAAGAAGCTTAATATTATAGTTAGCAGAGACGAGACCGCACCACAACAAACGAAAGGACCCAGAGGGGATTGTGGTCCTCTCATATGCTTGGCGTTGGACCGTTTGATCACAGGAAGTATAAAGTATCTACCTCCCACCGATAGAGATAGAGCTGCAGTAGGCTTGTGGTTTCGGCATTATATGGCTAGATCGATATATACGAGACGTTGCCTACCTGCATCCGCGTTATAAAAATGTCCATAAACAATTGGTATGTTTATAGGCTTGTGGTTTGAAAATGTTTGGTTAAGTACCTAGAATTCAATAATTTGTTGTTTGTAGGTTTTAGATGTGTAGAAAGTGTTGTTTGAGCAAATGTTTGGTTTATGCAGGTTAATCTCAGAAGTGAGCTGCGTGAAAATGATGTATGGCTGCAAAAGTTGATTCAATAGTAGATGAGGAAATAAGAATTATTGCTTATTTTTTGATTGTTTAATTGATTTGTAAAAGGTGATTTGTAAAAGTTGATTTGTTTAATTGATGTTAACATAATTCTTATTTGTGCTTGTTTAATTGATTGAAATGTAATGGTTGATTTTGTTGATTTCAATCTGCATTATGTTGAAGGCAAAAAGTACTATCGCAATGCGAAATGAAAATCGCAACGAGAGAATCGCAACGCGAAATGAAAATCGCAACGAGAGAATCGCAACGCGAAATTAAATTCGCGTTGCGATTTTCATTTCGCATTGCGATTCCCTCGTTGTGAAATTCGCGTTGCGATTTTCATTTCGCATTACGATTCTCTCGTTACGATTTTCATTTCGCATTGCGATAGTAATTTCCGCGCTGCGATAGACATTAAGATGATTGCCTATTAAGTGATAACAACTAAACAGATCATAGCAATTTTCAAACTCAAGTTACTAATACATGCCTAACTGAAAATGTTAAAAGTTCACACATAAAAATCTACATAATACAACGTTTGCATTTAAAAATCACCTAAGTTAACAGTCCCAAAAGGTGAAGCCAGATGTGATTGGGATTTTAAAGATGATTGCGATTTTGATTGCCTTTTTCTTGACACCATATGAGCTTTGGATTTTGATGATGATCCATATTTTGGTAGAGGAAAAGATGATTGTGATGGCACTGGTGATCCACATGTCAACCTTGTATGACCACTTTCCTTGCACCGACTACATGTCGATCTCTTCTTCTCTTCACCCTTAGACGGTATACGATCGTGACTTTTTGGTCGGCCAGGTAGCCTTCTGTCCATGGCTGGTGGCAAAACTGTTTGTAAGTCATCTGGTATGTCCCACTCAGAAGGATGTGGAATAGGGTAGATAATCTCGACATAAGTCTGTCGATATACTTCTGTAGTGTAGCAATCCATAGCGTATATGTGCTTGAATCATCTTGGTTTAGATGAAGAGGAACTTTTATAACATGGCCACACGGATAACCAGATGTTTTCCATTTCATACAACTACACGTCCTTGCATTTAGATCGACAAGCCCATTTAAGTTATTATCCAGTACTTCAAACAAAGTGTTTGAACATGGTTCAACTCTCCATGACGTTGACTTCACAACACGTTTTGTTATTTTTTTCAGTCCATGGTGTAACACGATGTTCCAATGTTCCTGTAAATTTAAATAAATAAAACTTAGTAAAATATATGATAAGTTACGAATTCAAAGAAATAATACCTGCATTGTTTCTTTTCTTGTAGTACCACTGTTGAATAGAGGCTCGAAAAAACTCCATTAACATAGTAATGGGTAATTTTCGGGAATGACGACTTAGAGCGTTGATTGATTCTGCACTATTAGACGTCATGAAACCATATCTTGCTCCAAGTTGATGTACTCTTGACCATCTTTCAAACCCGACATCTTCTAGTGTTTGAGCACACTGAGGCAAACACGTCTTAAACAGTTTATATGCTTATTGAAATCCACTTCCCGATAAGCTTTTACAGCCTTCCAGTATGTCCATTTGTGCTTTTTATACCAGCAGACCTTGATTTTAGATTTCTATACAAATGAACACCACAAAGTCCATGAAAAGCATCTGGAAAACACCTTCTAACAGCGTTGTCAATTGAGTTTGCCCTATCGGATATGATTGTCAGATTGCTAATAGGACCTATGCAATCCCTAAGATGCCCCATAAACCATGTCCATGAATCAGAGGTTTCAGATTTTCCAACCCCGTAAGCTATTGGCAATATCCCATTGTTAGCATCCATGGCTACTGCTAATAAGTTTACTCCAAGGTATCGACCTTTCAAATGTGCTCCGTCAACTATAATAACTGGGCGCATGCAAGTAATAAACGAACGAATCTACAAAATAATATACATAAGAAATATAATCATTTAAATGTGAAATGCATGTAACTAACAAAAATGAGTCAACAGAATTATATTGATTTACTAACCACAGCACCAATGGCGATAAACAGCAACTCAAAGCGTCCATCTCTATCTGTTTTGATATGAGTTACCGACCCAGGATTTTTCAGCTTTAAATTGTGACAATAAGCCGGCAGTTGGACAAACGATGCTTCTGGCGACCCCCTCAACAATTCCAAGGCATGACATTTGGCTCTACAAGCTTGAGAATATGATATACTAATCTTGAACCGAGCATTCATGTCAGTCATAATTTCATGTCCCCGATATACCCTGCCATTCAAAAACATTAACTCAGCCAGAAAACCACCCAACACCTTTTTGTTTGCCTGTCTATGGTGAGGAAAAACTTGGGTTCTTGAACATGTATGTTTATCAATAAAATTCCTAACTTGAAACATTTCGCAATCTTTTATCCTCTTTGCAATCATACGCCACGTACAGTTTTTTTCAATCATACACCTTGTTTCGAAATGATCTTTGCTTGATTTGTTAACTTTTAGTTGATAGCTATCTTCCACACATTTCGTATACAAAGCTATCTTCAAGTCTTCCTTTGTATCAAAACAATCATCTTTCTTGATACGAATAACTTTTGTGTAACAATCAACTGCTTTCTTTACCAACTCTTCTTCCGGTATCTGAAGTAATTCTGGCATATTCCAGTTATACTCCCGTGGCATTTTCTTTTCTTCGGGGACTTTTTCTTCTTCTTTTTCTTCTTCAGGATTATATGAATTACAGAATGGATGTTCAACATGTTCATTCACAATCATAACTTCCTCCTCATTATCATCAACAACATCTTCCTCGGCAACGGCTGTTTCATCATCAAAATTCAGGAATTGACCAATATCAAAATCATTACACGCAGGGTCTGTTTCTTCTTCTGAAACATCATCAAAATCCGAGTATTGTACAATATCAAAGTCCAGGTATTGACCAAGATCAAATTTCGAATACTGACTAGTACTCACAATTTTTTCTGTTGGTTTATCATCGTCTAATTGGTCAATACGAAAACCGGAATTTGGTGCTGAAAGTTGATTGGGATTTGGATTAGAGAAAGGTTATAGGTTTTGAGAAAAACTTAGTTGATTACTACCCGCTACTGACCCAACAATACTACTTCTAGGTTCAACAACATACAATGTAACATCATCACTTGAAACACTAATGTAAGCAATGAATCGTTCAACATCTTCATTGTCGGTTAATAAATAAACTTTATCATTTCTCTGATAAGATAACCTAAATCCACTTAGGGGCTCTAAATTCAATTCCTTTGAAACACGTAACATTAGAGTTTCATAAGTTAACTTTTTTAATGACAGTTTTAGTTGAAGATTCATGGGTAAAGGCATATATTGTAAAACACCATGAACATTCTCCCATGACCCTCCAAAACACAAATCTATCCAAACATGATCAACATTAGATGATTTCATGGTTGTAAATTAATTTACTAAACAAACGAGCTGCGAAACTAAGACCTGTTGCCGGATGGGGAAGGATGTAGGAACGGATATAGGAACAGATATCGCCAGAGAGAGTGAAAGATGGAGATGGAATGAGTTGCGATTTAGGGATTTAGGTTATGAGTTGTTGCTGCTGCGTAGATATATACCCAAAAAATTTGTGTTGCGAAACTAAAACCTGTTGCGAACTTTGAAAATCGCATTGCGATTCTGTATTATCTCGTTGCGAAAGTCAGTATCGCGTTGCGATTTTGTATTATCGCATTGCGATAGTCAGTATCGCATTGCGATTTTCCCAATTCGCGTTGCGATTTACTTATTCGCATTGCGAATTGGGAAAATCGCAACGACACTGTAGACCATCGCAACGCGATTTCCAACTATCGCAACGCGAAATACAACGCGAATTTGCGATAATGGAGATCGCGTTGCGAATTAGCGATCACATTGCGATTTTGTTTGGTCATTTTGGCAAATCCGGAAAAAGTTGGTTAAAATCGTATATTATAAGGCATTTTTTGTCACTGAGGCGATTTTCTCTTTATATAAATGGTCATTTTCAGTAAGTTTCTCTTTTCTCCATCGATGTTTTAAAAATAATGATTTGGTTATTAATGTTATTGATTTATAATAAATTGATCGTTTGATGTTAATAGTTTGCTATTGTACGAGTGATTGATTTATTATTAAATCAATAATATTAATGATCAAATTGTTAATTTTAAAACATCGGTGGGGAAAAGAAATTTTTCCAAACATAAGTGATCATTTATGTAGTTTACCCTTATTTATATGCATATTGCCGTACATCCAAGTTATTATCAAGGTAAATTAATCTAATATCACGTCATTTCTCGTGTTTATATTTAGTTACACAATTATTTTTTTCTTTGTAAAATTATATTTAATATTATATTTTATTTTTATTCTGATATTTTATGATTAAATTTAATAAAAATAATGATATTATATCATGATAGTTTTAGTTATCAAAGTTTTCAAAAGTTATATATTTTATTAAATTAATTTGATATTTTTTAATATTTAAATATTTTATCGATTTGATATTAACAGTGAGATAAAAATAAATTAAAATATAATGTTATATATGATTTTAGAAGAAGAAAAAATAAATGACAAAGTTAAATACATAATTTACCCTTAATTGTATGTCTCGGTCGGGAACGGGAACTGACCAATGATTCAAATATTGTACCCAAAAAAAACACCAAGTTGAGGGGCACCGAGAGAATCAAAAAAATGAAATTCATTTCTGCAATCTGAATTCAAATAAATTAAAAAAAATAAAATTCAATTCGTTTATGGAAGAAGAAGAAGAAGCTGAATCAAGAAGGGAAAGAAGGAACAAAAACTCCAATCTCTGCAGCACTAGATTACATGTTCCCTTAATCGCATTACCAACAACCATGGTTTATAGTTGATAGAAGTCTTCAATGGGAAAAAGCCCCTTCTCGTTCCGGCGCCCGTCCATTAGGCGACGGCGTCCGAAGTCCACGACATCACCTCAATCGCCTCCGCAGCCTATTGTAACCGATTCTTCATCTTCACCTCCGCTTCCTAGTACGGGCAACTTGATCGGCGGCGGTGGTGGTGGGGTGGGAGCGGCGAGAAAGGGGAAGAAGAAGAAGGCGGGAGCTAGACTATGGATGAGATTCGACACGAGTGGGGTTTCGGAGCTGGTGGAATACGATAAGAGTGCGATAATTAAAAGGGCTTCAATTCCCGCTAGGGATTTGAGTGTTGAAAAATAAGCAAATCCACCGAAAGGTGAATTAAAATAATCCACCGGCAGATTTTAGTCAAAAAGGGGATGGGAATTTTTGTTTAAATATTAAATGGGATAATTCAATTTAGTCACTAAACTTTAGGGTACTTATAAATTAGTCCTTATGTTTTAACTATAAATACCCTAGCTCATTTAGCTTCAAAATCATCCCAAAACATTCTAGCTTTCTTCCAATACTAGAGAGAATTTAGAGAGTTTCTTAAGAGTTGTTTTCTCCTTTTTATCTAGAGAGAATTATCATTGTTTTCTCCTTGGTAGATCGAGAGAGGTTGTAATTCCTATTTTCTCATAGTGAAATTCTTCTACCGTTGCCCGTGGTTTTTACCCTAAATATTTTAGGGGTTTTCCACGTAAATTTTGTGTCTCTTTTATCTTCATTTTTATTTTCTCAAATTATCAGTTGCGATTTTGCTCTATCCGATAGCCGTCTTACGCAACAATTGGTATCAAAGCCAGATTGGAGTGTGTAATATCTGCTTATTGGCTTTGTGGTTGCCACTAAAAGGTGGATCCTCTAACATAAGAAAGTAATAAGTTATTACCCATTCTTTGAAGGTTCCAGAGAACTATTCACTATAGTGAAATAGTGGGAGCTATCCGTAAAAGAAGCTATGGCAACGAAATTTGATATTGAAAAGTTCAATGGGAGAAATTTCTCATTGTGGAAATTAAAGATGAAGGCCATCCTGAGGAAAGACGGGTGTCTAGCGGCTATCAATGAAAGGCCGGTGGATTTCACAGATGACATCAAATGGAACGAGATGGACGGGAATGCTATGGCAAACTTTCATCTAGCATTAGCAGATGAAGTATTGTCAAGCATCGAGGAGAAGAAGACAGCTAAGGAGATATGGGATCATCTCACAAAACTGTACGAGGCCACATCGTTGCACAATAAAATTTTCCTTAAAAGGAAATTGTACACTCTTCGTATGCCAGAATCTACTTCAGTGACGGAGCACTTAAATACACTGAACACCTTATTTTCTCAGCTTACATCCTTAAGCTGTAAAATAGGAGAACAAGAACGTGCTGAACTTCTACTTCAAAGTCTACCGGATTCGTACGATCAACTCATCATCAACTTGACAAACAGTAATGTCACCAGTCTAGTCTTCGATGACGTTGCAGCTGCTGTTCTACAAGAAGAAAATCGGCGCAAGAACAAGGAAGACAGACAAGTAAATCTGCAACAAGCAGAAGCGTTGACAACGACGAGAGGGAGATCAACAGAACGTGGCCAAAGCAGCAGTCACAAACATGGTAGATCAAAGTCGAGGAGTAAGAAGAATTTAAAGTGCTACCACTGTGGAAAGAAGGGTCACTTGAAGAAGGATTATTGGAGTCTAAATAAAAACTCTAATCCATAAGGCAATACCGCAAACACTTCAGATGATGGAGATGCTCTATGCTGTGAAGCGTCAACCACCGTGGAAGGAAGAAAACGATTTGCAGATATATGGCTCATTGATTCGGGAGCCAACATATCACATGACCTCAAGAAGAGAATGGTTACATCATTATGAACCTGTCTCAGGAGGATCTGTGTATAGTTGCAATGATCATGCCTTAGAAATCATTGGCGTGGGAACCATCAAATTGAAGATGTATGATGGAACAATTAAAGTTGTTCGAGATGTGCGGCACGTGAAAGGTCTGAAGAAAAATTTATTATCCTACGGATTGTTGGATAATAATGCAAGCAAGATTGAAACACGGAAATGAATCATGAAGGTGTTCCGTGGAGCGCTTGTGGTGTTGAAAGGCGAAAAGATAGCTGCAAACTTGTACATGCTGAAGGGAGAGACTTTGCTAGAAGCAGAAGCCTTTGTTGCCTCATGTAGTTCAGATTCTGCAATGCTATGGCATAAGAAACTTGGACACATATCAGAACAAGGAATGAAAGTCCTTGCGGAGAAAAAGCTACTTCCAGGCTTAACAAAGGTATCACTTACTTTGTGTGAGCATTGCATAACAAGTAAGCAGCACCGGTTGAAATTCAACACATCAAATTCTAGAGGCAAAAGTGTTCTAGAATTGATTCATTCTGACGTATGGCAAGCACCAGTTACATCCCTAGGCGGAGAAAAATACTTTGTCTCATTTTATTGATGACTACTCTATGAGATGTTGGGTATACCCTATTAAGAAGAAGTCAGACGTGTTTTCCACTTTCAAAAACTTCAAAGCGCGGGTGGAACTTGATTCTGGAAATAAGATCAAGTGTTTCAGAACAGATAATGGAGGAGAATACACAAGCGAAGAATTTGATGACTTTTGCAGGAAAGAAGGCATCAAAAGACAGTTCACAGTGGCGAACACTCCTCAACAAAATGGAGTGGCAGAGCGGATGAACAGAACCTTGTTAGAAAGAACAAGAGCAATGTTGAGGGATGCAGGCCTAGAAAAATCATTCTGGGCAGAAGCAGTCAATACCGCCTGTTATTTGGTGAATCGAGCTCCATCAACTGCAATAGAGCTGAAGACACCAATGGAGATGTGGGCTGGTAAACCGGTTGATTATTCAAACCTCCATGTATTTGGAAATATTGTGTACGTTATGTACAACTCCCAAGAAATTTCAAAGCTCGATCCAAAATCCAGGAAATGCAAATTCTTGGGGTATACTGATGGTGTAAAGGGGTATCGCTTATGGGATCCCATTGCCTGCAAAGTGATCATCAGCAGAGATGTTATCTTTGTAGAAGATAAGCTACAAAGAAAAGAAGAAGATAGTAGCGCTGAAAAGTCAGAGACTACGTAGATACATGTGGAAAAGGAGGTTGAACAAGGAGATTCTTCTGAAGCAGAACTAGCACATGATGAACAAGAACCAGAGAGTTCTGAAGCTCCAACAACTCTCGTCAATCAGACCATATGAGAAGACGTCCCAATTGGCACTCAGATTATGTTATAGAAGGTAATATTGCATACTGTCTTTTAACAGAGGATGGTGAGCCATCAACATACCAGGAGGCAATAAACAACTCATATGCTTCACTATGGATGATGGCGATGCAAGAAGAAATCGAAGCTCTTCATAAAAATAATACATGGGACCTTGTGCCACTATCACAAGGAAGGAAGCCAATTGGTAACAAATGGGTCTTCAAAATCAAGCGAAATGGTGACGATCAAGTGGAGAGGTATCGTGCAAGACTGGTGGTCAAAGGATATGCTCAGAAAGAATGTATTGATTTCAATGAAATATTTTCTCCTGTGGTTCGACTAACAACAGTTCGAGTAGTTTTGGCAATGTGTGCTACATTGAACTTACATCTAGAGCAGCTAGATGTTAAAATAGCTTTTCTTCATGGAAATCTTGAAGAAGAGATTTACATGCTCCAGCCTGAAGGTTTTGAAGAAAAAGAAAAGAAGAACTTGGTTTGCAGGTTGAACAAATCTCTGTACGGTCTAAAGCAGGCGCCGAGGTGTTGGTATAAGAGATTTGATTCATTCATTATGTGCCTTGGATACAACAGACTTAATTTAGACCCTTGTGCTTATTTCAAGAGGTCTGATGATAAAAATTTTGTTATATTGTTGTTGTATGTGGATGACATGTTGGTTGCAGGACCCAACAAAGATCATATTGAAGAATTAAAGGCACAACTGGCTAGGGAATTTGAAATGAAGGACTTGGGATCAGCAAACAAGATTCTAGGGATGCAAATTCACCGAGACAGAAGTAATAGGAAGATTTGGCTTTCACAAAAGAATTACTTGAGGAAGATCTTGTCACGATTCAGCATGCAAGATTGTAAGCCAATTTCTACCCCTCTTCCTATTAACTTCAAATTATCCTCCAGTATGAGTCCTAGCAGTGAAGAAGAGAGGATGGAGATGTCTCGAGTACTGTATGCATCAGCAGTGGGAAGTTTAATGTTCGCTATGATATGCACAAGACCAGACATTGCATAAGCAGTGGGAGTGGTTAGTCGGTACATGGCGAATCCAGGCAAAGAGCATTGGAATAAAATAAAGAGGATCCTAAGATACATCAAAGGGACCTCAAATATTGCATTATGTTACGGAGGATCAAACTTACTAATCAATGGGTATGTAGATTCTGACTATGCAGGGGATTTGGATAAAAGCAAATCTACTACAGGATATGTGTTCAAAGTTGCTGGTGGAGCTGTAAGCTGGGTTTCAAATTGCAGTCAGTTGTGGCTACGTCCACAACAGAGGCAGAATATGTAGCAGCTACACAAGCCAGTAAAGAAGCAATTTGGTTAAAGATGCTATTGGAGGAGCTTGGGCACAATCAAGAGTATGTCTCTCTGTTTTGTGACAGTCAAAGCGCCTTGCATCTAGCAAGGAATCCGCATTTCATTCAAGGACAAAGCACATACGAGTTCAGTACCATTTCATTCTTGAAAAGGTGGAAGAAGGGACAGTAGATATGCAGAAGATCCATACTAAAGACAACATAGCAGATTTCATGACGAAGGCGATCAACACTGATAAATTTACTTGGTGTCGATCCTCCTGTGGTCTGTCAGAGACATAAGCAACATGAAGGTACAAGGTAGAAAGAATGGTGTGAAGATATGATTGTTCCAATCAAATCTTCAAGTGGGAGATTGTTGAAAAATAAGCAAATCCACCGAAAGGTGAATTAAAATAATCCACCGGCATATTTTAGTCAAAAAGGGGGGATGGAAATTTTGTTTAAATATTAAATGGGATAATTCAATTTAGTCACTAAACTTTAGGGTATTTATAAATTAGTCCTTATGTTTTAACTATAAATACCCTAGCTCATTTAGCTTCAAAATCATCCCAAAACATTCTAGCTTTCTTCTAAAACTAGAGAGAATTTAGAGAGTTTCTTGAGAGTTGTTTTCTCCTTTTTATCTAGAGAGAATTATCATTGTTTTCTCCTTGGTAGATCGAGAGGTTGTAATTCCTATTTTCACATAGTGAAATTCTTCTACCGTTGCCCGTGGTTTTTACCCTAAATATTTTAAGGGTTTTCCACGTAAATTTTGTGTCTCTTTTATCTTCATTTTTATTTTCTCAAATTATCAGTTGCGATTTTGCTCTATCCGATAGTCGTATTACGCAACATTGAGGATCCTCGACCCTGTCTTTTCTCACTCCTCCACTATTCTTGGTATGTTTAACAATTTGAAACTATGGCTTTCTTTTTTTCAATTCTTTGGGTAAATTGCTTTTGATGGATTTAGTTTGCTTATAGTTTGCCATTTTTTACTTTACTGATGTCGATCTAGTTGATTTTAGGGTTCGCCTGATTTAGTGTCCCCTTATTTATGTACTGAGGATTTATGTACTAGGAAGTGTAGAAGCTGTGAGTTTAGAGTGGAATTGCATATGCTTGCTAAGATTCAGATTTATGAACTATGAACTGCTCTCGTTTTTAAGTCTGAAGATTGCTTCTAAAAGTAAGATAGGGAGCATTTTGGTTGGAAATGAGTGCCACTGGAGTGATTTCTTAGTTTTCTTGCTGATTAACCCTCTGACACATGTTGTTCTGGCACTTCTTTTTTGTCGAAGTACCTGTGTTCTACGCCCTCTTGTCCAACCCATATCTGCCTGATATGAGTATATGACTTTGGACCTTCGAAATAAGTGGAGAAACTTGGTAAAATTTGAACAATTTAGTTGATTGTTACTCTCTTGAAGTATTCTTTGTTCTTGGTTCCTTGCCAACTCTTCAGCATATATTGTTACTCTCTGTTGATTGTTGAATTTCAGTTGGATTTTACAATGGGAATTGATTGAACGTTTTAAGTTATCCGGTATTAATTAAAGATTTTATTTGCTTTGGTTATGAATTACGCTCGTGATAGTAAGCTGAATGTGGTGTTCAGGCAGATCTCGGTCAGAAAAACTCCCATATTTAAGGTCACATATACATGACACCACCATGCTTAATGACAGAGTTCCTTGGCAGTTGGCACTTTTTGTGATTGAGAATCTCTTTTGTTGGGATGCTGGGAAATACATAGCTGTGAACCAAGCACGTGTATTCCACTATTTGCTTGTCTGCTCTCAAAGGATGAAGGGCGTGAATTATAGTTTAGTTTTATATGCTCTCGAGACTCTATTCCATTTTTTTCTTATTTCGATCTGTTTTGTACCTTGGTCTATTTCATTGTCTAGGTATATGTATCAAACAATTAAGGATATTGGATGCTTTGTTAACTCATCGTTATCATGAAACCACTAAGACATCTTTCTGAGATTCTATCGTATAATTTCCAGCCCGGGAGAAAGCCATGGTTGTCAATTTAGAGTTTATAAAGGCTATTGTTACAGCTGAAGAAGTTCTCATACTGGATCCTCTACAACAGGAGGTTCTTCAATTCGTGGATCAACTAAGACTACAACTTCCTTATAGAAGTGAATATAAGACTCGAGGAACGGGCACGGTGGGTGTAAATGATAGTGAAACCCATGTTTCAACTGGTGGATGGTGGTTGCCTGTTCCTGAAGCCATGGAGAGTTTGCAGTATGAGCTTCCATTTGAGTTTCAGGTTCTGGAGATAGCATTAGAGGTTGTCTGCTCATTTCTGGACAAAAGTGTGGCAGAACTCGAGAGGGATGCTTACCCTGTGTTGGATGAACTGGCCCGAAATGTCAGTACCAAGAATCTGGAGCACGTGCGGAGTTTGAAAAGCAATCTCACTCGTCTTCTTGCACATGTACAAAAGGTATTCTTTAATCTTTATGTATGTGTCTTTCCGCATCTGTATGTTTCTTTCTATGTCGTAGGTGTTGCTCATAAGGAGAATGCTCCTTATCTGGATTCGGTGCCTCTGTGTCTTTGAAGGGAGGGAGGGCCAATTACATGACATGTCAGAATGATCGGAATACGAATATAACTTCCCAAGGATCGGGTTGAAACTCTACTATTTGCTATAAACAAATTTAAAGTGAAAATATGATTCATTAAAGCTGTAACTGATTGATGCTGCATCAATTACCCAATACCCATATTTGATTTTTTGTGTGGAACATTAACGAGTACCCATTGAATGTCAGGTGAGGGATGAAATTGAACATCTACTGGATGACAATGAAGATATGGAAAATTTGTATTTGACAAGAAAGTGGATCCAAAATCAGCAATCGGAGGCTTTATCAGGAGCTGCAGCCTCAAATAGCATCACTACCATTGTCTATCTTTACTCGGTTCAAACAGGAGCGGAAGTTTGGTGAGCATCCACAACTTGGATGATGATGATGTCGAGGATTTAGAGATGTTGCTCGAGGGTTTTTTCATGCAGCTGGACGGAACGCAAAACAAGATATTATCTGTGAGTATTCGTCTTTATCATGCGGAATTGATGCATCTACTTTCATCTCCTTGACTTGATACATCCCCGCAGGTACGAGAGTACATCGATGATACAGAAGACTATGTTAACATCCAACTCGACAACCAACGAAACGAGCTCATTCAACTTCAATTGACATTGACCATCGCATCGTTCGCCATAGCCATCGAAACATTGATAGCCGGGTGGTTCGGCATGAACATCCCTTATACGTGGGACCACACGGACGGGGTATTTGATATCTTTTTGGGATGTATTACTGAAGGGAGCGTGTTGATTTTCCTGCTTGTCCTAGGATATGCCAGAAGGAAGAAGCTGCTTGGTTCTTAAAATCGATCCTCATCATCAACTATGAATGTGCATTTTACCATAATTGTGCTTATTCATGGACATCCCCCGGCAATGGGATGTCATATTGTAGTATATACAGAAAACAAAAGGACCGGCACCCAACTTCTCTATTACATGTTTTAAGATCACAAGTGTTTGAAAATACAGGCATACATAATACATGCATGCATACATACATGCATACCATCTTTTAGATTTATGTTGGATATCAATTTTCATCTTGCTAGCTGATCAGCAGTTTGTATTAGTTCGGATTTGTTAGTGTTAATCTTTAAATAAATTGGGCAAAATGATTCCTCAAAAAAAAATTGTGATGTTGACATTTTCAATCAATTTTATATAATTTTAATTGATATAAATTTAGCTTTTAATATTTACGTAAACTACATTAGTGGTCTTTTTTATTTTTGGTCTGTTTGATTTTAGTCATCGATTTTGAAAAAGTTACGTTAATTTGATTTAAACATTTATATAAAATATTATTTTAACACCTCCATTTTAGATAAAATATTAATTTGATCTTTGAATTCAGTCAAAGTTCACACTGTTGGCTATCACTCTTAATTGTTGTCGATCACTATTGGTTGACGTCACATGTTAACATTGACTATCGTTGTCGATGATTGTTGATTTTTAAAATTTTTAGTTCATTCATTTTTTTATCTTTTGAACACGAATTCAGTGTTCGTTTCATTGAAAAATATATCGATAAAATAAAAAAAATCATTTGATTTTTGGATTGAAAAAACAAATAACTCAAAACTTTTGGGACTCATTTTCGATTTGAAATGGGATTTTAAAAATAATAATCCATAAAAGTGAGGAATAAACAAACTTGGAGCAAGAGAGAGGGGTAAAAGGATGATGTTGATGAATATCATAATCTACAAAATGAAATCACACATCATCATCTTAGGGTTCTCCACCCGTAGGTTGTCATATGGATAAAGCTTAGGTGTAAATGGCATTTCAGAGGCTTTATCATTCCAACGATGCAAAGAAGCTCAAACCTCCACACATTGTCGAGTTGTATGCAGGTGGGCAGTGATAAAGGATGGTCGGGAATCGTACTAAGGTGTCGCATTAACCATGCCGAGGTGGCTTACATCGTTCGTCACCAGCTTATGAGCCTTTCACCGAACGGTGAACTCCCCGACGAAGTTGAACATGGGGCTAAAGTAATAGAAACTTTTGCAAACCAGGGGCTTAAAGAGAGCGTGCACCTGCCTTCAAGCCTTTAAAAAGGCTATTTACTCCGATCTTTTCAATAAAATTGTCGATGGGGTTGGATCCGATGTGTCCGTTTACGACGGCTTGTTTGAGCGTCGTGGCCGGAATCAGTCTTAACTATGCCGATATTGATTGTTACACTACAATGAAAATGAATTTCATAAATGATCTCGAATTGTTCCATCTAAATACAGGTTTTGTGGGATTGTATCTAAGACGTTGTCTAAGCTTATACCTATGTATACGTTTATTAAACTCATGTCAGAGAAGAAAGAAGGGGTTATGAAGTTCAAAAGTGATAATATTGTACATCTCATCAAATATTTTTTTTAGAAAAATAATAATCTTGTGATGAGTAATATATAAACAGTAATTTTTAAGTTAAAATATTAATAAATGATATGAGATATAATGTGTCATCATATTATTAATTAAATGTTTTTTATAAAAAATATTATTAAAGATTAAAATAATAATAAAAATTATAATTTAGATGCTTATTGAAAGCCAATATACCTAGAGATAAATTAAATACAGATATAAAAGATACAGTTTAAGAGAACAAGTATATTTTCGTGTAAAATCCATAAGTTTTATGAAATGTAAGTGAATTATATCCTTAAAAATATATATATTTTAAAAGATTAATCTCGTGTTCTTATGGCGAAAAATAATCTACGAACGAGATTTTATTGATATAATTTGTCCTATTCAGAGCTTAAATTTTATAAAGTATAAGATTTAGAGTTTAAGAATCATGATATGGGATAAAAGGTCATTTAAATATATAAGATTACGTATGAATCAAGTGATCTCACTGATTAAAAGATTGTTGCTACTTTTTGAAGTCTCAGATTCGAGAACAATATATACAAGGTGTATAAGCGTTCATTGTCAAATGATTTAGTCTTTCAAACAAATATTACATTATATTCCCTTCAAATTAATAAAAAAGAAAAAACATTTATGATATAACATTCAACCAGATATATTTATAAAATCTAGAATTTATACGATCAATATATCTAATAATTTTTCAATTTGAAATATAATATTTAAAAACACCAACAACACAACTATAACCGATAAACATAATATAAAATAATTAAGCTTGCATTTATTCTTTCGATGTATAGTTAATAATGCAAATAAAAAATCCGAAAAAAAGGAAGGAAAAAAAAACAAAAAATCATCTGCCAATACCTATCAATGCAATAATTAAATTTGTCTGAAAACAGAGACAGACAGTGTTATGAAAATTTGTCCATGTTTTGCTAAAAACAGCACTGTTGAGAGACATGTCTTACAGTAAACTTCAACTGCATCTCCACCATCTATTCCTTTCTTCCTCATCTTAAAACTTCGAAAAGGAAAGATTAAAAAAAGGTCAAATGTTAGATTTGATCCCTGTACTATGCTTCACTTTGGCATTTAGTCTCTATATTATAATTTGATATAATTGCATTCCTCTGTTTTTATGATATAATTAGTTAGTTCAAATAGTTCGCATTGTTACCGGCAAGTATCGAGTGGAACGTTAAAAGCACATTGCACCTTCGATAAGAGAAATCACGTTCAAACTTTGGAGACGATATTATTAGGAATAATAATTACGAGTCTTGGATATAAACTGTAAAATAAATTTAAAAAATTAAAAAAATCAATTAAAATGCTTTTATGGATATTTCTTTGAAACGTTTTTTTAACTCATCGTACTGACATGATTCTTTTGTGTTCAAATTTTTTCTTTAAAAAGAAGAAGAAATCAACACTTTTGATGGAATAATTAACATTTCAACCATTTGGGTTGATTAATGACATTACAAAAGTGGAAATATCAAATTAAAATACAAAAGAATAAATTCCAAATTCAAGCGTTGTAGGAGGAGGAAAACCATAATTTAGCCCAAAAATGGCCATTGGGAATGTTAGGATTCTTTATACAAGAAGAAGGTTGGTTTAATTATGGGTCTAGTCGGTGTACTCTTCAGAAATTCTAAATTTAATCTCTCTTTATAAAATTTCAAGAATTTAGTTCCTATACTTATCATATTCATAAATTAAAGTTTAATTAAGAATATTGCTAACGGACACCAAATTCGTAGAATTTAAAATAAAGAGACTAAATTTCATTTATCGAAAGAGTACGAGAACTAAGTTATATTATAGATTTCTTGTTTTCTAAGCAACAATGTTATGGTTTGAGATGAAAAGAAATCACAAATACTGATAATTTGTTTCTAAATTTAGGACAAATTTACACCTTCAAACTCCAAAACCTACCTTGCTGGCAAAGAAAGAACATATTACAAATGGAACACTTCAAAAGAGACCAACAAAGGGAACCGGAGCGGGGAAAGACCGGTTAACCATCGTCCTTGCAACCAGTCGCCGGTGATTGTTTTCGGTAAACGCTTTCTCGACCTTTTCAGCCACCGCAATGACGAACTTTACGGCGAGTTTCACCAACTCCATGCAGAACTCTAATCTCAGCACCACCATTGTTGCAAACTTGCAAGCTCCTCTTGGACATTTCTTTCTTCTTTTCCTTTTCCTTCTATTTCCCTCATCCTATGTATAATACCATGAAAAAGCCTAGCTTATTGGGCAATAAAAGGGAAATAAATTAATAATAAATTATTGCTTGCAGTGTATAATTCGTCCCTTTGAAACATCCAATGGCCGTTGGATAAAGTAACATTTAGTCCCTTAATGTGAAAAGTATTCATATTTTAGTCCCTGATTTTTTCAGTCCATGTGACAATATGCCATGTGACTCGAGTTATATATATCTTAACTTATTTTGAATTCTATTTTGTTTAATGTTTTAACCTTTAGTATAACTTTCTATATTATTTTTATAAGATTAAGTATTATATAAAAGAATAATTTTATTAAAATAAAAATAGTAATTATTAAATGTAATGATGAGCATTTTAGTAAGTATTTCAAAACTAAACGAGACAGATATGATGTTGAACCTTGGAAATTTTAATCAAAATTCCAACTTGCCTAACCTAAAGTTGTGTTTGAAAGATCAAGATAGAAACCTAATAGGTTATATTGTTTTTCGAAATCTAAAATTTACTCTAAATTTATCAGATTCGTCAAAGTTGTTTTCGAGTTATATTATTGCTTGAAAATAGTACAGAAAATCATAAATTTTTACTATTGATTACATAATTAAATATTACTTTAAGTATTCTCTATGATTTGAATTTTCTTTTAACTTTCATTATACATTTTATATTCTAAGATATTCTTTCTTTAATTTTAAAATTTATTCTAGTTTTCTCTCATTGGTGCGTCGCTCATCCCTTTTTCTTTTCGTCTTTGTTGATCGACGGTGACACCAACTTTATATTGATTGTCGATCATCGGTATTCTTTATTGTTCGTTTTTCTCTTAGATCGCATCTTTATTTCTTTTGTTTTTTTATTTTGAAAAAATTTGCATGTATGGCACATTTTCATCTGCCTTTATGACATGTTTTCTTATGTCTTTTAACACGTTTTTCGATCATTTGACTGTTGTTTTCATTTATCTTTTACTAAGGGTTGATTAAGGGATGAACCTAGAGGGGGCGGTCGCCTCCTGAAAATTTCAAATTCCTCTATGTTTTAGATATTTTCTTTTTGTTTTCTATTGAAAATATGTTTTCTTCCTCCTAAAATTTTACAATTTCCCTTCTACTTAAAATGTTATAAGTTCGCTCTTCCTAACATAAAATTTTGCGTCCGTCTTTGACATCGTCATGACATATCAAGATTGCGCTTATTAATATCTTGTTGATCTTCCCTGCTTTGGACCATTAGATAGATTTTAACGTCACCCGATTCTAATTTACGATTTGTTGGTGGTCTTTCAGTAGCTTGATCCCTTTTTTTGGTTCGTTTGCCGGTGTGATTAGCTCTATTTGTAACTATTTTTATTCGATTTTTTTTGTTATAATTTTAATATTTCTTGTATAGTCCTTGTGATCTTAATTTTTAATAAAATTAGTGGCTTATGTAAAAAAACCATTACTTTAAGTATACATGATATAAGTATATAACTGATATTTTATATTTATGAAACTTACGTGATTTTCTGTACTATTTGTCGTAACCGTCTTTCGGTTGGACCCGGGATGTGGGCTTCGACTTGGATTAAATGAATTGGAGTCGCCACCGACCACTTATTTTAAAATAAATGGATTGATCGGATACCCTATTTCTTACCTGATCTGCGTTATACCAGAAATACGTCGGGTTCGGGAGTCGGTTACGGTCAAGGAAGGATTAGCACCCTTGTACCGTCCTTTCGGTACCAATTAATTTATCGGTTGTCTTTAATTGTGGAAATCAAAAAAAATTAAATTACCCGATTCGAAGTACCTACCTTTGATCGAATGAAATTACCTTAAAAAGTCAAAATGTCAGATAGGAAATAATAAAGGAATATTAAATAAATCAAAATGAGAAAATAAAATAAAATATAAATAAATAAATAAAGCTAGATAAAAGAAGGGGGAAACGGTTTAAAAAATCTAAATTTTAAAGGAAATCAATAAACAAATGAATAAATGAATGATAAAAAGAACAAAAAAAATATGTTAATTTAAAATGAAACAAAAAATAATAATTGTTGCTTTGTTGGAATATAGTCATAAAGGAACATATACGTGGGAATCACTTAGTAGAAATTTACAGCATTGGATTCCATTTTCATTGAATTTCCTGAACAAGACAATGCCAAAATCTGTTTAGACGGCAAAAAATTTGACTTAAGGGAATTAAGATCACATTCCTAACAATAACAATAATGCACAAAAGTAATAACTAAAATTATTAATATAAATACGATGAAGTATGGAACATATACATATATAATATACCATAATACTAATAAAATAAACAAAAAACGTAATATGTTAAATAATGTAAAAAATAAATAAAATAAAATTTAAAAGCTAAAACACTAATTGACTTTTAATATGGGCTAAATTGAAAAAAAAACAAATCAAATGGCCAAATTAAAAGAAAATCGGGTTTAAATTCAATTTTGGGATCAAAATAAAGGTACTGAAACATCAGAGGGACCAAAAGGGTAGTTTACCCTATTTTATTCAAAAACATGCGGATCCCCTAGGGGATCCGCTTGGGTTATCGGGTCGGGTTGTGGGCTTTACTATAAAAGCCAATATATTTTTTAAAACCTCATTTCTCTTCTTCTCCACGAGAGCACCCCTACCCCTTCTTTATTTTGCTCTCATTTGTTCTTCATGCTGAAGAACAAAGGCGGCCGGTACTCATGAGGAACCCAGAACCCAGCCGCGCTCCGTCGTGCGCCACCTCGTCGGCCGCCGTTCATCGGCGGCGAAATTGAAAAAGCTTTCATTTTTTCAAAAGATCCTTGTACCCTCGTTCCGAAATCAACATATTTTTCCAAAATTCGCCTCGTAGGGGTATAGATCCAAAAAAGAAGATTCGACCACCTCCCCCTCCGATCATCGGCGCAACCCGCTTTTGGGTTATTCGGGTTCAAAAACAAAACAAGAATTGGAAGGCATACAACAATAACAACCGAATAAGGTAAAAGACAATCTTTCTTTTATTTCTCTGTCAAAAACTTTACAAATGCCCGTATTTCCTTTTAGGATTTGCTAGCATTTTCGTGTGATATTCTCTGTAAAAAAACCTCCCCCCCTTCATCTAAGTTACATGCAATATTTATACTGAAGAAAATATGCTATTTTTAGAGTCCTAACTACACTGGTCTTTGTTTTTTGCACGTTTCTTGACTTGGTTTGTTGCCGAGGAAATCGGCATTGGGGACGTGGAACATGAGGGAAGCTTACGGTGTTGGCTTGGATGAGATGCGTGAGTGGCGAGGAGTCCACGGTGAGTGGAGCGCGGCGCTGATGGATCTTGGAACTAGGGTTTCAAAAACCCTAGCTATTTTCACGGGTTTGGACCAGTTGGGCTGCTGACTGGCATTTGGGCCACCCGTTGTTGGGCCTGTAAAATGTAAAATAATATGTAAATATATGTGTATTATAAAATATAATACATAACTATATTATATAATATAATAATTTTAATTGAATGGAAAATGTCGAAATTTGGTGTCTACAGTTGCCCCTCTTTGCTCATTATCGTGTAATGAAAATAGAGCAAAGATTAAAGACGCAAATTTCGGTCACATCGAACATCCTCTGTCGTAGAGTTGAAATCCGATATTGAAACTGGTTTGTCAATATGAATCACGAAATGACTCCCTCGTCGTGAGGTTGAGTCAAAACTGGAAAATTCTGAGCATGAATCATTCGTCGTGAAGTTGAAATAGAACTCAGAGTATTGGGAAGTAGCTCATGGATCGTCTTCTAGCCCAAGATACTTCGTCGTGAAGGTGGAACTTGTCTTGAAGACTTCAGTGTTGTTGTGTTACAGATGACTCATTCGTCGTGAAGTTGGGTCAATATGTTGGGGAAGTTGGAATTGTATATGGCTCCTTCGTCGTGAAGTTGAGCCTGAGAATTGGATATCCTTCATCACGAAGTTGAGATCCAATGCAAGTTGCGTTGTTTCGAGGCCAATATCCTTCGCTGTGAAGTTGAAATTGACTCTGAAACTGGAAAGTGTGTTGACAGACACTCCTTCTTTGAGTTGAATATCCTTCGCCGTGAAGTTGAAATCCAATCTAAAGATGATGATGCTTGTATGCACGATTCCCTTCGTCGTGAAGTTGAAACTGCGGGTGGCCGATTCGTTGTGAAGTTGAGCTTGCGTTGGATATCCTTCGTCGTGAAGTTGAAATCCAAGTATTGTTCCGAGTCCAATATCCTCCGTCGTGAAGTTGAAATTGGCTCTGGAACCGGGAAATTGTTTATTGACAACCAGCCGTCCTTGTGTTGTCTTGAGTCCAATATCCTTCGCTGTGAAGTTAAAATTGGCTCTGAAATTGGGAAATTGTTTGTTGATAACCAGCGGTCCCTTCGTCGTGAAGTTGAACTTGCATTGTCTGGAGTCCAATATCCTTTGTTGTGAAGTTGAAATTGGCTCTAAAATTGAGAAGTTGTTTGTTGACAACCAGCGGTCCCTTTGTCGTGAAGTTGAACTTGCGTTGTCTGAAATCCAATATCCTTCGCTGTGAAGTTGAAATTGGTTCTGAAATTGGGAAGTTGTTTATTGACAACCAGCGGTCCCTTCGTCGTGAAGTTGAACTTGCATTGTCTGGAGTCCAATATCCTTCGCTATGAAATTGGGAAGTTGTTTATTGACAACCAGCGGTCCCTTCGTCATGAAGTTGAACTTGCGTTGTCTTGAGTCCAATATCCTTCGCTGTGAAGTTGAAATTGGCTCTGAAATTGAGAAGTTATTTATTGACAACCAGCGGTCCCTTCGTCGTGAAGTTGAACTTGCGTTGTCTGGAGTGGCACGATATCCTCCGTCGTGGAGTTGAAATCGCGGATGGCCCCTTCATCGTGAAGTTAAGCCTTGGCTTGAATATCCTTCGTCGTGAAGTTGAAATCCAAGTATTGTATGTTGCGGGTAGACATAATTCCCTTCGCCGTGAAGTTGAAACCATGGAGACCCCTTTATTGTGAAGTTTGGCTTCGAGCTAGATATCCTTCGTCGTGAAGTTGAAATCTACTCTCGAGCAAATTGTGTCGCTTCGAGTCCAATTTCCTTCGCTGCGAAGTTGAAATTGACTCTAGCTAAAACCTGAAAAAGTTATGCATATATGTGATGAGATGGATGCAATGCTCTTAGGTATGCCTCAAATGCATATGCAACATATGTTATTTTTGGGCACATGAGAGAAATCTCAATCTCCGGTTGCTTTTCTGAAATCTTAGTTCTAGAATCTTCAAGTTCTGATCCCTGATCTCAAATTCTTCAAATGTTCAAATCTGATGTGCACATTCTATTTTTGATTTGAGAAATGCTTCTCGACCATCCCAAGTATGTGCATGACCTGAGTGTAACGATTCAGATGATGCTTCAAGAGAAGTTGTCTTGAAAGAGATAGGATTCGTTTCAAGGGAAACTGTCTTAAGAGAGACAATGGTGAGCACGATTCCCTTCGTTGTGAAGTTGAAACCGTGGGTGTAACATCCCAAATTATGGATTAGTGACCAAATTGTAAAGTTTCAGAATTTGATGACTAAAGTAGAAGAATGAAATAGTTCAATGATTATTGGTTATATATGATGAAGGTTATTTAGTAATTATTAAAGGAAATAAAGGGTAAAATGGTCATTTGATCATTTAAGGAAAAAAATGGAATTATATACACGTGGAAAGGGAGAGAATTCTCTTCTCCTTTCTTCTTCTTCTTCTTCACGTGGAAGCCAAGAGCAAAGGTAAGTTTGATTTAGCTTTTGATTTCTTGAAAATTTTAAGTTGGATTTGAGTCTTTGAGGGTTATATAAGCTTAAGGAAAGCTTATATAAGTTTAAAACACCAAAGAGATAGAATTAGAAAGGAATTTCTATTAAGGGTTTATAAATGAACTTTTGTTATAGAAAGGTTTTTGAAGTTCTAAAGTTGGATTTGACTTGCCATCAGCTTAATTAAGAAGTATTAAGTGTTAGAATTGGATTTGAAACATGTGGAAATAGGGTATGATTCTTGAAATTCCTAAAGAGGAGAGGATATTAAGGTTAAAGATGAGATAAATGAATATTAATGAGTTTAATTATGTATATGAAAGTTAGGAATATGAAAGGGGTGGAAATATGAAGGATTTAATCCAAAAAGAAGGATTTTTTGGGTTCAAAAAGAGGTTCTGGGCAGAGTGCATCGATGCATATTCATAGTGCACCGATGCATTAATGTTAAAACCCAAAAATTGTTTGAAGGTGCATCGATGCATTGGTAGTGCATCGATGCACTCTTTTAAAATAAATACATCGAATGCAATTTGTGCATCGATGCATAAGTAGTGCATCGATGCATCCCATTAATAAGGAAACATCGAATGCAATTAGTGCATCGATGCATAAGGCATGCATCGATGCATCCCAGTAATAATACAACATCGAATACATTTTATGCACCGATGCATCAGTAGTGCATCAATGCATACCTTTATTAAAAGATGAAATTGACTTTTCTCTTGGTCTAAAGAGTGAACCATTAGAGTATATTAGTTATAATACTAATATAGATCTATGTATGATGATGTAGATGTAGAACGTGATCCTGTTCCGGATCAATTGAAGGATTATAATCGAATCAAAGCAAAGCTAAGGTGAGTGCACATTCTCTAGTATATGAGGTTCAAGGGAAAATAAGACTTGTGATAAGTCTATTTCCAATAGTGAAAAACATGAATTCATAGAAGTATGTATTTGTTATGATTTATATGTGTGCATGGGTATATGTGTTATTGATATGAATATGGTAAGTAAAAGGGATTAATGGTGATGATAAGAATAATAATAAGGATAATGAAGTGATAGGTATATGTGAATATAGGTATTGATATGTTTTGTATGTATTGTAAGATGATATGTCTATGTGCTAACATGATAAGATGACAATGAGTTACATGTCATATGAACACATGAGAAATGTTATGAGCCATATGAAAGAGAAAGTATATGTGATACATGAGGGTGAATCTTATGTGACATATGAATATGAATTCATATGAAAAGTGACATGAATTACATGAAAGAAACTACGTGATTACATGTATATGTGAATGAAACCATGAGCTTATATGAATATATGATATGGTTACATGAATATGTAAAAGGATATAAAAGATAATGCTCATGTTATGTGTCATGAGAGCTAGGGGTATAGTTGGCATGCCAAGAGTCGAGGGTCTATGTGGTTCTTCGGGATATATATATATTCTTTGGAACATGTGTGAAGTCTGGTGAGACACATACTTGATCCCTAGTATATGTATATGATTCTTAAGGAGTGATATGTGGTCCTTCGGGATATATATGTATTCTTTGGAACATGTGTGAAGTCTGGTGAGACACATACTTGATCCCTAGTATATGTATATGATTCTTAAGGAGTGATATATGGTCCTTCGGGATATATATGTATTCTTTGGAACATGTGTGAAGTCTGGTGAGACACATACTTGATCCCTAGTATATGTATATGATTCTTAAGGAGTGATATGTGGTCATTCGGGACATATATGTATTCTTTGGAACATGTGTGAAGTCTGGTGAGACACATACTTGATCCCTAGTATATGTATATGATTCTTAAGGAGTGATATGTGGTTATTTGGGACATTATTATATGGCACTACGGTGCAATTCTACGCGGCACTCCGGTGCAATTCTACGTGGCACTTCGATGCAATTATATGAGATGTGGTGACAGCATTAGTGCACAAACTCTATGTACTCGCATATCTTTAGTTCTCACATGAGTATCATGGGCTATTAAATAGATAATATTAATAAAGTGATAGGATAATATGTTTGTTCCCTTGTGGAATTTCATGTGTGATATTGATTGTAGAAATGGTAACTTATAAGACTATATGATGAAAGGAATCAATGATAGTGATAAAATAAGAAAGAAATGAAGATGATAATATAATTGATTGAGTGTACGTGTTTTATGATAATATCTATATATGGTTTACATGACATGGTATGTGTATGTGCAATTGGTTATGGTATATGTTATATGATATGGGCATAAGAGATCATAGGAACATGAGATAAGATATATGAATGATAAGGACATATATGTATGCATATATTCGTTACATGTAAAAGTATGAGTGGTATGAAATGATAGTAAGAATTTTTTAGGTATGATTATTAGTTACCGTTTACCTTATAAGTTTTTATGCCTCACTAAGTCTTCGACTTAGCGTGTGATTGTTTCACACGTAGGTTTCGAGAAGAGTAAAGAGTAATGCGGGGCAAGACAGGTCAGTTCTCCTTACCAAATGTCAGATCAGAAAATATATGTACTGGTTATAGAGTGTAGTTGGCATGTAGTCTAAAGATATAAATTATATGAACTCTGATATATTTTGTAAATGTTTTGAATGAGTTAACTGTTATCAAAGTTTTTAAATTACTCACTATTTTATACGAATAAATGTTTGAAAAGTCAATGTGACACTTCGGACTCGTATCCGGGTCGGATACGGGTTGGGGGTATTACATTTAATGGTATCAGAGCTATGGTTTAGCTGATTCTAGGCTTAAATCGAAGTCAGAAGTGTTTTAAAAAGTGTACATGCCAACTCAAAGTGAAAAAAAATTTCTGATCTGATAGTGTAAGGAGTATGATGTCTTGCTAATAAAAAAATATATTATTATGTGATAATAGAAGTATGATAATAAGAGCTTCGAAAGAAGTGAAAGGTAATAAACCTGAAGGTAATAGCATTCACCTGCCCTGGCCAGGCAGGGAGAAGAGCGAACACCTCAGGAAATGCCTGTATAAAATTTGGAAAATTATTCTTCATGATTGAAGAATGTTCTGATGTGTTTTCAATTTATACTTCTTTAACTCATAGAATGAATGTATCAAATTAGTTGATAAAGTTGCGAGCACCCAAGTTCAAGGGTGGATTTGAGGAATGTTCTATTGTTATAGACCTTTGGTTGAATGATATGATAGAAGGTTTTCATTTCTTCAAAGTGGAGATGTTGAATTGAGTATTTTTGTTACTACTTTGGTAAGTTAGAGTATGGTGGACAATTGTCACCATAAGAACGTTAAAAGATTAAATGATGTGATTAGAATTGTATAAGAGTTCAAGAATAAGTGCATTGATGACCAGTTTATAAAACAAATGAAACTGGAATACACGAGATTGAAACAAGGGAATTACACCTTGTATGAGTATGATTATAAGTTTATTAAGCTAAGCAGAATTGTTGATGAGTTAATTCCGACTGAAAATGATACATGTGATATTTTGTTAGGACTTGCGCCTTAAATCAAAAGAGTGTTACTGGTTTTGAATTTGTTATCGTTTCAAGAAATGTTTAATTGTGTTAAAGCTTTAAAGGGAAAAAGCTCAGAACGAAAAGTTTGGAGAAATAAAATATTAGATGATTAAGAGAATTAGTGCTTCATAGAATTTTCGCACCATCAAATAAAGGTAGAGATTCTGGTTCAACTTTAAACCAGACATGAATTAGTTATATTCTCCGTCAAAGAATCAAATCAGATGAGAGTTCGACAGACTCCAACAGTAGGGTTGATCTTGAAAGATTAAACAAAGAGTTAATTGAGGGTAAGTCAGGGTTAAAGACAACCCTTGTGAATTGGGTTAAAAGCTCTTTTAGAAGTTATGTAAATCGAAGCAGAAAAAGTATTGAAATCTGGTGATTTTTTTTTAAACAAGTGGAGAAAACATAAGTATAAGAATGGTAAAGAATAAGGTTTTGTGCGAGTAAAGTTGACTATCAAAGTAATGAAAATGTGATAAGGAGTGATGGTTATGGATAAATATATGTGATATAAAAGAGCATGGGATTATGAAGAACATGATATGGTTTAGTTATGTATAAGACAATGCGGATTATAAAAGGATAAATAGATAAAGATCAAGGAATGGATTAAGTGTTTTGCTAGAAATTAAATAATGTGAAGCATAAGAAGTATTTTAAATGTATCAAGTGAGGTAGATACTATTTTTGTATTTAAGATGGAAAGAGTTAGCGTGAGCTAACAAGATTATGGGACGAAATGTATTGAAATTACAAGATTTCAAGATATGGTAGGTTATGATAACCAAATATGAAGTGAATCTGGATACAATTGTATACTGTGATTATAGTAAAGTGATAGAGTGAAGGAAGTGAGGATTCAAATGTTTGAGTAAAACTAAGGATTGGTAAGAAGAGTTTAAGTATGGGTACATCAATGATCAGTTTATAAATAAAGGAAGTTAGAATGTTAAGCTTGAATAATGGAAGTGAAATGGTGTATGAGATTGAATGTTTATTTGATTAGTTTGAGTAAACTATTGTTGAAATAATTCCGAATGCAAAGAATGTATATGAATGGTTCGATGAAGGTAATAAAGGAGACAAGGCATAATACTGTATATGAATGAGAGTATGGGTTCAATAAGTGAATTACACTGGGTTGTTTTTAACTGAAATGATGTGTAAGATTAATTTGATCAGGGCTTACGCCCTAGATTGAAAAGATTAATTAGCTGTAATGGCATGGATGTTAGAATTATCCGATTTGAAGGAAACATAAAGTAAGTTAATCAAATGAGATACGAATCTGGATGTGGTTGTATATTTTGATCATATAAATATGATATAGGCAAGGAGATAAATATTTATATGTTTTAAAGAAAATTTTGAAGGAAGAAAATACAAGAAAGATATGATAAGAATGAGGTTTTGTATAAGTGAAGTTGATTAGTAAAATTATAAAGATATAATAAAGACTGGTAATCAGAGATAAGTTTAAGTGATAGGAAAAGAGTATGTGAACATGAAAGAAAGATATGATTGGCGTATAAGAATATTTTTGAGTTATGAAGAAAATGAAAGGATGAAGTTTAAAGAATTAGATGTGATAAAGATTATGTTGAGATATAGGTTATAAGTTTAACCAGAAGTAAGAAAGGTATGTCAGGTAATATGAGAAATTGTTTAGTTATGCAAAGTGTATGTTTAATCAGTTATGATGAAGATTTAAGGTTATGTTTCTTGGTCAAGTGGATGTAGTCAGAGAAATGAATAAAGATTTATATGTAGTAAGGAAGTTTTGGAGTCAGTCAAGTAAGGATGAAATAAAAGTTTGGTGATTCTTGAAAGACAATTGAAGATTGGCAAGGAATTTGATTGATTTATGAGTTGGAGTAATAAGAATTAATGTTATTGTCTATCTGATAAGTGACATGATAGGAGATATAAAGTAAAAAGGTAGCCGAATAATTGAAAAGATAAGAACCAAGTTATTAAAGATGATACAAAAGATTAAGTTCAGAAAGCAGCATGAGAACGTTAGAAGATATGTCTTTTTCAGGATGTGCAGTGAAAATTCGAGGACGAATTTTTTTAAAAGGAGGGGAGATTTGTAACATCCCAAATTATAGATTAGTGACCAAATTGTAAAGTTTCAGAATTGATGACTAAGTAGAAGAATGAAATAGTTCAATGATTATTGGATATATATGATGAAGGTTATTTAGTAATTATTAAAGGAAATAAAGGGTAAAATGGTCATTTGATCATTTAAGGAAAAAATGGAATTATATACACGTGGAAAGGGAGAGAATTCTCCAGAATTCTCTTCTCCTTTCTTCTTCTTCTTCTTCACGTGGAAGCCAAGAGCAAAGGTAAGTTTGATTTAGCTTTTGATTTCTTGAAAATTTTAAGTTGGATTTGAGTCTTTGAGGGTTATATAAGCTTAAGGAAAGCTTATATAAGTTTAAAACACCAAAGAGATAGAATTAGAAAGGAATTTCTATTAAGGGTTTATAAATGAACTTTTGTTATAGAAAGGTTTTTGAAGTTCTAAAGTTGGATTTGACTTGCCATCAGCTTAATTAAGAAGTATTAAGTGTTAGAATTGGATTTGAAACATGTGGAAAATAGGGTATGATTATTGAAATTCCTAAAGAGGAGAGGATATTAAGGTTAAAGATGAGATAAATGAATATTAATGAGTTTAATTATGTATATGAAAGTTAGGAATATGAAAGGGGTGGAAATATGAAGGATTTAATCCAAAAAGAAGGATTTTTTGGGTTCAAAAAGAGGTTCTGGACAGAGTGCATCGATGCATATTCATAGTGCACCGATACATTAATGTTAAAACCCAGAAATTGTTTGAAGGTGCATCGATGCATTGGTAGTGCATCGATGCACTCTTTTAAAATAAATACATCGAATGCAATTTGTGCATCGATGCATAAGTAGTGCATCGATGCATCACATTAATAAGGAAACATCGAATGCAATTAGTGCATCGATGCATAAGGCATGCATCGATGCATCCCAGTAATAATACAACATCGAATACATTTTATGCACCGATGCATCAGTAGTGCATCGATGCATACCTTCATTAAAAGATGAAATTAACTTTTCTCTTGGTCTAAAGAGTGAACTATTAGAGTATATTAGTTATAATACTAATATAGATCTATGTATGATGATGTAGATGTAGAACGTGATCCTGTTCCCGATCAATTGAAGGATTATAATCGAATCAAAGCAAAGCTAAGGTGAGTGCACATTCTCTAGTATATGAGGTTCAAGGGAAAATAAGACTTATGATAAGTCTATTTCCAATAGTGAAAAACATGAATTCATAGAAGTATGTATTTGTTATGATTTATATGTGTGCATGGGTATATGTGTTATTGATATGAATATGGTAAGTAAAAGAGATTAATGGTGATGATAAGAATAATAATAAGGATAATGAAGTGATAGGTATATGTGAATATAGGTATTGATATGTTTTGTATGTATTGTACGATGATATGTCTATGTGGTAACATGATAAGATGACAATGAGTTACATGTCATATGAACACATGAGAAATGTTATGAGCCATATGAAAGAGAAAGTATATATGATACATGAGGGTGAATCCTATATGACATATGAATATGAATTCATATGAAAAGTGACATGAATTACATGAAAGAAACTACGTGATTACATGTATATGTAAATAAAACCATGAGCTTATATGAATATATGATATGGTTACATGAATATGTAAAAGGATATAAAATATAATGCCCATGTTATGTGTCATGAGAGCTAGGGGTATAGTTGGCATGCCAAGAGTCGAGGGTCTATGTGGTCCTTCGGGATATATATGTATTCTTTGGAACATGTGTGATGTCTGGTGAGATACATACTTGATCCCTAGTATATGTATATGATTTTTAAGGAGTGATATGTGGTCCTTCGGGATATATATGTATTCTTTGGAACATGTGTGAAGTCTGGTGAGACACATACTTGATCCCTAGTATATGTATATGATTATTAAGGAGTGATATGTGGTCCTTCGGGATATATATGTATTCTTTGGAACATGTGTGAAGTCTGGTGAGACACATACTTGATCCCTAGTATATGTATATGATTCTTAAGGAGTGATATGTGGTCCTTCGGGACATTATTATATGGCACTACGGTGCAATTCTACGCGGCACTCCGGTGCAATTCTACGTGGCACTTCGGTGCAATTATATGAGCTGTGGTGACAACATTAGTGCACAACCTCTATGTACTCGCATATCTTTAGTTCTCACATGAGTATCACGGGCTATTAAATAGATAATATTAATAAAGTGATAGGATAATATGGTTGTTCCCTTGTGGAATTTCATGTGTGATATTGATTGTACAAATGGTAACTTATAAGACTATATGATGAAAGGAATCAATGATAGTGATAAAATAAGAAAGAAATGAAGATGATAATATAATTGATTGAGTGTACGTGTTTTATGATAATATCTATATATGGTTTACATGACATGGTATGTGTATGTGCAATTGGTTATGGTATATGTTATATGATATGGACATAAGAGATCATAGGAACATGAGATAAGATATATGAATGATAAGGACATATATGTATGCATATATTCGTTACATGTAAAAGTATGAGTGGTATGAAATGATAGTAAGAATTGTTTAGGTATGATTATTAGTTACCGTTTACCTTATAAGTTTTTATGCCTCACTAAGTCTTCGACTTAACGTGTGATTGTTTCACACATAGGTTTCGAGAAGAGTAAAGAGTAATGCGGGGCAAGACAGGTCAGTTCTCCTTACCAAATGTCTGATATATTTTGTAAACGTTTTGAATGAGTTAACTGTTATCAAAGTTTTTAAATTACTCACTATTTTATACAAATAAATGTTTGAAAAGTCAATGTGACACTTCGGACTCGTATCCGGGTCGGATACGGGTTGGGGGTGTTACAGTGGGTGGCCCCTTCGTCGTGAAGTTAAGCCAGGAATTGGACATCTTTCGTCGTGAAGTTGAAATCCAACTTGAAAATGTGAACTGGATTGGTTCTGAATTAGCTCTCGAACTCACCTAAAGTTGATTCTAAGATCTGTCGATCTTTCAATATGTCAAATTGGTTGAAGTGTAGCTTCTTGCTGCTGAGTTAAGCAACCAACATCAATCTTTAAAGGTGCTTTTGAATCGAGTATCATTCATCTTGAAGTCGAAACTTGACTGTAAAAGCTGCAAAAATTATGTATGTGGGAAAAAAATGACAAATATGATGTTCTAAAATGTATGCATAATATGCATGTAACATGAATTGGTTATATTTTATCTCCTGAAAAAGGTCTGATAATTTGCATTATGATGTTGAATCCCCAAATGATGCCCCAATATCAAAAATACCCCAATATTTAATGTTGAATCTTCAAAGATGGCCCAAATGTTCCTCATTTCTTGCTTCAGCATTGATTTTGAGCATGAGTTTTATGTCTAAGAGTCACATGGCATTTACCAAGATCCACTCTAGAGAGACTGTCTTGTTTGAAAATGTTTTTTTCTTTTTCTTTTATTTTCAAAGTTCTGAAAATATCAAAAAAAGAGTTTTGAAATATGTTTGGTCCAAAATTTTGAAAATATTGTCACTTTCACGGTTTTACAATTGAGACGAATCATAAAACTAGAGTTCATCGGATATCAAAGAATTAATTACAATGTTAATCCTTCAATGAATTATAGTTATTTGACAAGTGCCAAGATCAAAGCTATCTTTGGGAAATGGTCAAGCAAAGAAAGGATAAAAAGTCTCAGGTTATTGTGTTTGGTCAAAGATTTGGCATTTTTGTCCATTTGATGCTCAATGGTTTGACATTTGATGTTCAAAGGTTTGATGGGGTAGCTTGCATGCTTCTCTGCTGGAAGTGTTCTCTGACTCCCAACCTTCGTTGTCACACTCGGATTGTACGATGCCTTATCAAGGAATTAGCGTGATCGCCTCAGTTTGCACAATTTTATATTCGAGCCGCCTTTTTAGGTTTTCAACTCGAACCCTCCTTTGGTTTCAAGACGTTATTCAGGATTTACGTCTTGAACCCCCCTTTGTTATTTTTCTCTACCATGCATTAATTACATTGTTTTTTGCAAACAAAGATTAATCCTGATGGGCGGGATGAAATCTGAAGATAACCTCTTCTGTTTAGAAATCCATGTATGATTAGAAGGGACTTTTAAGGCACGTAATGTAGGCCAGGGTTCATAGTTATGAAAGAAAATGATAAATAGGCTCAAACAAGTGTTTCAGGGTGTTGAACCAAGGATCAATTCATTATGATGCCTTCAATCTTGCTCAAAATGTTTCTCTTTCTTGATGCTCTATGATCTTCGAGTGAAGTGATTCAGTGATTCGGGAATGATTGTGCTTGATCAATCTCAGAGTTTGAAGCTTGATGTGCCATTTGTCTTTAGGGAATCTTTGCATGTGCTTTTTATCCCCTTTTCTTTTTGATCTTTGTTCTTTCTTTTTGTTCTTTTGTTTTTTCCTTTTTTCCTTTTTTGCTTCTTTTCTTTTTTTCTTTTTGCCCTTTTTGTTCTGATTGAATCTTCGCACTTGGCGTTTGGTTCACCTTTCAGTATCTCATCTGAATCAATGTCTTCACTTATGCGAGCATATTTTCTCCACCTTGCCCCCAGTGTGGAGGGTGATCCTTGGTTAGGGTTGAATCAGAAGAAAAATACTATAGGCTCAAAAGGGGACATAAGGGATATATATTTTCTCCTGTTATGAAGGGATAAAGAAAGAAAGCCGTTCATCATTTCATACATGTAAGTCTTCACATAAGATGTATCCCCAGGGGGATAGATTTTCAGGATTAATTCTATTTACATGAAAACAGTGCAATTAATGCATGATAGAATTATTTCGAATGAATTATTTTTCTGCTTCTTGCTCCCAACATGTCTCAATGTTCAGGCTCCCAGCGAGATGCCCCAAGTTACGTTTTTAGAAGAATGCTCATATTCAAATGAACAACTCAATGCCTTGGGTATTAAAATGTCAATTTTGAGTCTAAAAAGACAATGATGTGACTTTATTTGACTCAAAGAAAGGTATGGGTGTATCAAGAAGATAAAGGCAATGTTCAAGAATTTCAAAGTGAGGTAATGTCAAAATTTGGTCTTTTTGGCAATGATCAAGGTATTTCATTTTGGGGGTTTGAGACAGGATAAGAAAGGTCTAATCTTGTCATATGTCAAAAATCTATAATTCTTGAAGAATTAAAAGAATCATTAATTCATTTAATATTCGAAGAAATAAAGATTAAAATTTGTTCAATTGCTCCACCTTAGAAAGTAGCATAACTTCAATCGTTTAACATGAAAGATTAGAGGCGTGTTCAAACAAAACAATCTTCTAAGTGCAAATGGTATATGCCATGCCCCCTTCTTCGGCTATTCATGCCCCTGAATCCATCAGAGTTTGGATCTTGCGCTTCAGTGCCTTACAATTTTCAGAGGAATGTTTGGAGATCCTTATGTGGAAACAGCTTCAACATTGTAGCCCTTAGGAGATGGGTACTCTTTTCTCAGATCATCCTGGCAGGCTTAGTCTTACAATCAGCTGATCTAGCTCCCCCTGTACTGATTTCAGTTTTTCTTTAATTGTTAAAATCTTGCTTCCATGTGGTGTAATGTGGTTAAGACCACTTCATCCTCCGTGATTTAATTTCATGTTTATGAAAATGCTTAAAAATGTAGATGAAGATGCAAAAATGCAAGAATGCATGAAATGTTCGAGGCATTGATCCAAGAAATGTGACTGTTATTATGAATAATCCTTATTGGGGACAAAAATGTTTTATCTTTTAAGAGACAAAAATATCCTGACAACTTCTGACATGTTGACTAGTCTTCTGCTTTCGTCTTTCACCGGTTGAATAACCTGTCGAACCACTCCGGCCTCTCTGGATGAACCGTGAAAATGTTGAGTTGTTTTTTGTACTGGTCCCAGAAGTCTCGAATGATCGCATCTCGAGCATTTACTTTTGTTGAGACTGTTCCCAACGAATTCGTCATTGGAGCCCTTAATTGATAGGAACTATGTGAAGTTCATTAATCTGTTTCTTGAATTCGCCAGCAATGGTCTCCAATTTCAGCTATCATTTTGCCATTGTCGTGTTCAAAGGGACTTCTAATATACATAACCTTCATTTTCCCCTGCAACCTCTGCCAGTCAGTTCTTCAAAGATAAGCTTTCATTGTGCTTGATGTAGACCCGATTCAGTCTGAGTCCTTTATAATGCAGCAGAGTGATATACTATTCAATTGTGGGCACCACGTCTCCTGGATTGAATGTGACACATAGTCGCCTTGTAGACTATCATCTGTATTTTCATCTCTTGTATTACAACACCTTTGTCCATGGATTCAGATTATTTGAGTTTTAACAAAAACGTTTTAGTGGATCAATGACCTCTTTTGAATGATGCAAGTGATGAAAATAAAATAAAATAAAGATAAAAAGAGTTAGTGAGGTGAAAAATAATCAAAAACGATCATAAAAATGAAAGTCCTATCCCACATGATATCTACCCCACATGCTTATTATTCCTACCCGAACATGATCTCTATCCCGCAAGTTGATTTTGAACAAGTCCTAACTGCATAAATTTCTAGTTCACATGCTTTGAACAGAAAGTAAAGTAGGAAATAATTCTGGCATCCTAGGGTTTGGAATGAGGTTTTGGGGTGGGCTCTAACTCCTTGTAATCTCCTGGTTAGGTTCTAAAAAAAGGTACCCGAGTTATCCTTGCCGGTGCCCCCTTGGGCTTACCAGACCCTTAGTCCTAAGCCCATTACAAGCTTGTGTGGACTAAGTTAAACTCGGGAGGATACATTCCCTTATGCCCATACGGAGAATAAATTCACACGAAGGCACAAGGTATATGAATCCCGAAGGTTACTTGCTAGGCCCATACGGAGAATAAATTCACACGAAGGCGTCGCTTTCACCCCTACTTAAATAGGGTTCGGAGCTCGGGTATAGAGCCTTTAGATGAAAATTTTGAAAAATCTGAAATCATTGAACAAACGTTAGTACAACTATTTACTTAAAAAATAATCAAAGGTAAATAAATGAAATCGAATAAATAAATTAAAATTAAAATTTACAATTTTCGCATAAAAAAGACAACCGAAAATTAATTCTGGCCTGACTCACTTACATGTCCCCAGCGGAGTCGCTAAGCTGTCGTAACCGTCTTTCGGTTGGACCCGGGATGTGGGCTTCGACTTGGATTAAATGAATTGGAGTCGCCACCGACCACTTATTTTAAAATAAATGGGTTGATCGGATACCCTATTTCTTACCTGATCTGCGTTATACCAGAAATACGTCGGGTTCGGGAGTCGGTTACGGTCAAGGAAGGATTAGCACCCTTGTATCGCCCTTTCGATACCAATTAATTTATCGGTTGTCTTTAATTGTGGAAATAAAAAAAATTAAATTACCCGATTCGAAGTACCTACCTTTGATCGAATGAAATTACCTTAAAAAGTCAAAATGTCAGATAAGAAATAATAAAGGAATATTAAATAAATCAAAATGATAAAATAAAATAAAATAAATTATAAATAAATAAAAAAAGCTAGATAAAAGAAGGGGGAAACGGTTTAAAAAAATCTAAATTCTAAAGGAAATCAATAAACAAATGAATAAATGAATGATAAAAGAACAAAAAAATATGTTAATTTAAAATGAAACAAAAAATAATAATTGTTGCTTTGTTGGAATATAGTCATAAAGGAACATATACGTGGGAACCACTTAGTAGAAATTTACAGCATTGGATTCCATTTTCATTGAATTTCCTGAACAAGACAATGCCAAAATCTGTTTACACGGCAAAAAATTTGACTTAAGGGAATTAAGATCACATTCCTAACAATAACAATAATGCACAAAAGTAATAACTAAAATTATTAATATAAATACGATGAAGTATGGAACATATACATATATAATATACCATAATACTAATAAAATAAATAAAAAACGTAATATGTTAAATAATGTAGAAAATAAATAAAATAAAATTTAAAAGCTAAAACACTAATTGACTTTTAATAGGGGCTAAATTGAAAAAAAACAAATCAAATGGCCAAATTAAAAGAAAATCGGGTTTAAATTCAATTTTGGGATCAAAATAAAGGTACTGAAACATCAGAGGGACCAAAAAGGGTAGTTTACCCTATTTTATTCAAAAACACGCGGATCCCCTAAGGGATCCGCTTGGGTTATCGGGTCGGGTTGTGGGCTTTACTATAAAAGCCAATATATTTTTTAAAACCTCATTTCTCTTCTTCTCCACGAGAGCACCCCTCCCCCTTCTTTATTTTGCTCTCATATGTTCTTCATGCTGAAGAACAAAGGCGGCCGGTACTCATGAGGAACCCAGAACCCAGCCGCGCTCCGCCGTGCGCCACCTCGCCGGCCGCCGTTCATCGGCGGCGAAATTGAAAAGTCTTTCATTTTTTCAAAAGATCCTTGTACCCTCGTTCCGAAAATCAACATATTTTTCCAAAATTCGCCTCGTAGGGGTGTAGATCCAAAAAAGAAGATTCGACCACCTCCCCCTCCGATCATCGGCGCAACCCGCTTTTGGGTTATTCGGGTTCAAAAACAAAACAAGAATTGGAAGGCATACAACAATAACAACCGAATAAGGTAAAAGATAATCTTTCTTTTATTTCTCTGTCAAAAACTTTACAAATGCCCGTATTTCCTTTTAGGATTTGCTAGCATTTTCGTGTGATATTCTCTGTAAAAAAAAACCTCCCCCCTTCATCTAAGTTACATGCAATATTTATACTGAAGAAAATATGCTATTTTTAGAGTCCTAACTACACTGGTCTTTGTTTTTTGCACGTTTCTTGACTTGGTTTGTTGCCGAGGAAACCGGCATTGGGGACGTGGAACATGAGGGAAGCTTACGGTGTTGGCTTGGATGAGATGCGTGAGTGGCGAGGAGTCCACGGTGAATGGAGCGCGGCGCTGATGGATCTTGGAACTAGGGGTTTCGAAAACCCTATTTTTCTGCTATTTGGGTCCCAGGTTTGGACCAGCTGGGCTGCTGACTGGCATTTGGGCCACCCGTTGTTGGGCCTGTAAAATGTAAAATAATATGTAAATATATGTGTATTATAAAATATAATACATAACTATATTATATAATATAATAATTTTAATTGAATGGAAAATGTCGAAATTTGGTGTCTACACTATTATATGTATATCTTACTATATTTGCTCTGTTAACTTTGAATACTATATTATTGATAAATAAATATTTGTCGGTTAATTTTTATATTTAAAAGATGTATAAATTTTTAAAGATTTTTTTTTAAAAATTTGTATGTGGCCGACTAAATTCGGTCATAATTTTTTTTTAAAGATTTTGACTAAATTTTTATATTTAAACGATGTATAAATTTTTAAAGATTACAATTATTTTTTAAAATTAAAATAATATAAATCGTTATAAATCTTAAATTTTAAATTATAAACTTATCAAAATCGTCAAAAATTGTTTTCGAATTACATTATCGCTTGAAAATTAAGTCATCTCAAAGTCAAAATCAAAGTTACGTATGTACATGGCTTCGAAGGTGACAAACGGAGGAAACACACAAAAGCTTATCCATAGGAGATGACATTGTATGCGTGGGATGTAGTAGCGACATCATTTTCAATATATAGATGACCATGACATTTATATCATGCATATTCATTGTATATAAAATATAATTTTATCAATTTAGATGACCATGACATATATATCATACATATATATCATGCTGTATTACTCGTAAAAAAGAGGAGTAAATGAGAAAATATTTGTGTTTTAGAAAAATATTAAGAAGTTTACGTCCACCGGCGGAACATCCCCTTAGCCCCCGCCAGTTTTTTTTTTAATTATTAATTAATATTAAAAAATTATATATTTTTTAAAATTAAATAAATAAAAAATTTCCAGCCCCGCTCAATTAAAAAATTGTATTTATGGAAAATAAAAAATATTTAAACTCCGCTATAATAATTCCTAGTTCCGTCATTGTTTACGTCCTTACAATAGTTGTATATGAGTCTTCAATTATACTTTCCGTTAGGAATGATGCACAATTTTATGCTAAAATAACGAAATTATAAATTTTTAAAAGATAAAACTAATTATCATAAAAATATTAAAAAAAACTTAAATTATACTTTCCGATAATGCTCGGCTACAAATTCAACAAGGGTAGAAGGAAATTCCACAAGACATATCGTGTACTTTCAGATACCCAGAGTCGCGAATCTTTAATCGAGGAGCCGGGATCCTATCTTGTTACGTTTTCTTCGATTTCGAGTCCCGATACCATACTTGCTTCCGAAAGAATTTCGATAAAGAGATCAAGTCGAGTCGATTCGAATTAATTAAATGACACAACACGAAATTAAGATCAATCCCTGAACTTGCGAATCTTTAAACTATAATGCATGATTTGCTAGTTCGTCCCCAGTCCAACCGTCATTGCCGGTCGATGATCGATCTATGAATCAATGAAAAAAAAGTGTTGATGAAATAACTTGAATGTCGCATCTGATGTTTTTTGAGTGAAGAACTGAAGATTAGAAAACATGTGACTTTATGTGTGTCTTGTCTGAAAAATCTTTGCCCTTCGTTGTTTGGTTTATGAAAATGACCGAGTAGGATGGGGGTTAACCCGGTCCTGGACCATGGCCATGGACGGATAAGGTTACTTAACTCGGTGAGTTCAGACTCAGGAAGGCAACTCTTTTGGAGTTACGTGAACGTTTGTAGACTTTGTTTTGGCGCGTACGAAATAAAATCTGTTAGGAACAAACAACATAACGGGAAGAAATTAGAAAAATGTACTAATTTCATCAAATGCCCCTAGAGTGTGATCCTTTAAATTTTGGGGTAAATTACAAATTTCATCACTCAACTTTTTTACTCCTATTTTGATTACTAAAGTTTAAAATATTTACATTTACTCATTAAATTTTTTATTTGCTCTTGTTTTAGTCACTCGAGCATTAAATCAAAATGGACGAGTTACATGGAAGACACATGGGCTGACATGTACTGCTTTTGCTAACACGGCATCCGCTTGTCATTGACATCATTTCCCCTTCTTTTTCTTTTTTGATTTTATCTTCATCCTCCAATGATGGAAGTTTTACAATTTCACCCTTGTGTTATGTCGACATTGAAATTTCCATTCTCTAGCATCTTCTTCAACCACTCAAAACAGTGGCAAACTTGTCTCATCATCTCCTACCACTCTATCAAGTTAAATTTTCTCAAATTCACTTGAAAACTTGTGAAACTCAACCCAAAAACCTAAACCTTGTGAATCCAAAATCACTTTGATCTACAATTTCTACCATTCAATCAATGTGAGTGAAATCAAGATATATAACTCATTTCCTTATTCTCTACCTCTTCAATGTTTGGATTTGAAAAAAGATGTTCAATCATTAAGAATCAAAGGGAATAGGGTCATTCTATAATTTTTAAAGGCAATGTCCAATCTTAACACCATAAGTATTTAACAAATGAATGATTAAATATGAATAATCAACAGTTTAGTGAGTAAATTGAACTTTTTTTAACTTTAATGATCAAAGTAAAAATGAGAAAAAAATTGAGTGATGGTCACCATTAAGATTATTTTTTTTAACTTGTCAAATTCCAGTTATTCATGTAATAGGTGCATTACATCTAAGTTAGCATTTAACGTCTAACTTGATGGCTAAACTGATAGAAGGGTTTAATTGAAACAATATTATAGTGTAAGAACTCAATTAAATTTTTAAAAAGTTTAAACTAATTTAAGATATGAACCATAATTTTATTTTTATTATATACAAGAAGTTCTAGAATAATTAAGAAAATATTATAAATATTAAAATTTGAACCATATATCTACTAAATATAATTTACAAGGATATTGATGTTTGAGAGAAAAAAATTAAGGGAGATAATGATCAAATGAGAATCGATTTTAGACAAATCTTATAGTTAATATGTAATGTTTTAGTTTTTTTTAAAAACGGAATCAAAAGTCAATCTAAATAAAACCGAAACCGAACCTAAGGAACGATTTTAGTGGTAGAAGGTCTCATATTTTCTCTAGGTAACTCGGATTTGAGTAATTTAATTTGTAAGTATACATAAATTTATCCATATCTAAAACATGAAATATATACTACCTTATAATTGAATTAGAATGTTAAAAAGACAAATTGAAGTTAATATTAAAATTCAAATCGATTTCTTTAATTTTTGTGTAAACTACGCATTTAGTACCTAAACTATCAGTTTTGTTCTGTTTAATACATAAACTTTCAATTTTTTTTAAAATCATATCTAAAGTTTTGTTTTTGTTTCATTTTAGTACCTCCGCCATTAAGTTTTGAAAAAATGAAAGTCTGTGTACCAAAACAAGTTTAGTACCTAAATCATACCTAAGTTTAGATTTTTTTTTTTTTGAAAATTTAGATACTAAAACGGATCAAAACTTATAGTTTAAGTACTAAACACGTTAATTTTTTAACGAATGGGGTATTAAAAACAAAAAGTAAACTGTAAGTATGATTTTAAAAAAATTGAAAGTTTAGGTACTAAAACGGACTAAACTGATAATTTAGATACTAAATACGTAATTTACCCTAATTTTTTTACTCTAGAAAGGCTCATGGCGAAGTGGAATACTATCCAGGACAAAGCATGAACAATAATGCCACCCAACAACACCTTTTAAAAAGTAGACCAAAACCCTAGAAAATGACATACTAGAGAAAGCAATAAAAAAGAAACTGATAAATCTTTTTCATAGTTTAAAAGATTCCATCAAGACAAAGGGAAATTATTATTATTTTTATAAAAAAATGAAAATAACAAATAATAATAATGGGAACAAAAGATACCCTCGTGAAGAAGGTGAAGAAGGGTCACAAAAATGGCATGAAATTATCAAACTTGCATCACGTCAAAGATGCTTTTATTGATATGAGTTTGATGTCTTTTAAATAAAATAATTTTTATATTATACATGATATTAACAACAAATATAATGGTCGCATTCGCAAAATATATATTATAAAGGGAAAATCAGGAGCATATAAGATATATATATATAATGTCGAAATTACGAGGATTTGTGGTTACAAGACCTTAATCATATTCTAAGATTTCGTTTTACCATAACTATAATCTTTATTATCTATTAATTACTTGATGAAAAAATTAATATTACAAAGAATCTCCTTTAATACGAATTCCCATTTTCATTAAAACTAACATAAAAAGACATATTCTTATATATTTCAAATGAAATGTGAGTTACAAAACTACAACAGTACCCAGTTCGAATCTTGTGTATAAAAAATAGTATTAACAGAATTTAATTTTGTCAAGGGAAAATTACACCGTCCTCACTAACTATATTCTCTCTCTTATTTTCCTCACTCAACTTTTAATTTTTTTAATTCGCTCACTGAATTTTACGAATTGAATCAATTTGCTCACTCGACTGTTATCTATCTAATTTTTTGATGACGTGCCAATTTTTTTTGTTTTTTAATATTATATATGAGAAAATGTTAGGAGTTGCAAAAACTTGAATTTACAACCGAAATAGTTGCAAGGGGGTGAATTGACAATAATTTGATTAAGGAGTAAGGAGAGTAAAAGATAAAGAAATTTGACACAAAGATTATAGTGATTTTAATTTCTTTCTTCTCTAAAAAATCTTTGCTTCTACGAAACGCTCTCTGTTTCTCTCTTTCAGTTTTTGTTTTACCCGTCTCTGTATATATAATTTTGGTTCATCAAAGGCAAAAACTTTATTTGGAATCAGACCACTCAAGTTTACTTCTTCAATGCACTTTCTTTAACTACTTTCTTTTATATTCCATTTTCTCGTGAAAAGGCAGAGATCACCTTTGGAAAATCGAAGCATCATCAGCGATCTGTTTAGTTCTATGTAGTTTTTGCTTTCATTTTAGTTCTATCATCTTTTTTCTTTCAGATCTGTTTTATTTTGGCACTTCCTCCTCTTTTTTTCAGATCTGTCTAATCTCTCAGCTCCCCGCGGTGTAGTCGTCCTGTAGCTGCCGTCATCTGTCATCCACCACCGCATAATCTCTTTAAATAACTAAACTCTTAAAATACTTATAATTTTCATAATATACTTCCATGTTTTATTTTCTTTGTTTTTCAGACTGTCTAATCTCTCAGCTCCCCGCGTGTAGTCGTCCTGTAGCTGCCGTCATCTGTCATCCACCACCGCATATCTCTTTAAATAACTAAACTCTTAAAATACTTATAATTTTCATAATACTTCCATGTTTTATTTCTTTGATATCTGATTCATCTGAGTCTATATTTTTCTTGTCGATATCTGTCACAATATTTCCCAGATTCATAATCTGCTATACTTACTTCCTTCAAAATCGAATTATTGGATGCTAGCTAATTAGAGTGAAACAAATTCTGTAGTTTTAGGATATATTCTGCTATTTTAAATATATTTATTTTAGGGCCTTTTTTGAGTTTATTATTTAGTTCTGTAGGGATATTGTTCGATCTAACTTATTTGGTTTGTGAAACTGTTAATTTGTGAAAATCGGCCAATTTTCTTCTTAAATTGAGATTTGGTTTTACCTGCGATTATTACAGGAAAAGAGTGAAAATTGCTTTTGTTTGATATGAACTTCAATTTTGAACTCTTTATGAACTTCTTATATTCGTTCTCTTTTAGTTATATTACTTAAAAGGGAAATTTGGTATGATAGATTTTTGTTTTATTTTACCGTTAAGATATTTGTAGGATTTGGATATGAACTAATCATTGGTTTCTAGATGTTGGCCTTAAAGTTAAGTAAAATAGTGTAAATTTGTCCTAAAATCCAATTTAGTAACCAACTAGGCTCCTTAGTACCCCTCAATTCCCTAACATTTTATTGGTGCCTCTTCTGTCTTTTGGATTCTTTTTTCATAGTTCCCTAGCTTCGGCTATAGATGATTTTTAGGTCATGTCCTTCTTTTAGATCCCATAGGGCGTATAGGGGAGGGCTCGACATAGTGGTGTCAAGGAGACTAGACTTAGAGTTTGTTCGTTGAATGTAGGCTCATTAAATGCTAGGCTGTTGGAGCTGACGACTTCTTAGTAATAGGAAAATAGATTTTGCATGTATTCAGGAGACTAGGTGGAAAGGGACTCGCCCAGAGAGTGTAATGAGTACAGTGTGGTATTCAGGCGTAGATAACACTAGAAATGGGGTAGATATCTTAGTATCCTCTAGCTCAAGGAAATGTAGTTGAAGTTTGTAGATACGGGATAGATCATGATGATTAAGGTATTATAGAAGCGGAAGTGGTGAATGTACTTTCAGTGTACTCCCGCACGTGGCCTAGGGGAGGGGGAAAACGTGCTTCTGGGATCGCTAGATGATGTACTTTGGAGTATTCCGGAGGACAAAGAGTTTTCATAGGGGGAGACTTCAATGGACATATAGGTAGTGAAACCGACGGGTATGGACGGTGTTCATGGGGGTTTCAGTTTTGGTAGTAGGAACGAGGAGGCGTACGTTGCTTGAATTTGCTACTGCGCACGATATGGTGGTCACTAACTCCTTCTTTAACAAGCGAGATGTGAACTGATAGTTCCATAGCAGGGGACATTGTACCAAAATCGACTATATCCTGGTTCGAAATCGGGATCGATGGGCTTGCATTGACTGTAAGGTGTTCCCTGAAGAGATGTGCATCACAACACAAATTGTTGGTTTTGGAGTCCGCGTACGCCATGGGCGGAGCACTCATAGGAGGGCTAAACTTTGTAATCCTAGGATCCTTTGGAAGAACTTACATAGAACGACAACTGATGACTTTAGGAGTAAGGTTTTGTCTAATACAGGTTTGGGAACTACAAACTCAAATAATGCATATATGTTATGGAAAATATGGCAAATTCCATCAGAGAGTGGGCAAAAAACACCATGGGTTGTCGAAAGGGAAGGCCAAAGAGCATAAAGAATCGTGGTGGTGGAACGACGAAGTCTAAACAAAGGTGAAGACAAAGCAAACTAGCTCAAGGAGTTTCTACAATGCAATGATGACGAAGAAAGATCGAGAGCTAAACAAATATACAAGGAGGCAAAGCGGGAAGCCAAAAAAACAGTGGCTAAAGCAAAGGATAAGACATACGAGGAAATGTACAAGAGATTAGACACCAAGGAAGAACGAAACGACATCTTCAGACTCGTAAAATCCAGGGAGAATAGGAAAAAAGATCTAGGTAGTATTAGGTTTATTAAGGACAACAATGATGTTCTTCTAGTGAAAGATCATGATATAAGAGGTTTGGGGGTAGTTACTACTTTGGCTTAATTAATGACGGTGCCTCTCCTGTAGAGATAGTACCGTTGATGGATCAGCCGAACATTATACTATGGCAATGACTGCCTACAAGTAGATTAGGTTTGAGGAAGTCAAAATGGCTCTTAGAAAGATGGGGAGGGATAAAGCTGTTGGCCAGATCAATCCTATCACTGTGTGGTTGGCCCTAGGAGAAGAGGGAGTTAAGTGGTGACCAACATCTTTAATATATTTTAGAGACTGCCAAGATGTCAGAGGAGTGAAGAGAGTCTACGGTGATACCAATAAGAATAAGGAGATCCCAACGTTGTGGCAACTTAGAGATATTAAATTACTCATCCATACCATGAAGCTTTGGGAAAGGGTTATAGAGGCTAGGTTGAGACAGGTTACTAGGGTTTCAGAAAACCAATTTGGGCTTTATGCCAAGCAGGTCTACTACGGCGATTCATCTACTTCGACGGCTTATGGAGAAATATAGGGAAAAAATAGAGATCTTCACATGGATTCATTGACCTGAGAAGGCGTATGATAGGGTTCCCACGAGACGATATGAAAGACCCTGGAATGAGACGGATCCCAATACTTATATTCGGGCGATTTGTGATATGTACTGTAAATCTACTACATACGTCATGACTACAATTGGCGACACCGAGGCTTTTCCGGTGGAAATCAGACTCCACCAGGGGTCGGTACTTAGCCTTACATTCGCCTTGATTATGGGACATCTATTGTGCGACACTAGACGTGTTCCATGTACATGTTTTTCGCTGACGACATTGTCCTAGTTGCTGAAATAAAAACTGAGCTGAATAGTAGACTGGCTACTGAAATATGTTTGTAGAAAAAGGTTAAGGATCAATATTGAAAAGACAGAGTATTTATGTTCAAACTTCAGTGGAACCAAACGATGAAGATGTAGAAGTATGCATAGAAGGACACGTTCTCCCCTCAAAGGATTGTTGTCAAGTACCAGGGTCTATGATACATAAAGATGGGGTGTAGATGATGACGTACACACCGTAAATGGCGGGATAGCTAAAGTGGAGGGCTGCAACTGGAGTTTGTGTGACAAGAAGGTGCCTCTAAAACTTAAGGGAAATTTTTATAGAATGACATAATACCAGCGTTGCTGTATGGATCAAAGTTGGGCAATCAAGAATGATCACGTAAGGAGTGGAGGCGCAGAAATGAGAATGCTTCGATGGGTATGTGGTAAGACTCTGTGGGACATGACCCAAACTCTATATTAGGATGTCCTTGGGGTGGGTGCTTGTTCTAAAAAAATTGAGGGAGGGGAAGACTACGGTGGTTTGGGCATATCCTAAGGTGACAACCATCGGATGCGGTCAGGAAGGTAGAGTCGATTACAGTCGACCGGTGCCAGAAGGAGAGGACGACCAAGGCGGAAGTGGGAATACTGCTTGAGATATGATTTGAAGGATTTAGCCCTTACGAGGATAGACCTCTGATAAAAAATTATGGAGACTTAAGACAGGGTAGCAGAGTAGTGCGGTCACATCTATAGGGTGTGTCATCTCTGTCTTCTTTTAATGCATTATAGTAATTCCACGACTTCTACTTTTATATGTTCATTTCATTTGAATTTAAAAGGCTTAGAACTAGGATAGCGGAGTAGTGTTACCTTAGTTTAGGTTTATCCCATTGGATTTATTCCTTCTCGTAGCTTGCTAAAGTTGACTACTGTGTATCCTTCTCTTCATGTTTCTCTTTTTAAGTTTTAGTCGGGTCTTACGGTTCTGTCTATATACAGAGATTTTTACACAGGGATTTATTTGCGGGAGTACTTCCAGTACAAACGCGATATGAAGACTGTATATGAAAACTGTTCAACTATGTATTTCTTTATTTATTTATACATGCATTGTATTTTATCTTTATTTTAATTTTTGACTGTCAGAGGTCTTCCACGGAAGCTGATCTCAACCATGAGTTGGGGGCAGCCTACTACCTACCTCCCCCTTACCCCATTGTATATGGGAATAGGGTTTGTTGTGTTGTGTTGTTTTGACTTATCAACCAAGTCTACATCCTACCTAATATACTTAGGATTTTTAACAAATCATTAATTTGTTCTTTCTTTTTAAAGGATCAAGAGATAACATTTACACTCCCTATCTTTTTACTTGACTAAGATAGAACCAAACACCATTTTACAAAAGGAAATATAGTGTAAAAAAGAAAACCGTCACAAGGTAGGTGTTTACAAATTGAAGGTCACTAAACACAATATTTAAAAGAATAGAAAATATTAATGAAAAATTCTTATCGTGTTTGCTTGGATAAGTGTTATAACCATTCTTCAAGTGTCTTGAACTTGTATTTATATGTTTGGAATGAAGTTGTGGTCGTTTCTAGCCGTTGGGGATGTTTTCTAGCTGTTGGGGATGTAATCTCTACAAAATAAAACTGCCCAGTATAGATGATATCAGTACTCCTAAAGAGAGTATCGATACTACCTTTGTTATTTTTAAATCAACTAGCCGTTGGGGCCTGATGGTATCGATACTACTATGTAAGTACTATCAGTACCCTTTTGGGTATCAGTACCATTTTTCATTCTGGAATTTGAGCAATGCTGGTAGCATCGATACTACTAGTGAGTATCGATACTTTTCCTTACCTTGGTATTGATACCATATGAACATTATCAGTATTGTTCATGAGGTATCGATACTGTAAGAACAATATAGTATTGTTTGTCCAGAAAATCATTTGTGCTCAATTCCAAGTAAAATGGACTTTGAATTATTTTTGAAACTTTGCATAAATTCAATTCAAGTCCAAAAACATTTTGCCATAAATTGTTATATCAAAATATAGTTAAATCATCTCCCCCTTTTGATATAATAAAACATTCGAAAAATTGTTTTTGACAAAATTTCCCTTAATAAAATATTTAATGAAAAAGATACAAATTGTAGGAAAATATGTGAAAATGTTCAACTCCTCCTTTTTCATTAATAAATTGAATTTTTTAAACCATACTTCTCCCCCTTTTTTGTTGTATCAAAAATAATTAAATTTAAAGTTTAAAATAATATTAGAGTGAGTGGTAAATTTGACATTAAAAGCATTTGAAAAATCAAGGCTCACCTCAAAAAGGCATTTCAAACAAAAATTTACTTTAAACCTTGACTCTTAAACAAAATTGAATTTCAACAAGGAGTAACAAACATGTTAGTAACACATGAAATTCAATATATCCAAGTCTGAAATACTTTATGCAAAACCAAAAGTTGAAATTAAGTGCATGTGCATAAAACAATCCAAAAATGTAATACATTTGAAAAATAGATATCAATTGTTAGAGATATATATTTTATAAATCAATTGCATAAACATTTAAATTTAGGTCAAAACTTTAAAATTTGTAAAATCAAGCATTTGAAAAGTTGATATCAATTGTTATAGATATATCATTTGCAATGAAAATCAATTTTGACCAAAAATCATTATGATGAACTAAAAATTATGAAAAAACATTAAAACCTTAAAATGTTCATCAAAAAGCATTTTTCAACATACATGAGATTAAAAACAATGCATAATCATTTAAAATTAAAACTCATGCATGCTTAACAAAATGAGCAACCAAATAACCAAAATAAAATCATTAAGTTTAAAGGTTACTCATTCCTTTTTCAAGTGTGGCTAGATCATTTGAATATCATCACCATTGTTCCCACACACCTACAATAGACATTTATTTGGATTTTGGTATCCAAGTTGCTTTGGATCATTAGACGTTAGTTTCAATGCTCCTTGTCCCCTTAGGAAACCATACTTGTCTAATTTTAAAAGATTTTCTTTTCTTTATAGGACAAACATATTTCAAATGACCATAAAAATGACAAAATGTGAGCATTTTTTCATTTTTAAACATAATGAGTTGTTTCTAGAAATTAATTCTTTTTCTTTTGTTAAACTTTCAAGATTAACTTTCAAATCAAAATTTTCTTTTCTAAATCATTGATTTGACTTTGAAAGCTCTAAATCATTTTCAAAATTTCATTTTGATTTTCAAAATCAACTTTTGCTTTCAAAACCAAATCATTTTCAACTTTAAGTTTTGAAATTAATTTCTTATATTTGGAATTTAAACATCTTGTAACTCATCAAAAGAATGTGAATTTAAATCATTTGAGTTAAAAGATACCATTGAATCTTCTTCGATGACCATGAGGCATAGGTTGACTATTTCATCTTCATCATTGAAGTCATCTTCATCACTCCAAGTTGAAACAAATGTTTTTTCTTGGATGATCCCTTATTCTTTAGGAGAGGACATTCATACTTGACATGACCCGTTCTTTAACATTTGAAGCACACCGAGGGACTCTTCTTCTTGCTCGATTCATGCTTCACTTCATTGAAAGACATGAATCTCTTGAACTTTTTGACGAGCTTGGTCATCTCTTCATCATCATCATCATCTTCATCCACATCTTCATTTGAATCTTGATAGCTCTCATTGGTGGACTTGAAGGAAATGCCTAGCTTCTTCTTCTTCTTGTTTTGCTTCTCTTCATCTTCTTCCTCTTCTTTCATCATCAACTCATGAGTGAGAAGAGAACCAATCAACTCGTCGAGAGGGAGAGACTTTAGGTGTTTAGCTTCGATAATCGCTATCTTATTTTATTACCAAGAATTTGGAAGAGAGTAGATCATCTTCCTCACAAGCTCCTCATTAGGGATTACTTCTCCAAATACCTTTAGACCATTGATAATCACAGAAAATCTATCCGTCATAGCTTTGATGTCTTCATTAGGTTTCATCTTGAAATTCTCGTAGCTATGGTTGAGAAGACTTATCATGGTTTCCCTCACTTTAATGATTCCTTCATGAGTGACTTGGAGTTTATCTCATATCTCCTTGGCATTGGAACAAGAGGGGACTCTTCCATATTCATCCAGGCCTAATGCACAAAAGAGGATGTGCATAGCCTTAGCATTGAGCTAGAATTTTTTCTTCTCTCCATCACTCCAATCGTCCATCTCACCGGGTGGAGTGGAGCAACCCTTCATGATTAAGTTTCAAGCTCCTAGATCGTTGGGTCGAATGAAGAGCATTATCTTATTTTTCCAATAGACATAATTTGCTTAATTGAAACAGGGTGACTTGTTGATCAGTTGAGAATTTTCCAAGTAATAAGCATCGGAGGTTGAAGTCATCTACTCGGTTGCGTCAGGAATAGATATAGCTTCTTCTAGGATTGTCTCAAGGTGGTTAAATCTTCTAATGAGTCAAGCTCTTATACCAATTTTGGGATCGAAGAGGCTCAATTTAACAACCGAAAAGTGTTGCAAGATGAGTGAATTGATAAAAAAATTATTAGGTAGTAAGGAGAAATAAAAGATAGAAAGTTTTGCACAGCGATTTATAGTGGCTCGACTTCTCAACTAAGTCTACCTCCACTACCTTAGCTCCTCACTAAGAATTTTCTAACAAATTCACTAATTTGCTCTTTCTTTTTATAGGATCAAGAGATAACCTTTACAAATCCCTAGTTTTTCACTTTGTTAAACTAGAACCAATCCCGTTTACAAAAGGTAAAAATAAGTAAACAAATAAAATCTCTCAAAGGTAGGTTGTTTACAAAATAAAGCTCACAAGAACAAAATATTTACAAGAGAAAGTAAAATATGAATGAAAAATTCTTCTCTTGTGTTTGAATGCTTGGATAGGTGGTCTAACCCCTTTTCAAGTGTCTTGAACTTATATTTATATCTTGGTTTCCCTCACTTCATCGGTTCCTTAATGAGTGACTTGGAGTTTGTCTCATATCTCCTTGGCATTAGAACAAGATGAGACTCTTCCATATTCATCCGGGCCTAATGCACAAAAAATGATGTGCATACCCTTAGGATTGAGCTGGAACTTTTTCTTATCTCCATCACTCCAATCGTCCATCTTACCGGGTGGAGTGGAGTAACCCTTCATGATTGAGTTCCAAGCTCCTAGATCGTTGGCTTGAATTAAGAACATCATTTTATTCTTTAAATATGCATAATTTGCTCCATTGAAATAGGGTGGCTTGTTAACTGGTTGAGAATTTTCCAAGTAATAAGCACCGGAGGTTAAAACTATATTTTTGTGGGTTGCATCGGGAATCGGTAGAGCTTCTTCGAGGATCGTGTTAAAAATGTGAGGTATTCTAACAAGTCAAGCTCTGATATCAATTGTTAGGATTTGCGAAAGCTCGAATTTACAACCAAAAGAGTTACAAGTGGATTAATTGGCAATAATTTGATTAAGGAGTGAGGAGAGTAAAAGATAAAAAAAATTGGCATAAGGATTTATAGTGGTTTAACTTATCAACCAAGTCTACATCCACTACCTAAGCTCATCACTTTGGATTTTCTAACAAATTCACTAATTTGTTCATTCTTTTTAAATGATCGAGAGATAACATTTACACTCCCTATCTTTTCACTTAGCTAAGATATAACCAAACCTTTTTTACAAAAGAAAGATAGTGAAAACCCTCACAAGGTAGGTGTTTACAAATTGAAGCTCACTAAAACACAATATTTACAAGAGAATAGAAAATACGAATGAAAAACTCTTCTCTTGTGTTTGATTGCTTGGATAGGTGTTCTAACCATTCTTCAAGTGTCTTGAACTTGTATTTATATGTTGGAATGAAGTTGTGTCCTTTTCTAGCAGTTGTGGATGTTTTCTAGCCGTTTGGGGATGAAATCTCTGTAAAATAAAACTACCCAGTACAGAGGATATCGGTACTCCTAAAGGGAGTATCAATACTACCTTTGTTATTTTTAAATCAACTAGTTGTTACTAGCCGTTGGTGCCTGATGGTATCAATACTATGCCTATGGTATCGATACTACTATGTAAAGTAGTATCGATACCCTTTTTGTGTATCAGTACCATTTTTGCATTATGTAATTTGAACAATGCTGGTAGTATCGACACTACCTAATGAGTATCAATACTTTCCTTACCTTGGTATCAGTACCATATGAACAATATCGGTATTGTTCATGAGGTATCGATACTGTAAGAACAATATCGCTACTGTTTGTCCAGAAAATCATTTTGTGCTCAATTCCAAGTAAAATGGACTTTGAATTATTTTTGAAAACTTTGAATAAATTCAATTCAAGTCCAATTTTTTTCATAAATTGTTATATCAAAATATAGTTCAACAGAAAATAAAAAAAAAACTAAAAGTGGTTGGATGCCATTGTCGGCCACTATCGACCGCTATAGATGGTGGTTATTCGGTCGAAAAAATTAATGGGTTGCTTTACCACGACATCGTGAGTCCGAATCCAACCTCCATTTTTTTGGGAAATTGCTCCGAAGTCCATAAATTTGAGATGAAAAGTGAGGAAGCCGAAAAGTTTCAGTACATATTCACGGGTTTAGTGACATTTTTCGATTAAACAACCACCATATTCGGATTCAGGGGTCGAGATGAACTGACCCATGATATTTGGGATTGAACGACCACTATCAATGACGATGGACGGTGACCGTAATGAAAATGGCATGGCGGCAACCAGCGACAAAATATAGAGAAAATAGGGGAAAGAAAAAAGTTGGAAAATAAAGAAATGAAGAAGAAAAGGATTTTAATGGATTTAAACGACGTCGTTTTGGTGTATATTTGAGTTTTTCAAAACGACATCGTTTTGATGCTTATGCCATTTTTTGTGTCATGTCATAACATCGTTAAATAGTTAACGACAACGTGAGAAAATTGATTCAATTCTTAAAGTTCAGTGAGCAAATTAAAAAAATAAAAGTTGAGTGAGAAAAATATGAGAGAGTATAGTTCAGTGAGGAATGATGTAATTTACCTTTTTGTAAACGAATTCGACCTAACTATACTCTAAATATAATCAAGACTTAACTGATTACAGAACATTATAATTTTAGAAAAAAAGAAATATATTCTCTTAGTTCTTTGGATTCAAATTTCTAATTTACATATATGTTATTTGTATTCTAATGGGCGTGAATATAAATATTTGTTTGATATAAACAATTTTTTTTTATGAAATTATACATCAAATAGTTGGGTAAAGTTCAAAAAAGTCGCTAAATTATCTTAAAATAATTTCTTTTATATATTAGACTTATAAAAATTAAAAAGCTAAATTATCTTAAAAAAGAAACATGTGATCCCCAAACTGAAAAAAATCTATCTAATCATTTGACCAATAGAAAACTGTCACAACGTTTACATGACAACTTACAAAGCTTACATGATAATTTATAATGTTGATGTGATAGTTCACGATATTCTTACGGTATCACATGATGTACGATGATGTGATAGATAAGTTTAATTGTTTCTTTGATTAAGTTTGATGGTCTAATTGATTTTTTCAGAAAGTTTGAGGATTTATTTAATTTTAATAAAATTAAGATATTTTTAAATGTAAAATGTAAAATATAAATAATTATTAAGATATTTAATACATTAAATATAAAAATGTTATAAAATTAAATTATTAAAAAACCATTTAAGGACCATGTTGAGGGGGGAAACGTTTAAGGGTCATATTGATTTTTTACACAAGTTTGAGGGTTTTGGATACCATTAAATCAAAAAATTATTGTTAGAATGGTTTACACCGTATGAGTTAAGTTAAAAGATTTAGATATTGTGTTTCTTATTTTTAAAATTTCCAAATAATTTTAATGAAAATATTAAAAACATCTTTTTTATGTTTTCATATTTTCACTTATTATTGTTTTCATTTTCTAGAAATTATTTTCTAATTTTACAATCAAACATATTTTCTTTAACGTTTTTTATTTTTTAAGAAATGAAAACAACTTATATTTTCTAAGACCAAACTTTTAATAAAACAAAACAAAACAAACTTTAAGGATCAAAACAAAAATTTGAATATAATTCGGTGAGATGAAATTATTGTTTAAATAAAAAACCCAATTGAGTAAATTAATTCATTTAAAAATTACAGATAATTCTCAACCATCAATCTAATTCTAAAATATTTATTGTTTTCTTACTAAAGAGTTGTACATATTTTTTTTAGAATATGATTAAGTTTATTCTTAGATTATGCTTGAATTTTTTTTGGATAATTAAAATTATTCTACTTTCTGAACATTTTTTTCAAAAGAAAAATTCCCATATCCAATACTTTAGAATTTAATTCCAAATATTTTTTTCCATGAATATTATAGGATAGTGTGAAACATTTTCCTTTTCTTGGATTCTTTCATTCTTGGAAGAGTATCTTTGAAATTTGGTTGATTTTGAGTCTTTCCCCATTGACCAATTGTTTATTTTAACTCTTTGATCTTTCAAGTTTTTTTTAATTAATATCAAGTAAAATACTTATTTTTCGCTATCGAGTGATCTCAATGGTATAAGAGAATATTGATCTCTTTAAAGATTTAGGGTTTGAACATCGACGTCTGCAGGTTGCATATATATTGTTAATAAGTTAAGAAAATTCTGACCATGTACTACATTATAATCACCACATAGTGATAACAAAATTAATGTTTAATATGATATCGTGGATGTTACTGCTTGTGAGTTTATTTATTTAGAATTTTGTTTTTAAAATCGAATCACGTCAAAACTTAAATAAAAATTATATTTAATTTAATTTAATTAGATTTATTTTAATTCTCTCATTTTTTTTCTTGTAAAAATGTTACGATTATTTGGGAAATAAAATGCCACATCACAACCACATTAAAAAAAAGTTAATGACACAATGACTAAAAATGAATTTTAAAATGTTACTGTTAGAATTCAATGTTTTATAGTCCAATAACCAAAATGAAATATGATTAAAGTTTAGTCATTAGTAGTGTAATTTACCCAAAAGTAATATAAAAAATTAATGGATTTGGTGGAGGGAATGATTCTTAATAATGTAGAAAGAAGAAAAAATCTAATGGCCGTAAAAGCTTTGGGTCCCACACATCTATTCCTTATTTCTAAATAAAATGGAATATTATTTTTGATATAACTATTGAGTTCTCACAGGCAGTATGTTGTCATTTAGGCCTGTAAATGAATTGAACATTCAGCGAACCGTTCGTGAACCGTGCGGCGGGAAGTTCGTTTATGTGCGTTTATTTATTAAATGAACGAACATGAACAATATTTTTTTTTCGTTTAATTAAATGAACGAACATGAACATAGGTCTCGTTCGTTCATTTACGTTCGTGAACGTTCGATTATGTTTGTTCGGTTATGTTTGTTTATGTTCGTTCGATTATGTTCGTTTATGTTCATTCATTTATGTTTAACTCAATCTTCTTAAATCAATTTTGGTGACCAATTTGTAAGTATCTTAAAAATATTAATTAATCTGATATTCTGATGACCAACTCCATAATTAACCCAATTTTATTTGGAGATTAAATCCAATATGTTAACCTGTGAGGCACATCGCACCTATATTCATTTCCCCCTTTTTTCCCAAACCCTAGTGTCCACTAGAGAGTGGAGACGATCGTTGAAAGCTTCAAAACAAGTTATATTATAGTGCAATATGAAGTTTTACAGGTTTGTTTTCATTTCTTTCTCTGTTTTATTTGGCTTAATAGTTGATATGTAAAGTTATTGCAGGTATCTTCACATCTAAAACTCAAGAAAACATCATACTTCTTTCTAGAAATAGATGGGAAGATAAAGGTAACAATCGGAAGTATATGAGCATCAATAAAGAGAAAAATATATAGAATTTGCCAGAAAACAAAACAAATATTTCTATGCAATTTCTGAAAAGAGTGTAATAGCGAAAAATGATTGTTCATATGTAATCATGGACCACTAAGATAAATGTTATAGCGTTAAATTAAAGTTGTGTGAATCATTTAATATCTTTAAAAGATCGATCAAAATATTTGATATCTTCAAACATTTCATCACTGCTAATAAACTCTTACGCTATTTATCACTGTAGATTTGGTTGATTTGCATTGTCGACTATTTTTCATGAAAGAACAATGGAAGGTAGGGTCTCCAACGTTTATGTTCGTTTATGTTCGTGTTCATTTATGTTCGTGTTCGTTTATGTTCGTGTTCATTTATGTTCGTTTATTTATTAAATGAACGAACATGAACATATTATATTCCTTAATAAACGAACATGAACAAAAAAAAATTTGTTCGTTTATGTTCGTGTTCGTTTATGTTCGTCTATTTATTAAATGAACGAACATGAACATACCTCCGTTCGTGTGCGTTCGGTTCGTTTACAGGCCTATTGTCATTTGGTGAAAAAAATTTGAGATTTTTTTATTAATTTAGAGTAAATATAATATAATATATGTTTAAAGATGACTCTCAACCATTTGACAATGAACGCTCATACTCCAAGTATTTATGGTGTTCAAACTCAATATCTCAAAGAATAGCATTAATTCGTTTACCATCAAAATCGCTTAGTTCATACAAATTTTGCGACTTTAAATGTTTATATTCAAATTTTCATTTAAGTGTGATATATATATACATTTTTATTAATATGAAGTAATTATAAGATGTAATATATGTTTAGATTTATTTTTACATATTAACAATACATTTACCTCTTATAAACATAATTACTTAAACTCAATTTTTTTTAAAAGAGAATAGCATTTTTCTTTACTACGAAGGCGGCTCGATAATAAACTTTGCCCAAAATTGTTTTTACGTGTTTATATGTTATATTAATTAATTTTAAGTGTGATTACACGCATGTATAGATTCTTAGTCATATACATTTAGTTTAAGCCCTATTATATGTGGTCAATGTTCATATTTATTTTTTATTTAAGTTTAGATATATTTCAATTATGAGTTCATTTGTTTGTGTATTATAATGTTTGATTGTAGTTGTAATTATATGAATGTATTGATTGTAATTGTATATATAATTTGAAATATAACTGCAATTACAAGTAAGTATTATTATACAATTAAACTTATAGTGAATTACAACTAATTATCATCATACAATTAAATTTATAGTGAAATTTATTTGAACTATAGGTGTTTATGGATTCGGTCAAGTTGACTTATATAATATATTAACACATAATAATATCTGATCTGTCCTAAAATATTTATATTAAATTTTATCCAAATCAACTCATATTTTAAATAGTTAACACAAACTTATTCTAAATATGTCCATATTATTTTTAAAAAATATTTATATTACTCTGAATTTAATATTTAATAATTATATATTTCTAATTTTGTTATACTTTTAAAGGTAGAAAACTTAATATATTTTACAATATATATATTACATACTAACCCATGGATTATTTGAAAGTAAAATAACCTATAGATTATTTGAAAGTGAAATAATTGAACATGTCAATCGCTTATTAAAAGTATACGAGACGATTCTTACTCTTAAATGATTAAATATTTTAAAATAACTCATCAATCAAGTGTATTAATAGTTGAAATAAATATTATTCTGAATTTGAAAAAAAAAGTATTATTCTTTATTAAGGTATTAGATTTGAATAGCTACATATATAATGTGCATATATCATTCCATACTATTAAAAAAATTTAAAATAAAATTTTAAAACAATTGGGATATAATAATATTGATTTTTATATATTTTTGAATTTTTATAACCATCAATTTTCATTATTTTGATAGACTAATTCGAATTAAGTACTGTAGAGGTAAAGACGACTCTCCTAACTTAATTTATTCTATTCACGAACGCAAATATTTTTTCTAATTTTTTGAGATATAAACATAACTATTTTTTTTTAATGTAAACATAATTATTCGGGGGAAAAAGAACATTAGGATGAGTGGACTCGGACAAACAGGCGAGTGATGGCCGAGATACGCGACGACGCGAAAGTGACTTTATAACCCAAACACCGCAAACAGAATCTTCGCCTTTAAAATCTCCTTTTTATTCAATTTTCACTCTTCTCAAGGTAACAGAAATTTTTTTATTTTCTTTCGTTTTCTCTCTCGCCAAACAACACCAAATGCTTCTTCTCCACTCAACACTTTAATAATTAATTAACCTAACAAATAATTCACTTTACCCTCTTTCTATATATATCCATTCACAGTTCCCTCACCCTCTGCTTCCTTCTCCATTTCTCTCAGCTTCAACACACAACAAAATCATCAAGGAATCCGAAGAGAAAAGAAAAATGGGTTCGGTTCCATCAGAACTGAGCTTAGATTTTAGACCAGAATTTGTACCCAGAACGATCAGTAATTTCCTCAGGGAGGTTTCATCGATCGGAACCGGTTCCGATAAGGCTTCGAAACTCGAGTCTTTTGTCAACAAATTGGAAGAAGAAATGAAAAAGATCGATGGTTTTAAACGTGAACTTCCTCTTTGTATGCTCCTTTTGAACGACGGTTCGTTTCTTCGATCAAATTAAAATCTCACGTTTATTGGGATTTTTGTGTGATTCTGTTGAATTGATTCAATGGAGATTTTGATTATTGTTTGATTGCAGCGATTTTAGCTTTGAAAGAGGAATCAATGCAATGTGTGGGGAGACGAGTTGAGCTGGTTTTAGAAGAATTCATGCCATTGAAGGAGAATAATCACAGTGAAGAAGATTCTAACAAGAAAAACGATAACGATTTCAATTGTAATAAAGATAAGAAAAATTGGATGAGTTCGGTTCAGCTATGGAACACTGATGATGATTATAGTAAGGTACCTCTTATGATTATTTTTGGAAAGTTTGTAGTTCAATATGAAATGAAGTTGCTAAATTTTGAACAATTTGTCTTCGTTTACAACAGATGAACAATGGAGATCCATGCAAAAACAGGGTTAATTATAGAGCAAATTTGAGTTTTGCAGCGAAGAAAGAAGAGAAAAATGAGATACCGGTTCACGGATTATCACTTTTGACCCCGGAAATCAAGGATCCAAAAGTGGAATCAGGTTGTGTTGAATCAAGGACAAGTTCTAGCAGAGCGGTTTCGTGTTCGTCCCAGGCGAATTTCCGGTCGATGACCAATCACCACCACCATCAGCAGCAGCAACAGCAGGGTGGTAGAAAGCAAAGGAGGTGTTGGTCGTCGGAGTTGCATCGCCTGTTTGTCAATGCCTTGCATAAATTAGGAGGCTCTCAAGGTGAGAAAATGAAGAACAGATTTCAATTTTGATATCGGATCGTTTGTTGTTCTAGTGATCATAGATAAGAATTGAAGAACTGTGTAACGAATTTGAGACCATTGAATTGCAGTGTTCTTTTTGTTAGGCAATTCGATTTTCGATTCGTTTACATTTGAGTTCCTAAGTCGAAACATTTGAGCTTTCTTTTGCAGTGGCAACTCCGAAACAGATTAGAGAACTTATGCAAGCAGATGGCTTGACCAATGATGAAGTTAAGAGCCATTTGCAGGTGAGTTCTTAGTTCCTTGTATCAATGGTATTCCAAAGCTTTTCATTTTTCAATCCATTGATCGATTCTCCGACTTATAAGAAATACCGACTTCATACGAGACGACTTCCACCTTCCACACCTGCAAATCAATCGGTCGTTGTTGTGCGGAGTGGTCCGTGGATGTCTCAAGATCAGTATGGCGATTCCTCAAAAGTAAGCAGTTCGCAGTCCGGTTCTCCTCAAGGTCCTCTCCAGTTAGCCACAAACACCGGAGGGACCTCGACAACGGGAGGTGATTGCATTGAAGATGATGAAGATGCAAAATCCGAAGCCTATAGCAGGAAAAGCAGTTTTCACAAACCAGGAAAAGATTATGTATAGAGTTTCCTCCATGAATTTTGCATATCATATACTATTGCCATATCATTATCATCATACATAAATGAGAGGGGAAGCTGTGAATTTTTTTGCAGAATTCGGTTTCCTTCGATTTTTCGAATCGAGGTTTCGTGTTTTCATAGAAGAAGCATGGAGCTCTAAAACTATATAGCTTCTCCATTACTTGCTTCTGTTACATTGAGTCTCTGGTTGCTAGTGTTTGCGTCCTACTTTCTTGAGGATAAAGATAAATGTTTCATATTGTATTTACTATTCGTGGCGTGTTTTAATTATTTTTGTAATTATATTCGTATCGAGGCCAACATTTAACTATCTTGTCACATTATTTAACTAATTTCTAATTATAAAGAATATTTTTAGGGTTCTTATTCTCATATTTTCTTATATTTTATCGGCAATCTCGAATTATTCAATATATCTAATAAATTTTGGAAAAAATAAAATAAAAGAGAGATAATGGTGACAAGTAGGCAAATTATTGCATATTAGTTCACCGAAATTCACACCTAACTCCATAATTGAAAGATTGATTGGCAAACAAGAAACCTGACCCAAAAAAATAGTAAAGAAACATTTTTTTACAATTTAAATGATTTTTCTTACAAGAAAACCAACCTCCCAAATTAAAAAATATTTTTTATTAATATTTTGTTATATAAATATCTAAAGTATATTTATGATTAAGATTGGTTTTTTATAATAATTATAATTTGTACAACCAAATTTGGTATGAATAATTAAGATATAACTACATTGTATATATGAAATATGTACGACAATTTTACTTGAATAATGGAGGGAGAGAAAAAAATGATTCGTATAAGATACAATGGAAATTATTGTCCGAACTAAGATTTTTGTTATAGTAGTTGATGAAAGTGGTGAGTATTACACGACGATTTCTATCCAAAATCATATTCCTCTACGTGGCTTATATGAAAATGTCATTGTATAGTTCCGACGGTTTCTAGAAGTCGTCATATAATTCTAATGGTTTTCAGAAAATATCGTGTAATTCTGACGACTTTCACATACTATTATTATAGATTATGACTTCATAAATACATATTATATTATTTTCATTGTAAAGAATAATAAATACATTATCAAACCTGTTGAAAAGACCCTCACCTCACCTAACCTAATCATATCTTTTTCCTTTTTTTCTTTAAAAGAAAAAGGTAACAGTTGTAATGTTTATATGACAGAACGACTAACACAAGCAAAATAATAGACAGAATCTCCCTTACAAGATATATAATTAAGGTGCCCACAATGATAGCTCTATTCTAATATTTATATTATTTTTTATAATTTCCGATATTTGACATATTAATTAACTAATTAAAATTAGATATTATAGAAATTTATCTGGTAGATGATCCTTATCTTATTTAAGTGATATAACATCTTATTTTACCCTATCAACTAATAATTAACTAAAACTTGACTTTTTTTAAAATTGATTGTACAAAATAATTGAGTTATGCTTTGGGTTATTGTAAGAGAAAATTCAGTTTGGTGAATTAAAATCTAGATTTTGTTCTTTGAAAAGAAGATGCTAAGCACATTAATTAGGTCCTTACACTATAAAAGCTTAAATATATATTATATCTATGGGGAATGCTTTGTTATCAAAGATTCCTTCAAAGGTCGGCCATGGATTTTGAACCCTATAATGGGTATAACATAATAATGAAAGCTTTATATGGAAAGTAATAGTCTTTGGGGGAAGACCTACCAAAAAAATTAATTTAATTTCGTTAGTTGAATGATGAATTCAGAAATACTTTTAGGAGAAATATATATATATATATATTAATATTTTTTTTTGTATAGGCAAGTATAAATAAAATTTTAAAATAGGCATTATTAATAAAACAAATTATTAATATAAAAAATAGATTTAAGCTACGTCTGCCGCTGTTTTTGTTAATACAATTTTTTAGAAAATATATTAATTTGATGTACTAAAATATAAATTTTTAAAATATATTTGTAAAATAATGTTTAATTTATTAATCAATTATTAATAAGTATATGACTTTTATATATGGGTGCATTGAGTACGGGACGATACAAAACTTAAAATGGACTGATTTTGATTTGATTTTAATTGTGCAAAAACTTTTTGTGTGTATTGATTGTTTGTCTATTAAAAAATGAAAAAAAATATGAATTTATTTAGGTTAGGGTGTATTTATTTATGTGTGTTTGATTGTTTATTTGTTAATAAATATTCATTATCATTTTAGACATGTTATATTTGTGTTATAATAAAATCAGTAAACGTATCATTATTGTTCTGTTTTTTTTTAGTGTTAACGCTACTTATATGTTATGATCAATGATATTGTTTGTGTTTTTTTAAATGTTATTTCGTTGATTTTTTTAATATTTTTGTATAACTTTTTTTATTATTTAGTGACTATTTTATACTCTGTAATAGTTTAATGAAAAAAGATCGATATAATAAATAGTTTACTCTATATTTAATATATTTTTCTTTTTTCTTTTTCAAGATATTAGAAAAAAAGTATCTTCAATTCACTGATAATAGAAATATCTTTAATATAAGTATTTTTCATTTTTTATCCGTGAATTGAAGATTTCATAGATCAATATATCTTTAAAAACTCTGACCTTACATGTATGATCTATTGATCTTTAATAGAAGTATCTTCAATTCATGGATAATAAATGAAAAATATGTTAGTTTTTAAAGAGATTCGAAACTTACTGTAACCGATTTATTTAGTGGGATAAGACACTAGATTTCTTAAGTAATGTCAGAGATTTGAACCCTGACGTTTGTAAATGGAACAAACTGGGTTGAGAGAGTTGCACTTACCTCTGTAGTACCCGATCTGAATTAGTTGATCAATAGATCAGATACCAGTGATTAATTGATTTTTTTTTAAAAAATTGAATCTTATTCATCAATATTTTAGCATATTCAAATTTGTATAAGTTTGAGTATTTGACATAATATTTTGAATTTTTAAATTCAGTTTTTTTCCTATAAAATTAATATTTGATACATAATATTTAATTTAAATTTAGACGATAACACATAAGTAATTTACGAATAAAAACGGATAAACGTACTTATGTATAAATAATTCAGATCTAAACTTCAAGTTTGACCAATAAAAATTATATACATTCCTTATCCCATTTACATGTGAATAAATAATTCTTAATGGAGATCTTAGTAAATGGGCTAAGGAATGTAGATCATTTTTATTGGTCAAATTTTATTATTTCTGTATTTTTAAAAATTGGAATTTTAATCTTAACTCGAATAATAAAATTATAATATAACTAAATTATATGACTTAAAATTACTTATGTTTACACGATTTCATTCGGAGAATAAGAGACGAAATCAAATATTTTTAAAATATAAAATTAAATTTTTATAAAATTTAAAGGTTGGATTGTATTTATTCTATCGAAAAATGTATAATTCATTATTCTTAAGGAATTATGGAGTAATATTTAAGCTTACTCGTTAGAAATTACGTCGGTTTAACTGACGTCTTTTAATTCTTCATTATAATACAAGAATTTTACTTTTGTTATACGTTCTTGTTTCTTTTTTAACTTTTCAATGTCTCCATTTATGTCGTCAATAATGATCCATTCGAGATCGTCGTCGTCGTTATATTATAAGTATTTTTTTTTTCATCGAATGATTCTCGAAAATAAAATATTTATTGACACATCATCATATATTGTCTCAAAAATAGAAATATGACATTTCTTTCTCAAAGTGATGCTACATGATGACCACACATATCAAATATCAACACTAAAAATTGAATGATTTGATAAATATTATTGATATCATATCAATCAATTTACGTTTTATCATATAATAAAATCGTCAAAAGTATTTCAGAGATGTAATATTTCAAAATCTTTTCATTTATCATTTGAGAGATCCCTCGCTGTTAAAACTTGTTTATTATTTATGTGATTGTAAAATTTGATTGTTCATAATATAATCCTTGATAGTGATTGATTATTCTTTAGTCCATTAGGATTTGATTTGAAAGGAATAAACTCGGCTCGAGTTTAATTTTTTTTTTTTGAAAGGTCTAGTTTTCTTGAAATAATTATTTAGTTAATCGATTGCTAAGAATTAATTATACTAATTATTTCTAAACTACGACTTTAATTTTAAATTAATTATAAAAATTTAAAATATTCTAATTCAATCCCAAAACTATTAACGTTATACCAATTGTCGTTCGGTTAACGGTTAAATGCCAAGCCACCTATTATGTGTTTCATGTTATAATCTGAGATGGCATAAATTCAGTGACCCATTTATAATCTTTATAATAATTGAGTGACTTATAATATATTTTACTCTTGAGAAACATACAAATAATAGCTTTTTCCCCAAGAAAAATACAGATTTTATTAAATAATAATTAAATAAAGAGAAAATAACCTCAGTGACCAAAAATCTCATATAATATACGATTTTAACCAATTTTTTCTGGATTTGCCAAAATGACCAACAAAATCGCAATGCGATCGCTAATTCGCAACGCGATCTCCATTATCGCAAATCAGTTTCCATATTCGCAACGCGATTATGACTATCGCAATGCGATTTTCCAATTTCGCGTTGCGATTTTCCCAATTCGCAATACGAATAAGTAAATCGCAGTGCGAATTTGGAAAATCGCAATGCGATACTGACTATCGCAATGCAATTTTCCTAATTCGCATTGCGATTTACGTATTCGCGTTGCGATTTTCATAATTCGCAATGCGAATACGTAAATCACAATGCGAATCTTACTATCGCAATGCGATTTACATAGCGTCATTCGTATTAACGCGTATTTTTTTTCAAATTCCAAACACGAATTTTTTCTTAATAAATCGGAAACTGAACCGTCCACAGTAATCGCAACTCATAACCTCAAACCTAAAATCACAACACTCAGTCACATCTCCATCTCTCACTCTCTACGGCGAAATCCGTCCCCATCTCCGAAGATTTCCGTCCCCATCGCCGGCGAAATCCCTCACAACCATTCACAGTCAAAAATCTCTCACAATCATTCAGAAATGGAAAATAAACCTCCGAGGGTTAGTTTTGTTTTATTTTTATTTTGAAATTTTTGCATTATTTTAGGTTTTTCATATTGAGATTGATGATAAGTTTACTGGTAATTTCAATAATAGATTAACCATTTCACTTAGATTTCTTATTAAATTCATTCGATTGCTGCCAATACTGCTAAACTGTTTAGCCTGTGAAGTTAGTATTTGTCTTTGTTTTGTCTTTTGCTTGAAGTAATGCAGAAGAAGAATAGTTTCGAGAATGAAAATCGCAACGCGGAAATAACTATCGCAACGCGAAACCAAAATCGCATTGCGATTTTCATTTCGCGTTGCGATTCTCTCGTTGCGATTTTCATTTCGCGTTGCGATAGTCATTTCGCGTTGCGATTCTCTCGTTGCGATAGTCATTTCCGCGTTGCGATTCTCATTAACTTGTTGCGATTTTCATTTCAACCAAAAGACAAAACAGTGTTGCAAATTTTAGTTTCAAGAATAAACTACTATTTATGTTTATTATTTTTGGTATATCTTGACAGTGTAGTTTTTGGTATATCTAACTTGGTATGTTTATTGTTTTTGTAGAAATTTTTTTCGGCTTCATTGATATTAAGGAATAAAGTTAGCCTAGCCACTACAATTGCTTCGAAGCTTTCACCTGCACAAAGAAAATTGTTTGAGGAAACCTGCTTCGGGCCATGGCTGAGAGTACAGCATCCGGGTGGAGATGCTAATTTGACCCATTTGTGGCTTCAGACCATGACTAGCGATCTACCCGACAGTATACAACGTGGTGAGGAAGAGATATGGTTTCATTTTCCACCGGCGTATACTTGTTTTGGGCGGAAGGAGTTCTGCTTAATCACTGGTCTACGATTCGGACACGATGATGTAGGCCGGTACACTCGTCATATCACCCGCCCATCATGGTTATCCGGGGTTTTTCCTGGTGAGTCAATAGAGAAGCCGAACTTACACGTCGACGACATGAAGAAAATGTTTTAATAAGAAAGATGATTTTACTCGGATGAATGACGTCGATGTTGTCCGAGTATGCCTTCTACTACTTTTGTATGCCGGCTTTTTAGGCAGAGAGGCCAGACAACCTATTCCTCAGGAGCTAATATTATTGGTAGAGGACCTAAATGCATGGAATCTGTTTCCTTGGGGTTCGTATATATGGAAAGCTACCTGGACTAAGTTGTCGTCTGCCTTTGATGACCGCAAAAGTTTGCGGGGCGATGGGTCGAAATACACTTTGTCAGGCTTTGTTTGGGCCTTTAAGGTAAGAATTTCTATATAATGTTTTCAAAATTATAATTAATTATTTAACAATTACTAATGTTTGTTATTATATTGTTTGTAGATTTGGATATTCGAGGCCTTTCCCGCCATGAAGACATATGCAATAAAAAACTTCAAATGATATTCCCAGGGCTATTTCCTGGAAGAGGAAACGTCTGTTGGATTGGGAAGACTTAATACCATATGCGACAATAAATAATGTAAGTTAACACAAATACTATCATATATAAACAAGTTATTAATAGTAGACGTTTAACTTTGTTTGAGCTTTTATATTTTTAGGAGGCCAACATTCCATTAATGAGACTGACACCCATGGAGGCTGAGCTTGCTACTGATTGGTGGCAAGGTAGTCAGCGTTTTCTTGATGGCACGAATGATGAGCATCCTCCACTTCCTCCACTTCGAGAGCCATCACCTCACCCAGAGCCATCACCTGATCGACCCGACTATACACCTCTACAACGAGAGCCATCACCTATCCCGTCACATCATCGAGCCTCTTCTCCACCATCACCTCATGATAGGCGACCGGCAAAGATGCCACGACTTCTATCTCCCTGTTCTCCACCTCCACGGGATGAGTCAAGGGAGTTACGTGATGAGGTCAATGCCTTGCGTGAGGAGATCGGTACTCTACGCGATAACGATGGTGCATGGCGTATGGAGATGTCTACTTTACGTGGTGAGGTTGTCGCTCTATGTGAGATGGTAGTATCGTTGCAGAATGAGGTTCATACTCTACACAACGAGGTAAGTTTAAGATTTTCCATATTTAACTTGATGATAAATTTACTCGTAATTTCACTTAAATTAACCATTTCACTTAGATTGCTTAGTAAATTTATTCAGTTGCTGCCAATACTGCTAAACTGTTTATTAACACTGTGAAGTTAGTATTTGTCTTTTTGTTTTGTCTTTTGGTTGAAGTAAATTTATTCGGTTGCTGCCAATTCTGCTAAACTGTGTATTCTTTAACACTGTGAAGTTAGTATTTGTCTTTGTTTTGTCTTTTGGTTGAAAGTTTGAAATATATTTGTCTTTGTTTTCACTGTTTAAATATCATGTCTATTTATTTACTGATATTTGTATTTAATTATTTAGCGGACTGATAAGGTGGATGATTTACGTCGGGTTTTTCTTGCACGACAGAGTTCACGCATTAGACGGCGTGCACGTGTTATTAAGTCTCCGTATACCCCAATAGTGCGAAGACACCGCAAGAAGAAGCCCGACTCGCCTGTCATCCCTTAAGAGTCCACTCCTATCATTGAAGAGGCCCCTATCATTCCTCGAGAGTCCCCTCCCACCGTTCAAGAGGCCACTGTCATCGTTGAAGAGGTCCCTCCCACCATTCAAGAGCCCGATTCACATGGCGTCATATGTAGGATTCTTGAGAAACCCTCTGACGTGCCGGACATGATGGATTCAAGTTGGCTCTCGTATGAGTTACCGGCCAGTACCATACCGGTATCTGAAGTGGAGAGGAAACAACTACCGGACACAATTCTGGATAACACCCTTTGGGCTAAGACCGCAGTTGATTTTTATCTACATGAGCGAAGCCAGGGGTGTTTCACTGACATATGCAAGCTCAACGATGATATCTATTTGTTGCTTGATCGGTCTTGGTAGGGCGTATTATTAGGGGTCGAAGACAATGGCTATTTCGATGGAGGAGTAAGTCTTATATTTTTCTTATATTTTAATTTGATTATTTTTTGTAAATTTATGTAAGTTACTAATATATGTCTTTTTTTGTAAAACAACATATCGATGCGTGGGTGTCACGTCTTCTAATAATTAGGAAACTTAAGGAAAATAAAAGAAATACACGATATACATTTATGCCGACGTCTTTTAACGCCGTTCACTTGAAGAATCAACGAGATGAATCATTTGCGTTGGGCAATGGACAAGCTAAACTTTATCCTGCATGGTGGGAGGTCGATAAGGTTAGTGTTTATTTTAGATTGAGTTTAAAGGTATTCATAAATAAGTGCGCAAATGAATGAATTATTACTTATGATTGCAGGTGTTTATCCCTGTTTTGGAACGTAACCATTGGCTTCTCGTCGAGCTTCAGATCCCATCCCTTAAGGCAATAGTATATGACAGCATGATAAATTACATATCATTGGCTGATTTAAGAGATATTATTAAGGGATGGAACTCTTATTAGGCTAAATTCTTGGATGCGATAAATTATTGGACTCGTTCTGGAAACAAGAAGCCAAAGAAGCTCAATATTACAGTTAGCAGAGACGAGATCGCACCACAACAAACGAAAGGACCCAGAGGGGATTGTGGTCCTCTCGTATGCTTGGCGTTGGACCGTTTGATCACAGGAAGTATACAGTATCTACCTCCCACCGATATAGATAGAGCTGCAGTAGGCTTGTGGTTTCGACATTATATGGCTAGATCGATATATACGAGAAGCTGTCTACCTGCATCCGCGTTATAAAAATGTCCATAAACAATTGGTATGTTTATAGGCTTGTGGTTTGAAAATGTTTGGTTAAGTACCTAGAATTCAATAATTTGCTGTTTGTAGGTTTTAGATGTGTAGAAAGTGTTGTTTGAGCAAATGTTTGGTTTATGCAGGTTAATCTCAGAAGTGAGCTGCGTGAAAATGATGTATGGCTGCAAAAGTTGATTCAATAGTAGAAGTGTTATTTTCTCTAAGAATTATTGCTTATTTTTTTATTGTTTAATTGATTTGTAAAAGGTGATTTGTAAAAGTTGATTTGTTTAATTGATGTTAACATAATTCTTATTTGTTCTTGTTTAATTGATTGAAATGTAATGGTTGATTTTGTTGATTTCAATCTGCATTATGTTGAAGGCAAAAAGTACTATCGCAATGCGAAATGAAAATCGCAACGAGAGAATCGCAACGTGAAATGAAAATCGCAACGAGAGAATCGCAACGCGAAATTAAATTCGTGTTACGATTTTCATTTCGCATTGCGATTCCCTCGTTGCGATTTTCATTTCGCATTGTGATTCTCTCGTTGCGATTTTCATTTCGCATTGCGATAGTAATTTCTGCGTTGCGATAGACATTAAGATGATTGCCTATTAAGTGATAACAACTAAACAGATCATAGCAATTTTCAAACTCAAGTTACTAATACATGCCTAACTAAAAATGTTAAAAGTTCACACATAAAATCTACATAATACAACGTTTGCATTTAAAAATCACCTAAGTTAACAGTCCCAAAAGGTGAAGCCAGTTGTGATTGGGATTTTAAAGATGATTGCGATTTTGATTGCCTTTTTCTTGACACCATATGAGCTTTGGATTTTGATGATGATCCATATTTTGGTAGAGGAAAAAATGATTGTGATGGCACTGGTGATCCACATGTCAATCTTGTATGACCACTTTCCTTGCACCGACTACATGTCGATCTCTTCTTCTCTTCACCCTTAGACGGTATACGATCGTGACTTTTGGTCGGCCAGGTAGCCTTCTGTCCATGGCTGGTGGCAAAACTATTTGTAAGTCATCTGGTATGTCCCACTCAGAAGGATGTGGAATAGGGTAGACAATCACGGCATAAGTCTGACGATATACTTCTGTAGTGTAGCAATCCATAACGTATGTGCTTGAATCATCTTGGTTTAGATGAAGAGCAACTTTTATAACATGGCCACACGAATAACCAGATGTTTGCCATTTCATACTTCTGTAGTGTAGCAATCCATGACGTTGACTTCACAACACGTTTCGTTATCTTTTTTTCAGTCCATGGTGTAACACGATGTTCCAATGTTCCTGTAAATTTAAATAAATAATACTTAGTAAAATATATGATAAGTTACGAATTCAAAGAAATAATACCTGCATGGTTTCTTTTCTTGTAGTACCACTGTTGAATAGAGGCTCGAAAAAACTCCATTAACATAGTAATGGGTAATTTCCGGGAATGACGACTTAGAGCGTTGATTGATTCTGCACTATTAGACGTCATGAAACCATATCTTGCTCCAAGTTGATGTACTCTTGACCATCTTTCAAACCCGACATCTTCTAGTATTTGAGCACACTGAGGCAAAACACGTCTTAAACAGCTTATATGCTTATTGAAATCCACTTCCCGATAAGCTTTTACAGCCTTCCAATATGTCCATTTGTGCTTTTTTATACCAGCAGACCTTGATTTTAGATTTCTATACAAATGAACACCACAAAGTCCATGAAAAGCATCTGGGAAACACCTTCTAACAGCGTTGTCAATTGAGTTTGCCCTATCGGATATGATTGTTAGATTGCTAATAGGACCTATGCAATCCCTAAGATGCCCCATAAACCATGTCCATGAATCAGAGGTTTCAGATTTTCCAACCCCGTAAGCTATTGGCAATATCACATTGTTAGCATCCATGGCTACTGCTAATAAGTTTACTCCAAGGTATCGACCTTTCAAATGTGCTCCGTCAACTATAATAACTGGGCGCATGCAAGTAATAAATGAACGAATCTACAAAATAATATACGAAACGACCTTTGCTTGATTTGTTAACTTTTAGTTGATAGCCATCTTCCACACATTTCGTATACAAAGCTATTTTCAAGTCTTCCTTTGTATCAAAACAATCATCTTTCTTGATACGAATAACTTTTGTGTAACAATCAACTGCTTTCTTTACCAACTCTTCTTCCGGTATCTGAAGTAATTCTGGCATATTCCAGTTATACTCCCGTGGCATTTTCTTTTCTTCGGGGACTTTTTCTTCTTCTTTTTCTTCTTCAGGATTATATGAATTATAGAATGGATGTTCAACATGTTCATTCACAGCCTCCACTTCCTCCTCATTATCATCAACAACATCTTCCTCGGCAACAGTTGTTTCATCATCAAAATTCGAGTATTGACCAATATCAAAATCATTACACGCAGGGTCTGTTTCTTCTTCTGAAACATCATCAAAATCCGAGTATTGACCAATATCAAAGTCCGGGTATTGACCAAGATCAAATTTCGAATACTGACTAGTACTCACAATTTTTTCTGTTGGCTCATCATCGTCTAATTGGTCAATACGAAAACTGGAATTTGGTGCTGAAAGTTGACTGGGATTTGGATTAGAGAAAGGTTGTGGGTTTTGAGAAAAACTTAGTTGATTACTACCCGCTACTGACCCAACAATACTACTTCTAGGTTCAACAACATACAATGTAACATCATCACTTGAAACACTAATGTAAGCAATGAATCGTTCAACATCTTCATTATCGGTTAACAAATAAACTTTACCATTCCTCTGATAAGATAGCCTAAATCCACTTAGGGGTTCTAAATTCAATTTCTTTGAAACACATAACATTAGAGTTTCATAAGTTAACTTTTTTAATGACAGTTTTAGTTGAAGATTCATGGGTAAAGGCATATATTGTAAAACACCATGAACATTCTCCCATGACCCTCCAAAACACAAATCTATCCAAACATGATCAACATTAGATGATTTCATGGTTGTAAATTAATTTACTAAACAAACGAGCTACGAAACTAAGACCTGTTGCCGGATGGGAAAGGATGTAGGAACGGATATAGGAACGGATGTCGCCGGAGAGAGTGATAGATGGAGATGGAATGAGTTGTGATTTAGGGATTTAGGTTATGAGTTGTTGCTTCTGCGTAGATATATACACAAAAAATTTGTGTTGCGAAACTAAAACCTATTGCGAACTTTGAAAATCGCATTGCGATTCTGTATTATCTCGTTGCGAAAGTAAGTATCGCGTTGCGATTTTCCTAATTCGCAATGCGAATAAGTAAATCGCAATGCGAATTTGGAAAATCGCAATGCAATACTGACTATCGCAACGAGATAATACAAAATCGCAACGAGATTCTGACTTTCGCAACGAGATTCTGAAAATCGCAATCATCTTCAAAATCCCAATCACAACCGGCTTCACCTTTTGGTACTGTTAACTTAGGTGATTTTTAAATGCAAACGTTGTATTATGTGTATTTTATGTGTGCACTTTTAACATTTTCAGTTAGGCATGTATTAGTAACTTGAGTTTGAACATTGCTATGATCTGTTCAGTTGTTATCACTTATTAGACATTCATTTGACTATCGCAACGGGGAAATCGCAACGCGAAAATGGCTATCGCAATTCGAAATGAAAAATCGCAACGCGAAAATGGCTATCGCAACTAGAAAATCGCAATGCGAAATGAAAATCGCATTGCGATTTTCTCGTTGCGATAGTCAGTTTCGTGTTGCGATAGTCTGTTTTGCCTTCAACATAATGCAGATTGAAAATCAACAAATCAACTATTATATTTCAATCAATTAAACAAGCACAAATAAGAATTATGTACACACCAATTAAACAAATCAACATTTACAAATCATTTTTTACAAATCAATTAAACAATAAAAAAATAATAATAATTCTTATTTCCTCATCAATTATTGAATCAATGAATCAACTTTTGCACCCGTACATCCATTTCACGCAGCTCACTTAAGGATTAACCTGTAAAAACCAAACATTTGCTCAAACAAGACTTCCTACACATCTAAAACCTATAAACAGCAAATTATTGAATTATAGGTACTTAACCAAACATTTTCAAACCAAAAGGAGTATATATGTTAACAAAACTTGCATTTGACTTACCAATTAACAATGGATACTTTCATAACGCGGATGCAGGTAGGCAGCGTCTAGAATATATCGCTCTAGACATATAATGTCGAAACCACAAGCCTACTGCAGCTCTATCTCTATCGGTGGGAGGTAGAAACTCTGTGCTTCCCGTCGTCAAACGCGCCAAGCACATGCATACGAGAGGACCACAATCCCCTCTGTCTCCCGACGATTGTTGTGGCACGGTCTCGTCTCTGACAACTGTGACATTGAACTTCTTTGGCTTCTTGTGTCCAGAATGAGTCCAATAATTAATCCCATCCAAGAATTTAGCCAAATGAGAGCTCCATCCCTTGATAATATCTCTCAAATCAGACAGTGATATGTAATTTATCATGCTGTCATATACTATTATCTTCAGGGATGGGAGCTGAAGTTGGACGAGAAGCCAATGACGACGTTCCAAAACAGGGATAAACACCTGCAATCATAAGTAATAATTCATTTATTTGCGCACTTATTTATGAACACCTTTAAAAAATTTAAAAAATAAACACTAACCTTATCGACCTCCCACCATGCAGGATAAAGTTTAGCTTGTCCGTTGCCCAACGAAAATGATTCATCTCGTTGATTCTTCAAGTGAACTGCGTGAAAAGCCGCCGGCATTATTGTATATCGCGAATTTTTTTTATTTTTCCTAAGCTTCCTTATTATTAGAAGACGTGACACCCACGCATCGATATGCTGTTTTACAAAAAAAAAAGACATATATTAGTGAATTACATTAATTTTTAAAAAAATTAATCAAAATCATATATAAGTCAAATATAAGACTTACCTCCCCATCGAAATAGCCACTGTCTTCAACCCCTAATAGCACACCCCCCCAAGACCGATCAAGCAACAAAAACATTTCATCGTTGAGTTTGCTTATGTCAGTGTAACACCCTTGGCTCCACTCATGTAGATAAAAAATCAACTGCGGTCTTAGCCCAAAGGGTATTATCCACAATTGTTTCCGGTAGTGTCTCCTCTCACTTCAGATACGGAAGGGTACTAGCCGGTAACTAATACGAGAGCCAACTCTCATCCATCATGTCCGGAACCGGTGGGGGTTTCTCAATACTTCGATATATTACCCCATGTGAATCGGGCTCTAGAATGGTGGGAGGGACCTCTTCAACGATGACAGTGGCCTCTTGAACGGTGGGGGGACTCTTGAGGGAGGATAGGGGCCTCTTGAATGATTGGAGGGGACTCTTGAGGGATGACAGGTGAGTCGGGCTTCTTCTTGTGGAGTCTTCTCACCATTGGGGTGAAAACGAAAGCACGTCCACGCCGTCTGATGCGTGAACTCCGCGTGCAAGGAAAACCCGACGTAAAGCATCCACCTTATCGGGCCGCTAAAAAAAATTAATACATAAATCAGTAAATAAAACATGATATTAAACAAAGACAAATATGTTTCAAACTAGCATTGTATTCACCCAAGTCATTATTCTATCATAGTTCACAAAATGCTCAGATAACATTCCAGAAGTAAGCACTTATATAAACATTTAAAGGACAACATATAAACATTCCAGAAGAAGAATAGTTTACTTTCACAACACGAAACTTAAAATCGCAACGCGAAAATGACTATCGCAACGCGGAAATGGCTATCGCAATGCGAAATGCAAATCGCAACGACAAAATCGCAATGCGAAATGAAAATCGCAACGACAAAATCGCAATGTGAAATGAAATCGCAACGACAAAATCGCAACGCGAAACACAAATCGCATACGACTTTCATTTCGCATTGCAATTTGTCGTTGCGATTTTCATTTCGCATTGCGATTTTGTCGTTGCAATTTTCATTTCGCATTGCGATAGCCATTTCCGCGTTGCGATAGTCATTTTCATGTTGCGAAAGTAAACTATTCTTCTTCTGCAAATTGAAACTTGAATGGATTGTATTACTTCAACCAAAAGACAAAACAAAACCAAAAACAAATACTAACAAAAACAGTTTAGCAGTATTGGCAGCGACCGAATGAATTACGAGTATGAAAAATCTAACTTACTCGTTGCGTAGAGTATAAACCTCATTTGCAACGAGGATACCATCTCACGTAGAGCGGTACTCACCGCGTAATGTAGACACCTCAACACGCCATGCACCATCGTCTTACGTAAAGTACCGACCTCCTCACGCAAGGCATTGACCTCATCACGTAACTCCCCAAACTCATCCCGTTGAGGTGGAGGTGGAGAACAGGGAGATAAACGTCGTGGCATCTTTGCCGGTCGCCTATCTTGCGGTGATGGTGGAGAAGAGGCTCGATGATGTGACAGAATAGGTGATGGCTGTCGTTGTGGAGGTGTATAGTCGGGTCGATCAGATGATGGCTCTGGGTGAGGTGATAGCTCTAGGCGAGGTGATGGCTCCCGAAGTGGAGGCTGCTCATCAACCGTTCCATCAAAAAAACGCTTACTAGCTTGCCACCAATCAGTGGCAAGCTCAGCTTCCGTGGGTGTCAGCCTCTGTAGAGGAGTGTTGGCCTCCTAACAATAAAAGCTCAAACAAAGTTAAACGTGTACTAGTAATAACTTGTTTATAAACATATGATAGTATTTATGTTAACTTACATTATTTTGTCGTATACGTAGTAAATCTTCCCATTGCAAGTCCGTTTCTCTTCCAGGAAATAGCCCTGGGAATATCATTTGAAGTTTTTATTGCATATGTCTTCATGGCGGGAAAGGCCTCAAATATCCAAATCTACAAACAATATAATAACAAACATTAGTAATTGTTAAATAATTATAATTTTGGAAACATTATATAAAAATTCTTACCTTAAAGGCCCAAATAAAGCCTGTCAAAGGTATTTGGAACCATCGCCATGTAAACTTTTTCGATCATCCAAGGCAGATGATAACTTATTCCATGTAGCTTTCCATAAATACGAGCCC